>NC_088921.1:40017500-40107500 GCF_038396675.1 Hydra vulgaris
CAAGTTAAGCGCGGTACTACCAGGGACATGGTGGGGATCGAACTCGGAACCTCTCGCTCATGAAGTGAGCGCTTTACGACTACACCACTACCGCATTTAATATCTAATGTTGTAAATATTTTGCACAAACATCAACCCATTCTATTGAGATATGGCAGATAAAAGAAATCAAGTTTTAGAAGAAATTAATCTTAACAAAGCCTTGAGCATTGTGACTGACAATGATGCAAACATGAAAAATATATAGGTTCATTTAAAAGACTCTTGTCTCCTTATTGCTATAGGTACATTAGGGTAATTCAAAAACCAACATTTTTGAAAAATGTCTGCAGCTTGCACCTTAATATGGATTAATACACCTTATGCAGCTTGCACTTTAATGGGTTTAAAAACTTTTTAAATTAAAAATATTTTTAGGGGTGCCTCAAGACCTTTAAACATTTAATGGTTCCCTAATAATAATCAAAAAATTATATAAAAATTTTAAAAATATCATTGAAAAATTTTTATTTTAGATCTTAATGCCTAGAAAATGACATTTTTAGACTAAAAATGGCATTTTTTCAAAATATAGCTTTTTACAAATTTTTTTGATTATAATTTCTTTTTTCAATATAAATAATTAAATGATGATTATTATTGAAAATTTTGTATAAATTCGCTTCTTTTAAGATCCAACATGTATACTTTTGAAGAACATTTTTTTTAATAATATTAGAGACCCATTTTTTATTCAAAATTTTTTTGAATCCAATGTTATTTTATTATAAAGAACTCATTAAAGTGTGAGCTGCAGACATTTTTCAAAAATTTTGTTTTTTAAACTACCCTAGGGTATATTTTACAATAGACAACTTGAAGTGTTGTCTTACTTAGACAACACTTGTCTGTCTTGTCACTATCAACGTTTGTTTTATACTGTCACATTTAGAGTTGCCAATTTAAAAAAATCTTGAACAACAAATGCAGATCATGTGAAGTGCACCCATACCATTGAAGATGAGATAACAGTGTTTTAAATAAGCCCATGTTTTTTTATGTTAGGAGCATTGTCACTAAGCAACTGATATTGTGATATTGTCAGTTACAAAGCAACTGATATTGTGATATTATCAGTCACTAAACAACTGATATTGTGATATTGTCTGGTCAGCTTAGAGATATAAAAAAATATTAATAAAAAAGCATAATAATAAGTCATAAAAATAGAGTAGTTACTTTCCACACAAGATAATCTAAAAAGTATTTAACAATTTTTCAAACTAAATTATTTTTCCATTAATGTTTTAAAAATATTTATCAAATTAAATTTTTTTCCTAGTTAAATTGTTTTATGCTAAGTAGCAAAAATTATTAGTAATGTGATGCAGTACTTGCTTCTTAAGCAAGAAGTTCTGAGCTTAATCCCTACCATTCCCCCAGTAAAGCAATGATCTTTATTTTCAATGTTTTTGTTTTAGCTTTGAAAGGTTGAGAGAGGGTTGTTACAACAATTAAAACTGCTTAACAGTACTGTAACCTCCTTAACTGTAGTGCCCCTCCTGGCCTAAGGGATGTAAATTAAAAAAAAAATTCTTGACATGTTTTTAACCATTTTACAAAAATTATTATATATATATTTTTTTGAGTTTTTCTAATTTCTTCTTTGCTGTGTTCCCTTCTAATCTATTTTATCATGGGTAATAAAATATAAATCACTTAACTTTTTGGCTTCATATTAAAAACTTTTTCTCTGTAAAAATTGAAAAAAGAATTCTCTTTTTAAATTATCATTATTACTATTTTTAACATTATTATTTTATTTTGGTCATGATTTATTGTTATATTTTAATTAAATAGTAAAATTTGTAGGTGGTGAATAGTTTTAGAAGAAACTCTATATGCACTATAAAAGATTTTTGGTTTAGGATGTAACCATATGTTTGTTGAAGGAAGCTATGGTGGAGAGTTCAAATTATTTAGGTTTTCTAATAGATGGATTTCCGAGAGAGATACAACAAGGAAAAAAGTTTGAGAGGATGGTGATGAATTTATTTTATAACTTAAAAGTATTATTGGTTATATGTTTTAAAATTTATATGTTCCTTATAATGTTTTTGCTTGACAGGTTTGTTTTGCTAAAATGGTTCTTTATTTTGATTGCAAAGACGATATTCTTGTTGAAAGACTCTTATCACGAGGTGCAACTAGTGGTCGCTTAGATGATAATGAAGCTACAATTAAAAAAAGATTGTCGCTGTTTCATGAAAAAACTGAACCTGTTGTTTTATATTACAAAGATATTGTAGAGAAGGTACAGATATTTAAATAAATATAAATATCTATAAATTGTTGAATATGGTAATAACAATAGCAATAATAAAATTGATAATGAAAATAATAATAATAATAATAATAATAATGATAACAATAGTAATAATAGTAATAAAAGTTACATGTCATTATATGTCATTGTACAATAAGTAATTTATAAAATATACTTAATAGATATGTGCTGACAGTAGCATTGAAGAAGTTTTTACTAATGCGTGTAATGCCATTGATTACAGGATATTTAACAAGTTTGACATTAAAAAACCTGTTATCTTTGTTTTAGGTATTCTTTTTTTAAATTTTGTTTTGAAATACTACACATGTAAAGAATGTATTCAGAAACCTGCAATCTAATTTGCTAATATTTAAAGAGAGCATGTTGTAAATCTATTTTGACCGCAACACAATAAGGGATAGTGTTTGTACACTTTACACAGTTTTTACCCATTAAACATTTTTATTGGGTAAAAATTGTGACTTTTAGATATTTCACTGAATGCAATAAAATGTAAAATTAATCTTTTATTTATTGAACATTTATTATTTTATGACAACTATGATAACTTAACAGTTTGATTTTTAGCAAATTTAATTAATATCATAGACAGAAAAACATTACTAAGTTATAATAAGTTATTTTGTAAGTCTTTTCTAAAAAAGACTTTTAATTAGATTTAAATCACATAGTTAAGCAAACTGAAAAAATTAAGTTTATGTGTACAAAAATAAAATAAAAATGTATACATCAAGATATAAAATATTTTACTATTATAAATATTATAGTAGATGACTGTTTTAATTAAAACTGTTTTAATTTAAAAATTTTTAATTGAAACTGTTTTAATTAAAACTGTTATATTATCAAATGCTAAAACAAAAAAATAAATGTCTGTTAGAGGCTTCACTGCACATACCCATATTGAACAATTCACGTAAATTGATAAATTTTCAAATTATCAACTGTTCAAAATTGCACATTGCAAAAGTAGGTTTTCCAGTGTACTAGTATAGTTCAGTGTTCTTAAAACAACTTAAAAAACAAAATAATTTTTAAAGTTTTCAAAAATTGTTGCATATTTGCTTTTCGTTTCTACATGAATCCAATGAAAACCATTAAATAATGTTTAAAACCATTAAATAATGTTTAATGTTTTATCATTAAAAAACCATTAAATAATGTTTAACGTTAATTTTATATATTTTTAAATACCTTGTTTGGGTGTAATGGGTTAAAATTATTTATTTTCATGGTCTGATTACAAGATCATTTTCCTGATTAAATTTTATATATATATATATATATATATATATATATATATATATATATATATATATATATATATATATATATATATATATATATATATATATATAAAAGGATATTCAACAGCAGGGGCCACAACAGTTGTGGAGGCTACTTTTTTTTTTTTTAATTTTTTTAATTAATATTACAATCCTCTTTCAGCCCTTTAACTTTGATAAACAAGGTTGCTGCACAGAGAAGAAGATGGGGACAGCACTACCAGGAATATGGTGGAGATCAAACTAAGTACTTTTTGTTTACCAAGCTCTGCCACAACATCTATTACATTGCTGGATCTTTATAATGCAGATGTTTCAAAAAATGCTAATATTAAAAAAATGCTAATATTAAAAAAAAGTATCTAGTTTCAATCACACTTGACCCTGTTAGTCTTGCACCCTCTACTATAGGGATTGCACACCAATCTTTTTAATTACCAGTAGTTTTGTGAAAAAAAAATTGATTACCGGTTAACCAGTAATCAAATCATTATTTTAATAAATTATTTTATTATTGATTAATTGATTATTATTATATCTATACTACTGTCACTTAATTGTGATCTTATTTTTGTGGCGATAAGCTCTGCAGCAGAAAAGGAACGTTCTGCTTCAACACTTGTTGAGCGAACAGTCAAGAGATGATCACATACAATTTTTGAATATTTATTACAAATACTTCTTCCCCCACAATACTCAATCTTCTATTCAGATAGTTAAGTTTGTGACTCATTTTCCTGACAACCCTAATTATTTACCTTCACTCGTTGATTTATGTCTTGTCTATGATCCTAGCATGTGTTCTGTTTCTCCTTTTTCTCTCTTAGGTAGTTCTGACCATGCATTGATGTTCTCTATATATTATTGCTGAACTTAATCATGTTAGTAGTAGTAGTAGTAGTAGTAGTAGTAGTAGTAGTAGTAGTAGTACTAGTAGTAGTAGTAGTAGTAGTAGTAGTAATAGTAGTAGTCGTAGTAGTAGTATTAATAGTAGTAGTAGTAGTAGTAGTAGTAGTTGTAGTAGTAGTAGTAGTAGTAGTAGTAGTAGTAGTTGTAGTCATAGTAGTAGTAGTAGTAATCGTAGTAGTAGTAGTAGTAGTTATTGTAGTAGTCATAGTAGTAGTCATAGTAGTAAGAGTAGTAGTCATAGTAGTAGTAGTAGTAGTAGTAGTAGTAGTAGTAGTAGTAGTAGTAGTAGTAGTAGTAGTAGTAGTAGTAGTCGTAGTAGTAGTAGTTGTAGTAGTTGTAGTAGTAGTAGTAGTAGTAGTAGTAGTAGTAGTAGTAGTAGTAGTAGTAGTAGTGCTCCTTCGAGCGCGTTTGACATGGAACCCTTGGCAGCTATTGCAAGATTTTGTTATTAGAAAACGTAAGGGAAAGTGTATGCAAATATCTAACTTGTGTAAACTTGAAGTTATATAATGTTAAAAGATATTAAAACATGTATCATGTTTTACAGTTTTACTTTCACTTGAAAACTGCATTTCAGCAACATCTGCTTAATTTGGATCAAGAGCATTTATTTCCTTTAAAAAATTATATACTTCAAAAAATTTTGTTAATCAACGTGCCAGCATGGCCAAGTGGATAGCGAGAAGAGCTATCCAATTGGCCATGTTAAATTTTTTTTTTTTTTGATTATTTTAAAATACAAAATACTTTTGAAGTTTTATGGAAATTATATACAAACATATGTAACAATATTATACACTTAAACAAACAAAAAGATTTTAAAAAAAGCTCAAAATTCATGAAAACAACGGGAGAAAAAATTAGTTGCATATGTGTCATAATTGAGACTATACTTATGTTATTATTGTGCTCAAGTAATTAGTCCTAATAGGCTGTGGATGATCTGGAAAAAAAAATTGTCAGAAACTTAATAAAAAAATTTTAATAAGACAGTCCTGCTACTCCAGAAGGTGCTGCTGTGGAGGCAAATAAAAAAAAAGGCCGGAGCTAGAAAAAACTTAAAAAATTTTCTTTTGACAATTAAAAGTTTTTTTGCTACATTTATTTTTTACTATAAATGTATATGGGTGATACATCAAATATGTTGAAATGAGATAGTTTGATGCACAATTTAAAAGCACTTAACAAAAGCCACTAAAAACAAAAAAGTTAAAAGTAATTGCAGTTCAGTGCTCTTAAAATTTTTAACTATAGTATATTGGTATTTGCAAAGAAACATATAAATCATTTTTGAATATCAACTTTTTTTTTTCAACTTTGTTGTATAGGCAGATTTGGCGCTTAACCATCTCTATATAAACAATATATACAAACTAATATGTTATTTGTTTATATATATTGTTTATAAAGTATAAAAAATCCACTTATATAATGTTTTATTCAGGATTGTATGTAATATAAATAAACTTTTTTAATAATTACAAGTATTTTTTGCTCAAGCTGTTTTGTTTTGATTTTTTGTATGTATGTTATTATATTTTTAAAAAATTGGCGTTATTATGTTTAAAAAAAATTGGCGTTATTATATTTTAAACTAATTAAAGACTGAAAAAATACAAAACATATTGTCTCATTCAAGTGGAAAATTCATCTGCTTTATAGACCATTAAAAACGATAGATGTGGCTTTTTGGTAAATCATTGAAGCCACAATTTTTTTGCGTATGTTGTGGGAAAAAACTAGAAAAACAAACTAGAAACTAGATTTTATTTAAATTTTTTTAGGAAAATTTCTATTGAAAATATATGGAATATATTTTTATGGAATATATTCTAATAAAGACAAAAATTATTTATTTATTACTATTGTAATGAATACAAACTCTTATTTGTGAAATGATATATCTGTACCAGTTTTGTATCTTTCAGTGCAAATGTATACAACATAATTAGAACTAATCAAAAAATGTTAGATAAATGCAAAAGTATAGAAAAATTTGATTTGAAAACAAATTACAAAAGCCCGACTAGCTGATCATACCTGTTTTATGGGTCTGATCAGCTAGTCTCTATAAATCTTTCATCTAATACTTCTTTTTCAGACTCACCCTATTGTCACACTACTTAATATTACACTAAAGCTGACTGGGATTTTTTTGTGTTTTCTTTGTGATGATCTTTGGGCCAATGTCTTTTCTATCTCAGCTGATAAACGTGCCTACTACATGACCTCCTGGATTCAGGCAGGAATGGAAGCTTTAGTCAACCCTCTTTATACTCCATGGTTTTCACCTTTTTGTGCAGCTGCTACCGGTTGATGCGGTTATCAGACGAAATAAAAACGTCAATGACTAAAAAAGTTATATTTTTTTAAAATAAAGTATTTATCTTTTAATAAAAATAAGTTATTTTTTAAATGAAAAAACACCACCATCTGTAATTGATCTCAATTTTGCTCTGACCCCTTTTATAAGTGACTGTAAAAAATTTAAATCAATTTCTTGTAGTTTTAATTTGATTTGATCAATCAAAACTTGCTCTTTTGAAGCTTGCTGATCTCCCTCGTAAATCTTCTGCGCCAAATGTCCGCAAAAGTTTTCAATTGGTTGTGCTTGAGGCACATTGGGGGATTGAATTCTTTATCAACGTAATAGACATAATGGTCCATCCATTTTAGAGAATCTTTAGAATAATGAGAACTTGTTAAATCTGGCCAAAATAAATATTTAAAGTCTCCATGAAACTAGTAAATGAAATGAAGAAGTCATTTTTCTAAACATTCATCAGTATAAATCATATCATTGATGATCAGAAGGGATTTTATAAATAAATATCATTGATGATCAGAAGGGATTTTATAAATAAATATCATTGATGATCAGAAGGGATTTTATAAATAAATATCATTGATGATCAGAAGCAATTTTGTGTTGGTTTCACTTCTAGTTTCCTACTTCTTTTCTTTAATTGTTGTTTTATAGTGTATTTTAGAGTCTTTTCACATTTTCTATATTTAATATCCCTTTTTTTTAACTGATGACCAATTGTCAATTGATTTACACCAAATTTAAAACCTATTTTTCTTTGAATTTTCGATTTTTGACAACTCTTGTTAATTCAGCTTTCTTTTCTCTAGTCCAATATGTTGGATGACCAGGGTGGTTTCTATCAGAAAAGGATTAAACAGCTTCAAGTCTTTTTAGGTTATCTTATATTATACTTTGAGCAAATCTTTCCTTTTCAAAATGATTTACGATTCTTTTTTTTTTTTTCTATATTAGGTTTATTTACAAAAAACATTTTGAATTGCTTTCAAAAAAATTCTTGTTCAGCTGCATTTAACCTCATTTTAAATAATTGTGTTTCGAATGATAAAGTTTATATCTTATAGATTGTTTATGCCTACGGATAAGGCAGAACTATTTTCAAAGAACTTTTCTTCTAATTTGACTATTGAATCTAATGGCCATTCTCTTCCTTTCATTACAATTAAACAGGTTGACCAATTTTTAGACATTCAAATCACTTCAGCTTCTGTTGCTAAAGTCATATCTCGATTAAACTCTTCTCTGGCTTGTGGTCCAGACAATATTCCTGTCATAGTCTTACAAAATTGTTCTCCAGAACTCTTTTCAATTCTCACTAAACTATTTAATAAGTCTTTGAGTGAGGCTTCCCCCCCCCCCCTGGCAGAAAGTAGCACCTTTGTTTCAATTTTTAAAAACTCTGTTGAACATTCTGATCCCTCCAACTATAGTCCAATCAGTTTTCTATCTATTACTAACATGGTATTTGAGTCTTTGATCATCAAATTTATTACATCCCATCTTCAAATAACTTACTTTCAGACAATCAATATGGTTTTTATTCTTCTTGCTCTTCGGCTGACTTGGTAACTGAAAAATTTTATCCTTCAATATATGAAGGTGGTCGAGGCTAGGGCTCTTGCTCTTGATATATCTAAAGCTTTTGATAAGGTTAGGAATACTAGTCTTCTTTATTAGCTTGCTTCATGTGATGTATCTGGGAAAGTTTTTGAGATTATCAATTCTTTCTAACCGCTTTATTAAAGTCATCCTCGAAGGCCAACACTCTACTTCATTTCCAGTAACGTCTGGGGTACCTAAAGATTCAATCCTTGGTCTTGTTTTGTTTCATTATATACATCTTCTTGACAACCTTACATCTAAAATAGCTCTTTTTGCTGATGACTCAACTTTATACTCCTGTCTTGACAAAAGTCTATTCTTTTTATCGCTTAGAACAGGAAGCTAATTTTGAATTAGATTTAGTTATGGCAGTTTTACTGATTTTATTAAATATTCCAAAATCCTCAACATTATGGCTATTCAAATTGTTTGGGTCATGATGAAAGTGTAAAACATCTGACATAATTTTTTGCCTTTTCTTTATTTGTAATATTAATTCATTCTTAAGTTGGTTGCTTAAAAAAGTGTTCTGCTGAGTTTGTTTAGCAAATTGTAATGTTATATCGGCTGTGAAAAGATTAACATATTTGCAACACAATGCTTCTACTGCAACTTTTAGAGGCTGCAAGGCTGACATTGTGTTTGATAATAAGCCAGTATTATTTTTGTCAAATGTGATTGTATATCAATTAGATTTTTTCGTATAGGATTTCAACGCTCCAGCATTATTAGTAGTCCAAAATTAATAAAAATATTTTTTACTCAATTCCTCTTTAATATTTTTCTTCAGTATTTAATTTTTCATTGGTGATAATATGGCAAAATACCTTACCAATTTTGCAAATCTTTTTTATCAGTGGACAAATACTTGCATGCCTATTAATTGGATCTATGTTCATTTCAGATAATAGCTCTAATAACTATTAGGATTTTCTTCTTCCTTGTCATTCAAAAAATATTCTTGTTCTAAATAAGTTGATTTTTCTTCTTCTTGGTAATGAACAACAATTCTCTTTATCATAAAGAACCTTGATAATTGCCAATTGAATGATGTGCACTAAATATAATTGATTATTAGCACTTTCCCACATTCTTCATTACCAATGATTCATTGGTAATGAAGAAAGTTTTTCCTCTAAATGAGCAATAAATTTATCTGCTGGTATTGATCCAGGAACTCTAGTAAGACGGAGACTCCATAATTTATCAAATGCATGTACATTTAAAATTATATAACAACGGTTTTTTACAGAAGTTCACTCGACTAATGTGATACTAAACCCTTCACCTTGGTTAACTTGTGTTTTCAGTTGGCTAAGATGCTTTGGCATATTTTAGTTGCATATCCATTCATAATTGTTGGAAACAATTATGAATGGATATGCAACTAAAATATGCCAATGGATTTGAGTATTTGCATAAACCTTACCACTTAACAGTATTCTTAAATCATAAGATGTACAAATTTTAATAAACAGTACGCCATCTTTGGCTGTTTTTTTTTTTGCGCGACAAGTGCACCAAGCAAACCATCAGCTGATTTTTTTAAGTATTTTTATCTTATTGATTACTCAAATTTGTAAATGTGTTTACGTTTATTGGTGTAGACATAAGTTTTTTTGGTTTAACTGGGTTATCTTTTTTTAAAAAAGTTATATTGTGCTGTGTTCAAAGGTTTGCATGCATACCACTCATACTGCTGCCAAAAGATGAATTGTTTTTGAACATTTCTTGCATTGACCTGCACTCCTATTTTGTTCCTGTATTAAATAATTCCACTGTAAATTTTTATCCATGACTTAAAAGGATAAACACATAAATACAAAAAACAATAAGGTAAAAAAAAAAGAAAACATAATAACTTTAGAAGTATCAATTAAGGTCATGTTGAATTAAATTAATGTAATTGATAATGTTTTTATTGTTTATTAGTAAAAAGAAATCAATGTTGTTTGAAATTACTTAACTTATACTAAATATTTTTAAGGACGTTCACACAAGAATTCCTTTGTGCAAATTGTTCAAATGGAATTACTTTTGTATCAATAATTAATTACTATAATGTCCGGAGGGAATTTAACCAATTGTAATAAATAATGTCCGGAATTGTAATAAATAATGTCCAGAGGGAATTTAACCAATTGTTAATTATGTCAAAAAAAAAAAAAATGAAAAAATGATTACTTAACCAACCCAAACCCCTAGTTGATGTAGCAGCACTCTGAGCATGTTCTCCCTACTTAGTCAGTTAGTATTTACTGAAGCCCTCAGAAGTTGGCTATTTCAGTATGACGTTAGACCGCTTATCTAAGTATGCAAAGATGTTTATATATATATATATATATATATATATATATATATATAATATATATATATATATATATATATATATATGCATTGTTTTTTTTATGCAAATTTTTTTATTCTAGGAGGTCCTGGTTGTGGAAAAGGTACGCAGTGTTCTCTAATCTCCAAAAAGTTTGATATGGCTCACATTTCAGCAGGTGGTCTTTTGAGACTTGAAGCTGAAAATGATACAGAAATTGGGTTAATGATCAAAAATATGATGAAAGAAGGACAGTTAGTTCCGCAGGTTTATCTTTTGAAAATTTCTTACATTTTATTGGTGTAAACCATTAGTTAAAATTTGATTGAATTTTTTTACCAAATTCAATGGCTACATAATGTAATCAATGGGTGCACAAATTTGTTATAATTTAGGTATTCAGTAAAAAAATATTTTTTTTTAGGAAATCATAATTGATCTCTTAAAAGAAGCAATACGAAACAACCAACATTCAAATGGAATTCTGATTGATGGTTTTCCTCGTGAATATTCTCAGAGTTTAAAGTTTGAAATTGAAGTACGTTTTTTTTTTTTAAATATGTTTTTACACCCACCACTAAATGGAGAGGTGTTAGTTGAAAGAGCTAATTTTCTAGTTATTTTTGAAGCCATAAAATGTTCAGGTTATAAAAATTTTTAAACATCTTATGTTGTTTTATTCTTATCCTAATCTATTATCTTATACCCCCTAGGTCTTTACAAACACAGAATAACATTTTAAAGATTTTGAAAAAAAAATTAGTTCTGTAGTAGAATTCATACCCTGCTAATAATTTTTATTATTTTATTATGATTTTTTTTGTGTAAAAAAAAGCTGTATACAGTGTTACATGGTAATAAGATATATTTTTCTGTGCAAGCTTCTAGCTTTTGTTTATATCAAAAGCCAGAAGCTTGGAAGTACAATGCATGTTTAATGAGAACATCAAGCTCAAATATATAGCTGAAGTTTTAAATCAAAACAGTCTTCAAGTTTCTTTCAAGAGTACTTCAAATGTTTGAGCTTGTGATAAATAAATGCAATTAGACCTAAGAGTCACTGCTCAGTTAAGTTCCACTTCAGGCTAATAACAGGTTGTAAACCTTTGTTACATCTTTAAAATATAACAAATTGGTAACTTTTGGAAATACCAAATTCACCAAATTGGTAGTGTTATTAGTAAAAGTTGGTGTATTGGTATACACCAACTATTACTAATAACACTACCAAGTTTGCAGAATTCTACTGTTGAAAATTAAACTTTTGTGTTACAGTTATGACATTGTTTACCATAAAGTTAGCCTAAATCTATATGTTAAGACTCTTTCTAGGATACACTGCATATTATAAATTGCCAACAACTTAAGTAACTAGAATATATACTTAAACTAAATATTTTTGTTTTGTTAATGATGTTAGACCAATAAATAAACAGTAAAAATTTTTTTTTTTTTCTGTTAATGGTGTTAGACTAATAAATAAACAGTGCAAATTAAGTGACAACTACTAAAATACCACAAACCACTGAAATCCAATTTGATAAAAGTAATATAACCTTTGCAACACCTGGATTAAAGTATTAGTTGATTTGGAAAATAATAACAAATACTTTTTGAATATAATTAATGACAGTTCTTGTTTTTCATTTGTCATTTCTTGACCTGATATTTCAATTCAAGTTATAGTTAAATGTCAGATATCTTTGAGTAACTTTTTATGGACTTGTTTTTTATTGTTTAAGAGATAAGATAAAGTTCAGGTTTTCTGAACAGAATACTTTTTATAGGAATTTTACTGTTTCAATAAATTTCTCAACTCACGGTATTTTGAAAGATATTTTTTGCTTTAAGTTTTTTTTAGGTTGTAGCTAAAAGTGTTAAGTTTAAATTTACTTCTACATAAGGTAAATTGTAAGTATTGATGCAAAAATATAATTGACAATTTTATTCAGACTCTCTGCAAGGTAAACTGCTGAGAAAATTGCAACTTTATTAGCGTTCCTTTAGCTACAGTTTACAGTATGAAGGTAATGTATGATCCTGATGTTGTAATGTATGATGATAATGATAATGAAGGTAATGTATGATCCTGATGTTGATGATTAATAAAGAAAATGCATATGGTACATAGTGATTGCATAAGACCAGGTATCATACGCAACATCCATGAGATCATCAATAAAGATCTGTGAAAGTCAATTCACTCTATAGGAAGACAACAACAGATAATAGGTGCAGCTATTTGCAGAATTATTGCTAAAGATACTAGATACAAATTGTATTGTAAATATTCTTAGAAGAGGCCAGTTAATGACACAAAAAAAAGGCGATTTTAGAAAGCAAGACAGTAATTTGAGAAAATGAGAAAGGCGATTTGAAAAAGCAAGAAAACTGTTTGATTAAAAATCCTAAAGAAAAGAACTAAAGAAAAAGACTTTATTTTCTGATAAGAAGAATTTTCAACAGGACCAGATAGTCAACAGAACATGTGATAGTCAACACAAGAAACAACATGTGACTCCATTAATGAAGTCTTGATTGTCACGAAAACAAATTTTCCTGCTACAGTCATGGTGCTAAGTGTTATCAGTAATGAATAAGACATTATGACCCCGCATTATTTTTTTTACAATGCCTTAAGGTGGCTGCTGATATTTACCTGGAAGTTTTTGTACCGTGGAGATGTAGTTGTACTATGAGTAAAGCAAGTAGTCAACAGACAGTGCAACATGGATATTTGAATTCTAAATATAATTTTTAATATAACTTTAGTTTAAATTCAGTTCTTGTGGCATTGATTTAATTTCTTATTCTGATTTTACTTATAAAATAATTCCTATTTCAGTTTCAAATCAGTTTTTAATTAATGTTCAACTCTAATGATTTCAATAATGCTACTTCTTATTTCAGTTCCTAATTCAATTAATTCTTTACTTCTATCAAATTTTTTAGCAATTTTTAACAAGATATTGACTTATTAAGTATCATTATCAAAGTTTTAAGACAGTGATATTAAAACAGTTTTTTGATATAATATAATGTAAGTAAGAAAACAAACAATAGTAAAACGGTCATTTAACAATTCATTTGAATTGAGATATAACTAAGATTGAATTAAGACTTTTTTTGAAACCGAAAGAAAATATATGCTTGAGTTGTAATCACATATTCTTGTTTAGTTTCATAAAAACTCTCTAATGGCATTGTAATCAAATGAAAAAATCTCTAATGATTTTTTCATTTGATTACGGCACCCAACTAAGTGTTGTTGAATATTTAACAGCCAAATATTCAGTCCTTTGGGTGAGCACCTAGCCGAATATTCAGAATTTAGCAAAATCACTATTTGTGATTTTGCTGAATTCTGAATATTCGGCTAGGTGCTCACACACACACACACACACACACACACACACACACACACACACACACACACACACACACACACACACACACACACTTTATGGGTAATTTTAATCAAGTGCCTTTTAATTTGTTTAATTCATACAATTTATAAATTTCTATAAATATTAGGTGTGTCCAAGCTCACTAATTTTGTACTATGATTGCCAAGATGAAATTTTGATAGAGAGACTTGTTTCTCGTGGACAGCAAAGTGGTAGAATAGATGATAACATAGAAACAATTAAAAAGCGGTTGCAATTATTTCATACAAAAACAGCGCCATTGTTAGTTGATTATAAAGATAAAGTTCAAGTTGTAAGTAAATATTTTTTAAACAATTTTACTTATAATTATTTTTTATAATTATTATTATATATTTACAAATGTTTATTAAAACAAATTTTTATTAAAATTATAATGTAAAATTTTAGATTGATTCCAGTAAATCTATTGAGGAAGTTTTTATTGAATCAAGTCGAATATTGTCATGTCTCTTGGATGGTAAACATAATTTTTAAATATATATTTATTTTTCCTATTTGATTTACAAATTGCAATCTATTAATTTTTTTTTTAATAAATAAAATAGAAGAAAACTTATAGATTTGTTATAAACTAAATGTATTCAAAACTTTTAAAAGGAACACTTGAAATCTTTCATCCAAAACATTCTAATTCTCAAAAAATACGAAATATTGCTACAGAAGAGATTCTTTTACCTTCAAAGGTTCAGACTATAGAAGGTAGTTCTCAAAGAAAACATTTGTTCAATGAAGATTTGAAAGAAAAATGTGCTATATTTGTAATTGGTATGTATATACTGGTTTATTTATATATTGGTTTATATATATATTGTTATATATATATTGTATATATGCATTTATATATGTATGTATGTATGTTTGTATTTATGTATACATACATTTATATATACCATTGATTAACTTTAGGAGGACCTGGATGCAGAGAAGAATTAATTTGTCAAAAAATTTCTTCAAAATTTGGATATTCTTACATATGTATTGGACAATTACTGAGAAATGAAATTTCATCAGGCAGCAGCAGAGGCTCTATGTTAAATGATGTAATGAAGACAGGTGATCTTGTCTCACAGGTATTTAAGGGTTATTGATATTTTTTTGAGTATTAATTTAATTTTAATTGTTTCAACGTATTTTTTAACATGTAATAAATTTAAAGGCTGTAATTATTGACTTACTTGAAGAAGCAATACTAAGATCGAATGAAAGTACTTTTTTGATACATGGATTTCCAAGAGAGGTTCAACAAGCCATTTACTTTGAAGAAAAGGTTTTTATTTCTTGATGTATAATTCTTTTATAAGAAAAACAGTTATCATATTAGTAAATTATAAATTTTCTTTTTTTTTTTTTTAGTTATTAAAGCCAAGTCTAGTTTTGTATTTTTCATGCATAACTGATGAGCTGTCAGAAAATTTATCTATCGGCAATAACAATGAAGATATAGTTCTCAAAAGAAAATATATATTTGAAAATCAAACAAAACAAGTGATAGAAAAATATTCCAGTGAAAGTATCCTTCATGAGGTATTGTTATAGAATTAACAGTTTTTTTTAAACTTATGTTGAATAAAAGAAAAAAATTGTTTAGTGTATGTAATCTGTTTTACATACTGTCAGGAATGAAAGAAAAAAGTTGTTTAGTGTATTTAATCTGTTTTACATACAGTCAGGAATGAAAGAAAAAAATTGCTTAGTGTATTTAATCTATTCTACATACAGTTAGGAATGAAAATCAAAATAAAATTTTTTCGTACAAAAAGTAACCAAAGTTTTATTCCAGACAAAATTACAACTTTTTTAAAAGAAATTTATTTAATGAAATGTGCATTTTTTATATGGTAAAGGTGGTGGTTTGGTACCTCCTCTACTCTCAAGAAATACCCGGTGGTGAGAAGACGATTAAATTTGCAGTCAATATTGTTCTTAGATTGTTCTTTGTGTTTTCTAAACTTACCTTCACTCCACTTACCTTCAATCCACTTACCTTCACTTCTTCACTTACCTTCAATCCACTTACCTTCACTTCTTCACTTACCTTCAATCCACTTACCTTCACTTCTTCACTTACCTTCACTCCTTCGCTTACCTTCACTCCTTCAATTACCTGCACTCCTTCATTTACCTTCACTCCTTCAATTACCTTCACTCTTTCACTTACCTTCTCTCCTTCACTTACCTATACTTCTTCACTTACCTTCACTCCTTAGTTTGTAACTTGTCTCTGACTCTAGCTTGTCCTTGTTTACTTTTGGGTGATTCAGATAGTCTCACTAAAATGTGTACTTTTTCTTCATCAGATTCACCGTATCATCACACTTCTTATTGGTTTCTTGAAAAATGATTGGGATTCTATATTGCGATATCAGGTCAAGCCTCACACTATCTTATGATTTTTTTCTTCTTGTGTAGTTACTATTTATGTAATCATTTCCTTTATCTATCTCACAAGACAAAACATCATTTTATTATTAAAATAAATTTATGCAAAAAAGTTATTGTTTAATGCTGATTAATGCTAGGCTCCATTCTTAGAATACTGAATATTGTATTTCATCTCACTAAGGTTCACTTCACTATATATTCTATTTCATCTAGGGCTTGTCATTTCCTCTAAAAATTTAATTCCTAGAACAAAAATGTTTCATTTCCTGGGATCCTGGGAAAACCCAGGATCAGGTACAACCAAGAATTTATCCAATTAGGTGGTAAAAAAATGTGTAAATTCAAACAAATACACTAAAAGTGCATAATTGATACTATTTTTAATAAGAAAAATATAAAGAAATTAGGTACAAAATACTAAAGAAACTAAGAGGTCGTCCATAAAGTACATACGCTCATAGGGGGAGGGGGTCTTCAAAAAGCATACAAAAGCGTATAGGGGGGCGGAGGGGTTAAATATAAAAGTACGTATGTACTAATTTAAAAAAGTAATCTTTCTTAGTTAATGCTAGTATTTCTAACTTATCACCATTAACAAATACTTTTTTTTTTTTTTTTTTAAACGTCTTCGCTTCCAACAAGGCTGCAAGCAACCACTAATTAAAGTTGGAAGAGAAAAGATGAAGATTGTAGAGCAAGATAATGAATGACGGACGACTTCAAGGATTGCAAATTATATGAATCAGGAAAGCAAAATGAAGGAAGCGAATTCCAAAGAACTGATGTTCGAGGAAAAAAACTAGACGAATAAGCGCTTTTGGAGCACTTAGGAACAGTCACAGAAAAAGGATGACACTTAATTGAATGACGAGTAACACGAGAATGAATTTTAGTAGATGGCACAAAAGACGCTAGCTCTTTAGAGCAGTGCCCATTATAGTATTTGTAGAAAAGAGAAAGAGAAGCAACATTACAACGATGTGATAATGGTTGGAGGTTGGCTGCAAGAGCAGGTCCAACTAAGTTTGCACCTTGTCTAAAAGAGAAAGGGCATCATTAGAAGATCCACCCCAGATATGGCAACAGTATTCCATACAAGGCTGGATTTGAGATTTGTAGAGATAGAGATAAGAATCTGAAGTAAAAAAGTGTCGAGCTTGATAAAGAGATGCAACCTTAGCAGATGCTAATTTTGCAACTGATTTGATATATGACTTCCAGGAAAGAATGGAATTAAGAGTTAATTCTAGAAGATGAAGAGTAGATGACTCATTAAGTACATCACCCTTCATAAATATAGGAAGATCTAACTTATTGCGATAACGATTGGCTGAGAAAAATTGAGTTTTATCTGTATTGAAGTTCATCAGCCACTGTGAGCTCCATGCTGTAGCAGAAGTGAGATCCTTTTCAAGTTCGAATGCCCCCTCCAAGCAATCAGAGAGTGTTGGCTTCTTATCACGACAAGAATAAATGGTTGTATTATCAGCAAGCAATGCCACCTTAGATGAAAGAATATCTGAAAGATCATTAATGTAAATTAAAAAGAGTATAGGGCCAAGGATAGAACCTTTAGGAACCCCTGAAGTTACAGAATAAGAAGAAGAATGCTGTCCATTGAGGACAACTTTTATACTACGATTGGAAAGGAAGGATTCAATAATCTTAAAGATGTTGCCAGATACACCAAAAGAAGAAATCTTACAGAGAAGACCAGCATGCCAAACTTTATCAAAAACTTTTGAAATGTCAAGAGCAATTGCCTTAACCTCTCCACCTTTATCTAATGCACGACAAAATCTATCGGTTATTACTGTTAGCAAATCAACTGTAAAACAAGAAGATCGAAATCCATATTGATGGTCAGAAAGTAAGTTATTAGATTCAAGATTAAGTGTTTGTTAATTAAAGATTCAAAAACCTTGCTTATGATAGGAAGAAGACTTATGGGGCGGTAGTTAGATGAATCAGATCGCTCTCCAGAATTTTTGAAGATAGGGATAACAGATGAAGCTTTCCAGCAGGCTGGAAAACAAGACTCTGATTAGCACTTGTTGAATAGTTTTGAGAGTATAGACGACAGCTCCGGAGAACACTTCTGCAAGACAATAACAGGTATGTTGTCCGGGCCACAAGCTGTAGAAGAGTCTAGGCAGGAAATCACTTTAGATACAGAAGCTGGAGTGATATGTCAAGCAATGGATAAACCTGTTTGTTGGCAATATCAGGTAGAATGCAACTAGTGGAATCAAGAGATGATATTGATGAAAAGTTTTTAGCAAACAATTCAGCTTTGTCTTTAGGTGAGGTGACAAAGTCTGAACCATACAAGAGAGGTGGAATAATAGATTTGCCCTTATTATTGATACTATTAAAGATTCTCCAGAAGTCATGAGAGCCTTATTTTTGTGATAAAATACAAGATTTCATGACCTGAGAATAGCAGGCTTTGGCGTTAGACAAAACCTTTTTACAATTGTTTCTAGCAGTAATAAACAGACATCTGTTTTCTGGAGAATTGTTTTGCTGATAGATATAGAAGTAATGGTTTCGATTGCAACTGCAGCAGCACAGTGTGAGGAAAACCATGTAGGAGAGTGAGGCTTGACCTGGAAACGCGAGAGGGAACAAAAGATTTCATGCCAGCCTGAATATAGAAGTTATGTAAGAAGCACATTTGTTGACAGGAAGACAAAAGAAATCTACCCAAGAACCATCACGAAGAAAATCACGATGATAGGGGGATTCAGATGATGAAGAAGAATGAGAGTTTTAGAGAGATCAAACTGTGATCAGAAGCACTAAGGGTGAATGTGGAGAAACTGATCACTGACTAGGATCAGAAACAAGACATAAGTCAAGTAGAGAAGGTAAATGATTCGGGTTGTCTGGAAAGTGAGTTGGAAAGTTGACATTTGAGTTAGGGATTGAGAAAGGCAAAAGTTGTCGGCTTTATGTCTGCAGAATCTCTGACACTAGAGCCAAGCCGTTCAGTGTGGTGAGCATTAAAGTCACCGACAACAACTATATTAGCTGATGGATAAAGAGAGAGGGCTCGGTCAATTTGATCAGAAATAACATCAAAAAGAGTGCAGTCTTGAGATGAAGGAGAGCGGTATAGAACAAAGAGAAAAGCAATAGAGTGAAGTGGTGCTAAACGAAAGCACATGAAAGAATAGTCTGTGGATTCAAACCTAGTTCACGACAAATGAATTCTTACGAATGTAAATGCCCAGGCCAAGCATGTGACTATTGGAGTCTTTACGAATTAAAAGAAGATAATCATCAACACTAAGATCGCAAGATGAGACAGCTGAACTCAAATTAGTCTCACAAAGAGCAAGTAGGTCTGGTGAACTTTGCAACAGATAAGACTCAACAGAAGAAAAGTTACTTCGAAGACCACGAGTAATAGTGAATGATAGGTTTAGAGAACTTGGTGATGATGATGGTTTTTTGTGTTTTATAGTTTTTTGTACTTTATTCATTTTTAAATTTGTTGAAGAACTTGACTCAAAGCATAGATAGTACTCAGAACACTGTTTAATAGCCCAAGCAATTGCCTCATTACTATTAATAAACCTGAACCGTAACAAAGGGCTCCAAATGTGGCCTCTGTCCATGCCCAACATCCATGATCAATATGGCACTGTTAATACTTTGATAATTTTCAGCTGTTGATGGAATCAGCCTCTCTGAGAGACACCACAGAGTTCAGGAAACCATTTAACTATATGAGAGCTACCACAGAATTTGGGAAACCACTTAACTATAACTAGATGTTTTTTAATAAATAACTAGATGTTTTTGAATATAATAATAAATAAATAACTTTTTTTAAATAATAAAGCCATGACCGTCACTATGAAATGACAGTTGGGGAGGGAGGGAAGTATACTCTTTTTACCAAAGGATCTTAAAAATTAGTAAAAGAAGTTTTAATTTAACAATAAAAACGTAATAAGTTTTAATAAGCTTGGTAAAAATGTTGTGGGTTTTTAGTTTCAAATAAATGGGCAGGAACATTTATTTTGCACCTCATAATTATGTTTGAAACCTTTTAAAACTGTAACACCTCATATGCTTGTTTACGTTTATTAGTTATTTAGGAATAGGCAAAGTTTCAATGATAATGCACAATTATTGTATTTTCTTGCGATATTCAAAAAGATTTGCTTGCGATGGTCAAAACAATTGTTTTGACTATACCCATTTTCTTTCAAAATGTCACAGTTTTTTATATACCCTCCACCTATGTTGTTGTATCGCAATTAAATTAGAAGATAAGTTACCACGAGGAAAACACATTTGTGCTCAATCTTATATAAGTACGAAAATTCTTTGTGTATGAGAACATAGTTATTATTTCTTAAATATAAAAAATGTCACGTTACAAAGTTGCATCTTCTTATCTAGGGTAATTTTTTTTTGATAAATATAATAAACTAAGAAGCTTGAGAAAACTGGAGATTATAAATTTTTGAAAAGCATTTCAGCTAAAAAAAATGCAAGCAATCAATTGAGTGTTTGAAAATTTTTAATATCAAACATCAAGGTGACAGCGAAGTGTATTACTTTGCAATCATTTAAAAGATCATTTACACAAAATAAAACAAAAAAGACATGTTGAAAGATTTGTGTAGTTGATCTTTAAGCGCTTTTGTTGGCAAACAGGAAACTTTTAAATCAACAAACTGGCAAAAATGTTTGTTTGGTACCTTTAAAGTATAGGTTGTGGTTAAGGGCAGGGGATAAAATTTTTTTAAGTAATCTGAAATTAAAAAAAACTGTTATCTTTATAGGTTTCAAAACATCGTTTTATTATTGTATAAACAAAATTTATAATATAGTCTTCATTAATCAATAAATTTAAATTGTTGGTGATCTAAATCAAAGGGTGGTTTCACCCAGTCAAATATGTTTTCGATGACATGAGTTTGATTAGATTTACTTTCATTTACTGTTAAATGAGTATCATTGTTTTCATCGTCATTTTTATTTTCCTCAGAGGTAGTATTGATTATGAGTAAGGTCTAGGAATATTTCATGCTTCCTTTGGCTCAGGAATAGAAATTCCTTCAGCAGCATGAGCACTGAACATCACACTTAACGATCATTAAAAAATATTGACTTTGTCTTACGTGATTTTCAATCCATTTTGAATCTTGCTCTGATATTGGTGACAGTTGGAAAGGTTCAACATATTCAGCACAAACAGAATAGTTATCAATTACTATATCATACCATACCTCAGCTAGAGTTTCTGCAGCTTTAGCAAAAAAAATTTTTCCAAATCAACGTCAATTGTTTTTCCAGATGCATTTAGATGTGTTACAAAATGATCATGTGGCAAAACCAATCCTGCTAACTCTCGACTCAGCAGAGCCATATGCCGTTCAACCCTGTTATATGCTGAATAATGAGGTGCATGAGTTCCTGTTAGATTGACAAATCCCATTTTATAAATTTTGCAATTGCAACTTGCAATGGTTTGAGAAACCTTGGATTTTCATCAGGGCCTCCATCACATGCAACAACAAATATAAGTTTAACTTGACCTTCTGGAGTACAAATGTTAAAAGCTTAAAATTTTCAATTGACACTCCAAATCACGGCCATGAGTAAAAGCAGTGCTGCTATCATGCTTCATAGATTTAATAGCAATATACGTTGGTCCAGAATATGACACTGTGTCAGCAAATTTGTTTGGATCAATAATACAAGCTGCAATATGGTTTTGTCAATAATATCAATAATACGGCTTTGTCGAATAATAATATGGCTTTGTTGTCTAGACTTAAATAAAAGCATAAATCTGGACCAAACATTGAACAAATTTCATCCATGTATTGCATGCACGCAAATGTAAATCCAGCATCGATATGCGAGCTGTATTAGCAGTCCTGATCAATTTTACAGAAACTGTCTTAATGTGACGTATTCCCTCAAGTGTGTTTGATCGCTTAGGCATCAGTCTTAAATAAGTTGCATATCGCGATAAACAATAACCCAGTTTTAGTAGGCTTTTATTTAAGTATTCAAGTGTCTTACATGAACGTAACTCCTGCGATCTTGGTCGATCGCTAGCAGCGGGTCCTATTGATGCAATGTTAATAATGGCATTAAGAAGATCTGGCTGATCTTCAATTACAGCTGGTCTACCATTTTTTTCTCTATTGAATTTAGAAAGTTTTGATTTTAAGTAGGGTGTGTCATCAACAATATTATTAAGTGTTCTTTTCAAACTTGCTCTGCATTGTCTTATACAAATTGCCTCGTATTTAATTTTTTTAAGACGGGTTTGTTTTATTTTTATTTGCTTTTCTACAAAAATTGATTTTATTTTAAGTTCTTCAGTTATCAATCCAGCACGGCACACATTTACCAATGTTAACAGCTGCTCTTTTAACTGCAAAATTTCAGTTTGAATTTTCTCTTGTTGTGGAGTATGAAGTTTTGTCGGCTAATCGATTGGTACTTTTGTTTGTGACTTTTAAATTTTTTGAATATCAAATTTAGAAAAAGTAGCTAGTGTTTTATCGATTACAAAATCTATTTTGTCTGCATCATCGGATGTTAACGAAGCTTCTGGTCCCTCATCTGATATTTGTTAATGAGAGGAAGCTTCACTGCAAAGATTGATTATTTGATGTTTTAACATTAGACCAAAAAGACATCAATTGACTTTTACTTTCCATTGTTTTTCGTGTGAGTTCTTTTAAAACTGATTCATACGTCAATTCTTTATGCTTAACTTTATACCACAATTTATTAGCTTCTTTCTGTTGCTCCTGTTTACTTTTTTGTGGCTTTTACTACTTGTTGGTAAATAATTTTGTACTTTTCATTATTATTTATTTTAATAATTCCGCCTTCAAACTAATTTTTAACTGACTATTTAAAGCACAGCTTAAATTTACAAGGTACAATAAATGCAAACGGGGGTTGTTTGTTTAGTTTTGAAATAGTTTATAGTATCTTATTTTTATTATAAACATTTTTTACAAAATAAAGTTTATAAAATTATAAAAAAATACTATTTACATAACAATTTCAAAAATTAATATTTAATACTTTAAAACTTTTAAACTTGTTACCCTTAGCAAGACTGTTATTGCACTGAAGGACTAATTTAGAAAGCAGTAATAGTATAGAACTTATGTCCAATACGTGTTTATAAAATCTTTTAGTTAGCCAACTAAATTTTTATTCCATCTTTTAACAATTCACATTTGCACATACTGCAGCATTTTATTTGAAAAATCAATCTTTATTTTTGCACAATCTAATATAAACAGTAATACACCCTCTGCATCAAGTAGGGATGCGTTGCATCAACCAAGTCTTTCAATTCCAAGTTTTATTGGTTGTAGTACAGTTACTACAGTCTGCACCACTAAATATTCGTCCTCCAAAATATTGTTAATATTGTTGTGTTTAAAATCTTTCAATGCTTTTAATATACATATTTTTACTGCAATAAATTGCTCTAACATGGCAAGAAGACTATTCCATGTAGCGCAGTGTTTAGCGTACTTGCCTCAGAAGCTAGAGATCCATGGTTCAATCCATATAACAACAGTGAGGAATGAGACATTAACTTCCTTTCAAATGCTTTTTATGGTGCTCTGTGATAAGACCGTAAGAACTTCTTGGGACAGCTAAAATTAAAAAAGGTTTTTTTTGGCAATATCATGCTTTTATTAGACAAAGTTTTTCTTATAAATTCTGATTTTGCTATAGCATTGATAGAAAAGCCATCTACAGTTGCCAATTTTCAAAAAATTTCTTTTACAGATTTCTTTTTTGTAAATGATGTAATTTTATGTTATTTTATAAATTGATTTGATTTATTTGTTTGAACTTAATATATTGTAACTTATATATAAAAATTAAATTTTGTATGCTGTATCTTACAACATATAATATTTGAATAAATAAATTGAATCAATTTATAAATCAAATTCAATAATAATATTTGATCTATCTGGGGCACAAACCAAAACTGCAAAATATTGGTGATTTAAATGCCATCTATACTCTATTTTTCTAATTTTTACCAAAATTCATTACAAGAGGGAAAAGGATGTAAATAAAACTCAAATTCCAAGTGATAATCATTTTAGTATCTTTTAAAATGGTAAAATATATGTTAAAAAAAATTACTGGGATTCCCAGGAAGTTTCATTGGAATCGCTGGGTAGAAAGATGATTTTTCACCATCAGGATCCCTGGAAAACGGGATCCCAGGATCCTGTTGGAGAAGCCCTAATTTTATCTCATTATCATTGTATTTCACCTCGTATATATTCTAATTCATCTCACTAACTTTGTATTTCATCTCACTAAATATTGTATTCTTTTTCAGAAGTTAATGCTAGAAACTTATGGAAAGTCTTTTACAATATCATTAACAAAGACCATCATTCCATCTCTCATACATGGGTCTGAAACTATTTGCAAAGAACCATGAATCAAATAACAAAGAATCAAATAACCATGCTATTTTTATTATTTTGTAGATATAGGCTAATTTATTGTTAGACATCCAAGTCACCCTCACTACCATTTAATACTATTAATAGTAATAGTAAAATATTTAGGCTGTGACCAATAATTCAGTGAGTGTACCAAGTACACTTAGACAGCTATATCATTGTTTAGCTATATTATTTAAAATCCATATGTCAAGTTTGCTTTAAAAGAGTTCATAGAAATAGCATTAACAACATCAGAAGGTAGTCTATTCCAGTAAGAAGATGCCCTGATGTTTTTTACTGTTATATTTATTTTTTAACCTTGCTACAGCTTGTGATCTGCACAACATCTTTTGTTTCAATCTTACAAAGGTGTTCTCCAGAAGCTTCTTCAATACTGCCCAGACTATTTAACAAATGCTTAATAGTTTCTTGTTTTTCTGTCTGCTAGATAATGGCAGTTTCCAGTTTTTTCAACTCTCTCTAACTATTGTCTAATCAGTTTTTTACTATTATTAGCAAAGTCTTTGAACCTTTGGTTAATGATATTGTAAAGCAATGATTAAATAATTTTATAACTTCTAAAGAAGATATGAAATTATTTAATCATTCGTTTGTAATTGTTGTATTAAAGTTGTCCTTAATGGACAATTCTCTTATTCATTTCCAGTAATGTCTGGGGTACTACAAGGTTCTAATTTTAGTCATGTTTAGTTCATCATCTATATTAATGATCTCCTGATAATCTTATGAAGTCAATTTGCTGATGACATCCAGTTTATGATATCCGGTTTTGAAAAAAATTCATCACCTTTTGATTGCTTAGAAAAGGCAGTCGGTCTTGAATGTTATCTTTCCTCTTTGACAGCTTTGGTAGCTGGTGAATTTTTAAACTCATTTACTTCTAATAACTATTGTAGTGTGCTGATGTTCTTATATTGATGAATGGCAACTCTCTTACTAAGTCTTTTACTTCATGTCCTTTTTGATTATTTTTCACTATTGACCTCTCATGAAAACCATATACCAAATTCTTTGCAAAGGCTGCTTAATACAAGGTGGGGTGGGAATAAAAGGGTGGTAAATTAAAAATTGCAATAGTTGTCAAAATTGTAAAAGCCATAATAAACAGGTGGATGGGCACTTATATTTTTGTCAGTGAGTTTATGTTTTTAATTTCAAAGACTGGTTTACAGTAAAAGTTTTTTTTTTTAGTTTTAAGATATCTTTGTTGATAGTAAGTAAAAATTAATAAACAAGGGTTCCTAATAAGGTTAGGGTGAGTAAATTTATAAATGTCTTCTCCATTGTATTAAGCACTTGAGTGTGGTATATGCTATGTTTGCCCCTTTTTTTTGCTGTTTATCTACTCTTGATTCCATTCTCTACCTCTATAAATCTCTCATTTGTTCTTATATGGAAAAATGTTGTCATATTTAGGCTGGTTCTACTAATGATGCCCTATTTCTTTCATTTTAAATGATGTTGAACACGCTCTAGCTACCAATCCTCTGGTTTCTGTCAAGCGAGCTATCATCTCTTGTCACATCAATCAATATTCAATCTTGTGTGATTCAGCTAAATTGTATGCTTTTACTGTAGCTGTTCCATCATGCCCAAAAAGCATTAATTCATCTAGCTTTTTCTTTGCACAAAAATGCTTTGGAATTCTTTCCCATCTTATGCTATCTGACTCGTCTCCTGTCAGCAGCTTTTTTGCTTTGTAACTCAATACTTTGTTTTTCTTTAACTCCCAAAATAAGTAGTGGTTGCTTGGAGTCTTTTTAGGAGTTTTGTTTGAAGTTTTTATTTTAGTTCCTTTTATTTTTTCTTTTAGGTTTCAGTCAGAAAATAAATAATATTTAGCTTAGGTCTTTCATTCCTCACAGAATAGTTAATCTAAGTTCTACTAGCATTTTTTAAGGAAAATACATAAAACCATATCATCTAACTCAAAAATATATGAAAATATCTATGTCCTAGAAAGAAATTAATTAAACAATGTTATGCAATAGTTAGTTAATGTTATGCAATAGTTGTATTATTCATTAGTATGAGCCAAGTTAAACTAAGAAATTTATATTTCCACAAGAAACAAAAATGATCTCAATAGATTGTTATGATGCCATCAGTTACAATAAAGATGTCATCAATTATATTAATGTTACCAATGATGTAGATAGCTGTATTAATAATGGTATAAGTTATAGGGCGATGTTTTCAGTTACATCAGTTATATTAATGATGTCATCAGTTTAATCAATGATACCATCAGTTATATTAACCAAATATAACTTGATGATGTCATTAATTGAACTTATGACATCATAGTATACTTACTTCAGTCATGCCATAATGTCAATGATGTTGCCAGTTACATAGTTGATGTCATCGGTAGCATCAAGGATATTTTCATTTAAATCTGTTCCATCAATAATGTCATTGGTTACATCAGTGATGTCATTAGTTATGTCAATAATGATATTATTAGTTATATCAATAATACTTTCTGTTGTACCAAGTTATTTTAGGAGCGAATTTTTAAAAGGTGCTAGTCGCAAAAATAAAAATATTGAGTTTGTTCCATTCCCAAATTTTATATACTGAAATCTATCATTTGTTTAAAATATTAGATCTAATAATAGACAGCGCCGTG
This sequence comes from Hydra vulgaris, assembly GCF_038396675.1. NCBI lineage: Eukaryota > Metazoa > Cnidaria > Hydrozoa > Anthoathecata > Hydridae > Hydra > Hydra vulgaris. The sequence goes on from NC_088921.1 coordinate 40,045,243, forward strand.
CTGTAACTTTTGGGGGCCCTGTGCAGAAACTAAAAAAAAATTTTTTTTCTTTTAATTCGTAGTAATTTATGGTATTGGAGAAGTTTTTCTAATTTATTTAATAGGGGGCCCAGTGCGATTGCACTTGTTGCACTTGCGATAGTACGGCGCTGATAATAGACTTTTGTTCCTTAGAGAGAATATCAATTTCTTAAAATTAATTTACTCGGACTTAGCACCTTTTGAAAATTCACTCCTCATTAATGATGTTCTTGGTTACATTAATGTTGCATAATGTATAATGTATACAATAATATCATCAGTTTTGGAAACTTTTATTTACATACATAAATTTTTGTAACATATTGATAATGATTTTTCTATTATACTTAATAAATATTTTTTGCATACACTTGATAAATATTTTTTGCAATATACTTGATAAAAAATTTTATAATATTCATTTTCTCGTATAAGTATCATTTCAAAAAAATGTTTTACATAAAGAAATGAAACTTTTTTTAAAAAATAATCAAACTTTCCAGAATGGCATTTTTCAAAAGGTGTCTGACTTTTCCATAGGATTTATTTTTTTTAACTAGGTAAAATAAAATTAGAAATCGATATAAATGTTTTTTAATACTGAATTATATTATTAATTGTGTTATTAATTACTATAAGTTTTCTTCTCTTCTACTCCAATCTTAAATTTTATTTAATAATCTTTTAGTGTTTATTTGTTTATGATAATGTGAAATTTACAGCCTCCTCGATTTGGGAAGGGCGGAAATTTTACATGATCATAATTTTTTGAAGGTAAAAATTATTAAATGGAGCTTAAAACCTGTCGATGAATTTAAATTTATTTAATATGTAAATTTATATAATATGTAAAAAAAATGTTTTTTATTGCCTCACATTTGGGTAGAAAAAGCGAATTTTTTTGGGGTATTTTTGTTTCCAGGCTCCAATCACCGCGATTTTTTGCAAAACATTTTTATTTGACATAAGTCTGAATATACTTAAGTTTGGATATTGCATAGTGACTGAAGGTGTCGTATCAGAAACATCAAAAAACCCTGCTTACGTCACAGAAAACACTAAGGAATAAGACCAATAACTAAAATGTACGCAAAAATTTGATAAATTCTTTCGCAGCCGGCACAACTCCGTAAAAAGTTACGCGTGGTTTCTGTTGCGTATTTAAAAAACTCCGAAACAAAAAGAATAACGTGTCAAGAACAGGGTTTCAATTTCGTAAAATTAACTATTACTACTTACCACAGCACCTATTAGGATATTAATTTTTTATTAATGGTTTCACCGTTACATAAATATAGTATAATATTGTACTAGGTTTTTTTTTTTTTTAATATTCCGTTGTTCATATAAAAATAAATAATAAAGTTACAATGAAACTTTTACATTCCGCAAAGAATATATATAAAACAGATAGGGGCTCAAAGAAAATACGAATGAGTCACCACAATCTTTCCATAGAGCCCCTTTAACAATAACATTTAAAGCCCACATGGATTTAGTAAGTTTATAATAAAATATTTTTTCGGAAAAATATTACGTGAAGAATATTCGTTAAAAATTCCGTTGCAATATAAATTTTAAAATCTTTAGTCCAACAAGTTTAAAATAGACATGCTCTAACATTTCAAATATATATAAGTAATATATATAATATATTGGAGTATATAAACATTTAAATATATACACATACACACATCCATGCACACATACACATACATACGTACACACACACACACACACACACACACACACACACACACACACACACACACACACACACACACACACACACACACACATATACACACACATATATACACACACATATATATACACACATGCATATATATATACACATACACACACATATTTATATACACATGTATATATACATACACATATATGGATATATACACATATATACATATACACATAAATACGCACACATATGCAAACATACTTACATGTATGTCTTCGTTGGTATTTGACCGAAGACTGTAAACAAGCCGATGTAAAAGTATCAGAAAATACTTTTGGCAGCAAGTTATTCTTTTATTTATGCATAAATATTAATATTTGAAGCGAATTAAGTTTTGATATATCTACGACTTTCGTATATTTCATTACAGGGGAATAGTTTTCTAATTTCTTTAAATAGTTAATTGCTTTACATGCGTGATTTTGAAAGCTCTGTAACCTTATTAATTTAATATTAGCATAGGAAAGATGACAATGAACAAGACTGAAGTAAAGCATTTTGCGCAATTTATAATCAAGAAAGGCTCTAGATTTATATAATATACTTGTAGCAGAAGATAGGTTCTCATCAAATATTACTCCCAAAAACCTTGTATGCTTTACTCGATTTATTTCATTTTTATTGATTGACAGTTTTGGCAACTTTAAAGGAAGATTAGTTGATTGTCTGATTTTATGGAAGAGAGTAAAACTTGTTTTTTTACAATTTGATTTTAATTTATTAGCTATAAACCATTGGTTAAAGCTTTCTAGTTCAGTGTTCATCGTTTTGAACAATATTTTTATATCAGAGTTGTTGTAGAATAATTTTGTATCGTCTGTATACATAACTGACGATATTTTATGAGAACCTTTATTCATATCGTTAATATATATTAAAAATAATAAAGGTCCCAAGATTGATCCCTGTGGGACTCCGCATACAATATCAAGAGCTCCTGAGTCCTCCAGGACAACATACTGTTTAATTCTATTAAAAAGATAACTTTTACCTACGTATATATTAAGTTTATAATGCTTTAACTTTGTAAGTAATATTATGTGATCACCAGTGTCATATGCTTTAGAGAGATCAATAAATATTCATAGTACTTGTTTCCCTTTATCATAGGACTTAGATATTTTATTGGCAATAATAGCATGTTCAGTAGAGCAGTATTTCTAAAATCTAAAATTGATTTTAGTATAAAAGCGTATTTAATGTCATGTAATCATTAATTCTATTAAAGATTACCCTTTCAAATATTTTTGAAAAGACAGGGAGTAGTGTTGCCTTAAAAAGTTGCCAGTGAAATCAACGTGTTTTGGTTTACTCTGACAAACACGTGTCTATACGAGTTTTAATTTCGAAAGTGAAAGTAAATGTGCCGGCAGGGTTATTTACAACAAAAGGTGCATTATTTATTACAGATCGCTCCCACCCTTTAATAATTACTTTAAATGAAATTAAAAAAAAATTTTTGATTTAATGCGACTGTATTCATCGAAACTTAAAAAACTTGAAAAAAGCTCTTTGCTAAAAAATTTTAAAATTAATATACTCTTATATTAATTTGAAAATAGATTCATTGAAACTATTTTGAAACGTAAAAAGCTGTTAAATATATTATTCAAATACTCGGCCTCGGTTGCTCAGTAAGATTCTTTAAATTTTCTGTCTCATAAGTTAAATGGAAGTATTCTTATATACAAAATGGGAGATGTAAAGCGGATGGAGGGTGTAAAATAAAATCTGTTCTAGTAAAAGTTAAACGTTGATTTGATTAGAAGTTTTTGCGCGCACGACTACGCATTTTTTTTTTTTTGTATTTAACTGGAAACTTTGTTTAAATTTAAAATATAAAATTTTGACTTAAAAAAAAAAAGAAAGTTTAAACGTCAAATATATTCTTAGATATCCTCTGTTGGTTCTGCAGAAGCCGTTTTTGAAGAGGTCGTCAAAAACTTGGAAGCGTTTGAAAAGAAAAAAAATATGTCGTCTGAACTCGAAGGAAAAAATATTATATTTGTTCTAGGTTTTTGTTATGACTATTTTTTATTATTTACTTTTTTAACATCTTTAATGACATTTTGATTTAAACGTTTTAGCTTCTATCGCGATAGCTATTTACCGCTTGTTTTCTGTTTATCGTTTATAACTGTTTTCCGCTAACTTCATTTGTTGTTTAACATTTTATTGTTATTTTAATATTATTATAGACATGAGAAATCTAATTCGTTTTAGGTTTTTTTATTTTTATTTTTTAACTTTATCTTCATAGTTCCTTTATTTTAACATTTTTAACGACGGTAAGCACTACTTAGTTATAAAGTGTTTTTAAGGACGGTACACTTAATTTCTAAGTGATTATAGCGACGGTAGCGACCCTTTGTTTTTAAGTTTTTTTTTTTTTGTTTTTTTTCTTCAATCGGCGCATTTTTTTTCCTTTGAATTTTGCGACGTTTTTTTAGAAATCACAAACACATTAATATGCTTTTTTTTTGAGACACTATTCTCTAATGTTTGCTTAAAACAACAAATAATTCTTGCATTGTTTTAGGTGGTCCTGGAAGTGGCAAAGGAACTCAATGTGCAAAAATTGTTGAAAAATATGGTTTTTGTCATTTATCAACTGGAGATTTACTACGCGAAGAAGTAAAATCTAGTTCAGAAAGATCAGAGCAATTGAAAGCCATCATGGCTCGTGGTGAGCTTGTATCCCAGGTAACCATTTTTTTGTATAATAGAGCATTATTAAAAAGATTAACATTTTTTTACTTTTATAAGATTAGTTCACAGATCTGATCTAGTAAATTAAATTAAAGGATCCAAATTTTGTTTTAGACATTAAATATATTTGTATAGGAAACAATATTAGAAATCTTACGTGATGCAATAATTAGAAACAAGGATTGTAGAGGCTTTCTTATTGACGGTTTCCCAAGAGACGTACCGCAAGGGAAATTGTTTGAAAAAACGGTAAGTTCTGTTTATTATATTTTATTGAGCATAATTAGAAATTTTTTCTATTATTTCTTTTTCTATTCAAAAAGGTGGCAAAATGTAGGTGCGTTTTATACTTTGAATGCACCAATGAAGTTATGACAGAAAGGCTTTTAGGGAGAGCAGCTACAAGCAATCGAGTTGATGACAACTTGGAAACCATAAAGTTGCGTTTAAAAACATTCGAAAATGCTACTCTGCCAGTTTTAGCAGAGTTCAGTGATCGTCTTAAAAAGGTATTTTAAAATGTTAAAGCCTTTTTTTTTTCAAACTTTTTAAAATTCATAAGATTGCAATGTCTTTTTTTAAACTATTTTGTTCTTTGGTATCCATGTGTTGTATTATTTATTATAGGTCAATGCGGAGAGATCTGTTGATCAAATATTCTGTGATGTTTGTAGCGTATTGGACGGGTTGTAGTTAGCAATATATATTTTTCAATGACAGGGTGCATTTATAGGAGCGCGTTTAATAATTAATGTAGATAAAAAAAAGCACTTTTATTAAATAATTTTAAAATTATAATAGTATATTTTTCCTGATATTTTGTAAAGCATGTTTTCTGTATAAAATAATAATAAAGTCTTTCATTAATGTTTATATCAAATTAATATTTTATTTGTTGTTCTATAAGAAGCATAATTACCATCTCTTTACATAGTTAACATAATTACCATGCCTACACGCTTTCTAAAACGTTCACGCGCATTTGAAAAATAAAAACCGTTTAATGAGTAAAACGTTCACGCGCATTTGAAAAATAAAAACCGTTTAATGAGTAACGAATGTGTTACAAATATAAAATCATGTAAACAAATTTTTTCCATTAATGGAAGTAATAACAATGACTATTCATTTTTATTAAATTTACACAATTTTATGTAAAAAGCTTAAAATTAGCATCTAGGGTTGTAAATTCGGATAATTTTTGGCGTTCGAGCTTTATTAACAGTTATTTTACCCTAACATTCATATTAAACCCTTTTTATTGATACGTGTTCTTAAGTTTAATTTAGCAGGATGATGAGCGTTTTCTGAAGACGCTCCATTATTAAAATCAATGGCCTCGTTTGCTTGTTCTCTGTCGTTTGAATCTTTTTCTTCGAATCTATCTCTTTCATCTTCATTTTCATCCTGCTTGAATTCTCTGAACCCTTGCCTACTTTGGTCAATGTTATGGTTTGTGTTTCTTTGTTTCATATCATACGGAAATTTGCTGAAATGTTTTGGTGGTAGATCATTACCATCATCATATTCGTTTCGCTCACTCCCATGACCTACCCAATCAGGAACTGGACGATCTATATACTGACTATGTTTAGGAACTTTAAAGGGGTCTGTAGCATCTATATCTATATAACTTCTTTGTTTTGGATCAGATGCTTTTTTTAAATCTTTTAAGTGATTGTGCATTTCTTTTGGAGACCCTGAATATAAAAGTTTTAAGAAAACAAATGAACATACTTGTGGAGAGGTGATCAATCATAAAAATGAATAAAATTATAAACTCACCATGTGTTTTTACTAAGAAGATTATTAAAAATACTGCAACGAACATCTTTTGTGTTCTATAAGTAAATAATAAATACATATCAGTTCTAAATTCAAATAGTTTCTTCTTTTAGTCAAGTTCCACAACTTGTATTCTTAATCACAAATTTTACTTAGTACATACAACATTACGTTTTTACCCAGGACATTATTAGGTTCTTACCCAAGAGATATATTATTAGGTTTTTTTACCTGCGATAGGTTTTGATTTGATTTATCGGCATAAATTGAGAGTTTTTTTTAGATGAGCACTTTTGATTTTGTAAAAATAACTTTGAAGTTCTATTATAATTCTAATATAAACATGATTTATTATCATTTTAACCAAAGGCAATTTTACGGGGGGGGGGGGGTATTACACTCCCCCATGATGCGAAATTAAAGATAAAAAATAATTTTGTTATAGCCTCAGAGAGTTTTTAGATTTTAATATATATATCAAATAAGTAAAATTAGCTGACATAATATTAACTTGATGAAGCTTGATTAACTTTTTTATAGCAGAAAGGTATTACTATCTTTTTAGTAATTTTATTGTGTAAAGATCTTTCTTTAAATAGATTTTAAGTTGCTTTGCAATGTAATAAATATTTGAAAAATTATGCTGATTGGTCGCTGTTAAAGTTATTGTCCAGTACTTTCTTTGAAATGTTCAAAATTATTCAAAATTTAGCCAATTCTTTTCGGAAAAAAAAAACATTTTTTCGAACAGCGCATTCCTTGATACGCTTCTTAGTTGTTAACCACTACCTCTATTTGGTGTAAAATTATATATTCCCTTTTTTTTTTTTTTTTTTGCGCATGTCACAATTACGTCTGAACACAGGTTGATACATCTCAAATAAGCATGTGTGGTGTGACGCACTTTTTAACAGATAAAAAAAATATTTATTAGGGAGTCAAGGTTAGGGTATCAGTGGCGCATCTAGCATTTTTTAATCTTTGAGATAGCAAACTTCCAGACATGGAGCTAACTCCAAACATTTATATGTTTATACTTATGTCAAATAATGTGGGTTTAGAAAAAATTGTGAAGATTGGAGGCTGGGAACAAAAAAGCCCCAAAATTTTTGCTACACCTGCCCCAAAAATGAGAGCAACAAGTTGATGAAATATTTTTTGTGCTATTTTCAACTAGACTTATATTCATAGATAATTTTTAAGTTTCATAGTATTATCTCTAAGCGTTCAAAAATTATGACCATGTAAAAACTACAACCCCCTCAAATTGAGGGGGGTTTAAACTTTATATGGTCACAATTTTTGAACGCTTAGAGATAACACTATGAAACTTAAAAACTATCGATGAATATAAGTCTAGTTGAGAATAGCACAAAAAATATTTCATTAACTTGTTGCTCTCACGTATGGAGCAGGTGTTGCAAAAATTTTGGGGCTTTTTTGTTCCCAGCCTCCAATCATCGCAATTTTTTGCAAACCCTCATTATTTGACATAAGTATAAACATGTAAATGTTTGGAGTTAGCTCCATGTCTGGAAGTTAGCTATCTCAAAGATCAAATAATGCTGGATCTGCCACTGGGTATAGGAATAATTTTTAAATTAGAACAACCTGACCCTTGCCTAAACCCTATTTGAACCAACAGTACCCTAAATCTGACTCTAACCATGACCTCCATTACCCGAATAATATTTAATGACTGAAAAATAACTTAATTATATTATTTTATCAATACTATAGTTATATTTTGAATTATGCTGATTAATCAAAGCTGAACTGTAAAGTTTTTTTAAATATTTTTATTGCTATCATTTTGTTGCATCATTTTTGTTTTTTCACTTTTCAATGTTTAAAACAAGACTTTCACTTGAAATGAGCGCTTTTTTCTAGGGGTGTTTCATATTAATTAGTTATTTTAAAACTTATACATAGGCACACCATAAAATAAGTTTTGGCGCTAAAACTGCTTTTAGACTATGTTATTATAGAATCCAGTTAGTGTTTTTTTTTGTTTTGTTTTGTTTATTATTTTTACATTTTTTACATTTTACATAATTAACGTAATTATGATAATTATGAGTACAAATAGTAATAATAAATGTATTTATAAAATATTTGGTTTGAATTAGAAAAAGTTTCCTTGTTTAAATTTTAGCTTTTAACTTTAATTAAGTAAAAGTTTTTAACTTTTATTAATTAAAAAGGTCTACTGCAAATCCACTGCAAAAATGTTTACTAGGTCTAATAATTTATTATTCATCTCAACATCATGATTAAATTACTACATTTTGTAAATATAAAAGATGGTTCATTATACATTTTGTGGTAGCAATGTTAAAGAACAAGCTTTCTGTCGTTTTAGAGTCTTTTTAAACGAAATATTGATTTTGCAAATATACCGAATATAAATCTGTACATTCTGAACAAATCTAATGGCTTATTATAAATTCCATGTCTATTGTGTCTATTTATAAATTTGATTTTAATATTTTTGAGTATTATTTAGATGAGGATTTAAAAATAACCAGAATTTATTGTTTTGAATAGTGTAATCGACGTGTAGAACTGTGTGATTATTGTTTTAAATTGTAGAAGTATCGTTATGAATTTTTCGTCATGCATTGTATGTTGTTTTTTTTTATAATATGATTGGAAAAACCAGCAACTGTAAAGCTAATCTTTTTGACAGATGGTAACGCTTAAAGCTCCACTTTAGTTATAAATCTTACGATAAGATTAACTTCTAAGGATAAAGTAACTTACTTAAGTAGTTTTCATGCTTATTTAATTGCCATTTTTGATTGAAAAAAAAGCTATGAAAAACGATTAAAACAATGCCAATTGAAGTGCATGGTCTATAATAAGTATTACGGTCCAAGTCGTTTTCATTTAAACTCGTTTTTACTGAAATTATCTAAGTTTCTAAGAAGTTTTTACATAGCATGTTTGTTTTAAGAACAAATATTTTAAAGTCTCATTTTTAGCTCTAATTAAGTTAATTAAATACAAAAAAGATAATGTATACCTTTGATGCAGCGCCATATTGTTTAATACAATAGATTATTTAAAAACATAACCGGGCTGAAAATGAGCCTCAAGAATCACTGAGCGGAGCAGGTGCGTAATGCACAATATGATTAACGCCGCAAACAAGTTTTAAAACGAACTACTTGTATTACCCGTTTCATGAAAGGACTTTCTGTGGTTTTAAATTAATTGTGTTGAGGGATAACAAATATAAATAGATCCTAAACTCTGTACGTCAATAATAAATAATTGATGTTATTTTTTATTATCGTAGTATATATTTCTATTTTTTATTATTATAGTATATTATTATTATAATCTAAGTATAATTAACTTTATTATGTACCGTAAAAAAACAAGAAGAATGTTAACTAGAACAATGGTCACCACCTAACTAAAAGAAAGAATGCCAAATAAAAGACTAATTTGAAATCTAATTAAATATCAAACAAAATATAACTAACAAAATCTTATAATTATTATCTAAAATTATATTAAAAATCTAATTAAATATCAAACAAAATATAACTAACAAAAACTTATATTAATTAAAAATATTTACAATAACTACATAAATGTTATTTATTTAAACTACATAAAGTGACGATTAATAAAATACGTTGCTGTTTGGTTTTTAGGTTTAAAGGCGCATATAATTTTTCACACCGTAAATAGTACAACTATTAATGGTATTGAACAATATTAAATTAATAATTAACTATAAATAAATAAAAAATAAAAAATAATTGATATTATAGTACCACTTACGGCACAGAGCGTAATAACATCGTACAATAGCATTTACAAAGGTGTTTTCAAAGAGACAACCACAACTTATTTTTTAAATGCACTTTAAAAAAATAATTCCAGGATGCCTCAACTTACAAGCTGCGCAGATACAGACCTTATATGAGATAAATAAGTATAATTTAAATATATAATACAAGATATATATATTTTTTTCCTTTTTCTTTGTATAATAATTACAATGAGATGTAAGTATAAAACAAATAGCCGGAGCAAAAAGAGGACATATACTGTCTTATCGCCGAGCCCCGTTTACATTACCGCCGTTAGTTAATATTAGGGATGTACCAGAATTCCTGCCGGAATTTTTTTCTTATAGATCAATTCTCTTCTGGCTAGACTTTAAAAATTTTATACTTTTTTTTATGACATTTGACACAGCTGTGTAAATAAATTAAAAAATAATTATCCTACAGAGCAATGAAGAATGAGCAAAGAAAAGCAGAACAAGAAATAAATATAATAGCTACAGAAATAAAAAACAAAGAATCCATGGATGACAAAGAATCCATGGATGACAAAGAATCCATGGATGACAAAGAATCCATGGATGACAAAGGATCCATGGATAACAAAGGATCCATGGATGACAAAGAATCCATGGATGACAAAGAATCCATGGATGACAAAGGATCCATGGATGACAAAGGATCCATGGATGACAAAGAATCCATGGATGACAAAGGATCCATGGATGACATAGGATCCATGGATGACAAAGAATCCATGGATGACAAAGGATCCATGGATGACAAAGAATCCATGGATGACAAAGGATCCATGGATGACAATAACTTTAATTAAAGCATCAAAAAGAAAACAAAAACTTTACGTAAAATTTTTAAAATCAAAAAATAAAAATGATGAAAAAATCTACAAAAATTATAAGAAGTTCTTTCAACATAATATAAAAGAAGCAAAAATAAGATATTTTTCTAATCAGCTTGATAAGCATAAATTCGATATAAAAAGGACTTGGGCTGTTATAAACCAACCACAAAAATTAATTTCCGATAAAAAAAATTATAACTAGTGAAATCAATATATGTCAAGAATTTAACAAATATTTTGTAAATGTAGGCCCCTCTCTTGCTTCTAACATTGCGCAACCAAATAAAACAATTAATAATTTTTTGGGAGAAAAACTTAACACTAGTATAAATAATGAAAAGATAACTAAACTTGAATTTAATAAAGCAATTTTTAAACTTAAACGCAACAAGTCCTGTGGATATGATGGTATTTCCAGTAATGTAGCTATTTATGTTATGTACAGCATTTGTAAACCATTATTTTACTTAATATCATCTTCATTTGAAAATAGTATATTCCCTGACAAACTTAAATTAGCCAAAAGTAATCCCATTCTCAAAAAAGGTGATAGCAATAATATTTCTAACTACCGACCTATTTCTCTACTCCCAGTTTTTTCAAAAGTATATGAGAGAGTAATTTATAATAGAGTTAATAAGTACTTTACATTAAACAATTTATTATACAAAAATAAGTTTGGATTTCAAAGCGATTGCTCTACTGAACATGCTATTATTAAACTTGCTGACAAAATATATAAGTCGTTTGATAGTGATGAACTGGTATTAGGAGTTTTTATTGATCTTTCCAAGGCCTTTGATACAGTTGATCACAGTATTTTACTTTCCAAGCTAAAATATTACGGCATAATAGGCTCAACATTTAAGTGAATTCAAAGCTACTTGTCTAACAGAAAGCAATTTGTACTACTAGAAAAGTCAGGAGCTCTTGATATTAGGTGTGGAGTTCCTCAGGGTTCAATCCTAGGTCCATTATTGTTTTTAATATATATTAACGATATGCATAAAGCTTCTCAAAAAATATCTACAATTATGTATGCTGACGATACAAATTAATTTTTTAATCATCCTTATGCAAAGACTTTGTCTGAAACTATGAATATTGAACTCAAAAATTGCAACCTCTGGTTTATAGCACATAAATTATCCCTAAATTGTAAAAAAACCAGCTTTATTCTATTTCATAAAAAATACAATCAATTAATTTTCCGTTAAAGCTGCCTAAACTGTTTATTAACAAAAATCAAATTAAACGTGAAAAATACACCAAATATTGGTCTTCTTGAAACAAAGGTGGCCTCTGTAATAGGTGTTTTGTATAAGTCAAGACCTTTTTTCGATAGTAAATCACGTAATATGCTTTACTTTATTCTTGTACATAGTCAGCTTTTGTACGCAAATATTGTATGGGCCAGCACCCATAAAACTAAATTGCTAAATTTGCAAAGTCTGCAAAACCATCCATGCAAAGCAATTAATTATTTAAATAGGTTAGTAAACCCGGCCCCAGTGATGAAAAGCATGATGGTTCTAGATATTGAGAAACTTGACACATTACAGATATTAATTTTTATGTATAAGTATAAAAACAATCTTCTACCAAGCGTTTTTTCAGATAACTTTCTTATATCATTTTCTGAAAAATATAATCTGTGTTCAAATACCAGGAACGACTATCAACTAGGAAAAACTAAATCACAGCAGTCAAGTTTTCTAATTACAAACCGTGGCCCATCAATATGGAATCGTTTTCAAAAAAAAAATAAACAACAAACTAAAATGCATCTCCTTAATTTCTGACATATATATTATAGTTTACAGTATTTGTTTTCAGATTTTTTTGTATTTTTTCTTTTTATTTATCTTTTATTTTTTTCTTCTTCTTATGTGTTTTAATTTTATTTAATCTATTTTTTTTGTGTGTTTTTTACACACACAAAAAAAAAGAGTTTTGCTTTATTAAATTTTTTATTTTTCTTTAAAAATTAAAGTGTTTTTTTATTTTTATTTCAATGAGTGACTAAAGAGGCTCTATGAAAAGGTTGTGGTGATAAACGCATCATCCTTACCCTCTTTGAGTCCCTGACTGATTATAACAGTATATATATATTATAAATTAAAAAGATTAAAAACGTTTTTTATAAAGGTTTTTTATGTTAACGATGTTATTTATTTTATATGAAAAATTGTAATATTGTTTAATCAGCGAAATAAAAGTTAAAAATAAATAAATAAATAAATAAAAAAGTAAACGTAGGTAAAAAAAAAACAAATGCAATTTTTATAAATGTATTTGCAGTACTAATATTTCTGCAAATAAAATTACATTTGTATTTTTTACCTAGGTTTACCTTTAGTTCTTCATTGCTCTGTAGAATAATGATTTTTTGATTTATTTACACAGCTTGTGCCACAAGTCATAAAAAAAAGTAAAAAAAAATTCCAGTCAGAAGCGAATTGATCTAAAAAACACGAATTCCGGCCGGAATTCGGGTACATCCCTAGTTAATACTATTTCAAAAATTAACAATCAAACAAAAAATTAAAAAAAAAAAAAGAAATCAAGTAAATTACTAATTCAACGCAGATACTACAAACGCTAAACAATATGATAAAACATTAAAAATTTATAGTATAAAATAAAAATACTATAATTTTTTTTATTTTAATACGAAATAAAAGGCAGAGGATCAACACAAAAACGAGTAGTGATGACTTTTTCGGTTTAGTTTTTTTTTTTCTTGTTTTAAAAGAGATATTTAAATTCAAAATTTTTTCTTATAAGAAACGTTCTACATTCTCTTTTGAATTTTCTAAAGAGAAATTCAGAAGAGTTTTAGTTTTAATAATATTTTGAATTTTTCCATAGAAATGGTCCACGATATTGGATTTGAAATGAATTGAGTTTTAGATAAAACCGTGGAATAACAAATTTATCATTTAAAAATTTAAAAGTTTATGAGAAATTTTGGTAAAGTAAGAGTAAAAGATATAAGGAGATAAACCACGCTTTGACTTAAACATGAATAAAGATATAAGGAGATAAACCACGCTTTGATTTAAACATGAATAAAGATATAAGGAGATAAACCACGCTTTGATTTAAACATGAATAAAGATATAAGGAGATAAACCACGCTTTGATTTAAACATGAATAGCATAACTTGGTATATACAGTCGACTCTCGATATCTCGAATACTTGATATCTCGAACTTTTGAGTATCTCGAACTTTTTTAGCGGTCCCATGGACATAACGTACTAGTTTAGGCTAAAATCCTCTCGATATCTCGAACCTTATTATCTCGAACTTTTTGGTATCTCGAACAATATTTTCGGTCCACAGGGCAATTTTCTCTCGTTATCTCGAACTTTTCAACATTTTTTTTTTCAAAAATGTTTTAATAAAATTTAATTTTTTTAAATTCCAATTTTCGAAAAAAAAAAAAATTTAATTCGATTTTTAAATTCGATTTTTTTTAAGAATCGAATTTCTGAAAAGTTTTCCTTTAATATATAATTTATTCTTTTTGTCAAACGCAGCAACATGCCGCTCGTTAAACGAAAACTCACGAACAAATCTATAATAGAAAAATGCAAGGCATTAAAAGACCCAGAGACTGGGACGTCTAACAAAGAGGTTGCCAAAAAGTATGGAGTCTGAAAGAACACATTATCAACCTGGATTAAAAATAAAACCAAGTTATTAACCTCACTGGAAAAAAATGGCACAAAATCTAAACGGAAGAAACTTCGTAGTGGTAATTTCAAAAATGTAGACAAGGCCATATACACGTGGTTCGTTGCAAAAAGAAGTCAACGAGTACCAATTGATGGTACCATACTAAAAGAAAAGGCACTAAAATTCGCAGAAGCATTAGGAGAGTTGGATTTTAAAGCATCTGATTGTTGGTTTCATAATTGGAAAGAAAGGTCAGTTAAATTTTGTCAAATCTTATTCAATTTTAATATAAACAAATAACATGTATCTGTTTATATTTAATTTATTTAGTTTTTTAAACGTGTAATTAAAATTCAATTATTCTGTTCCTATTCTTAGGAACGGCATCAGCTTTAAAATAATCTCAGGCGAAAGTGCCGCCGTGACGAATAATATGACTGCTTCGTGGAATGAAACTACACTTCCAAGATTGCTTTTGAATTACAAGCTTGAAAACATTTTCAATGCCGATGAGTTTGGACTATTTTACCAGTGCCTACCAAACAAAACATACCATTTATCACGAGAAAAACGTTTTGAGGGAAAAAATAGTAAAGTCAGACTAACAGGCATAGCAGCAGGGAGTGCAACGGGAGAAAAATTACCTATGTTATTGGAAAATCTAAAAACCCACGGTGTTTTAAGCACATTAAACAACTTCCTTGCACATATAAAAATCAGCTAAAAAGTTGGATGACCGGAGACCTTTTTACAGAATGGGTAATGAAACTTGACTCATTTTTTCGTGCTAAAGACAGGAAAGTAGCACTCCTGGTGGATAACTGTTCTGCCCACCCACTCATTGAAGGGCTAAGCAACATCAACCTAATATTTTTCCCCCCTAACACCACATCTGTCCTTCAGCCCATGGATCAAGGCGTAATACGAAGTCCTAAAGCTCATTATCGTCACAAAATTATGCGTTTGTGTATCAAGGCTGTCGATAATAACGAACCCATGCTAAAAATTTCTATACTTCAAGCAATGAAAGATCTTGTTTCTTCGTGGAATGCTGTGTCGAAGGAGACTGTCATCAACTGCTTTAAAAAAGCTGGTATCAGCAAAACAAACAAGAGTATTGAAGAAGCTGATGATGATCATTCTTTTAAATTTTTGACAGAAGAACTTAACCGTTTGCGAGAGTTTGATCCTCGTGCCGTCCAAGAAGATCTCTCAGCGGAATCTTACATTGGTTTAGATTGCGATGTAGTAACCACCGGTTCACTTGCTACTGATGCTGAAATTATTGCTCAGATTTTAGACCCTAATTTTGAAAACGACGATAATGAAGTTGAAGATAGCGTTGACGAAGCTATTGACGTCGAAGCCCCGCCACGCCCATCTGATATTCAATTAGAAATTGCTTTTGAAACAATTCAAAATGCTTCGCTATACAGCTCAAAATACGGAAATGAAATACAATCCCTAGCACTAAAACTTGAGGATTTAATGAAGATGGAAAAGATGGATAATTTAAAGCAATATCAGATAACAGATTTTTTCCAAAAGTTGTAGTTTTTGTTGTTAATGATTTTTGTCAGAAAAATAACTTGTTTTAATGAAAGTCGGGCACTTTTATTTATTTTCAACCCTTTTCTTGATATCTCGAACTCTCGATATCTCGAACTTTTTTTCCGGTCCCCTTAGTGTTCGAGATATCGAGAGTCGACTGTATTAAGCTTATAAACATTGAGTGCATTAGTTTTCTTTAAAAGAGATTCTCCGTTAACAGTTCTGTTAACGCCAAATATAATCCTGCATGCGTTTTATTTTTTTATAAGTTTTTTTAAGTTTTCCATTGTTAGTACTTCCCCATGCAATATTGCAATAGGAAAGATAACTATAAATAAATGAATTTTTTTTTTTTTAAAGACTCAATATTTAGACAGGTTTAACTCTATATAGCACAGAAATATTTTCAATAGATTTAATATGATATTTCCATGATATAAATTCATCTAATGTCGCTCCAAGGAATTTAAAAGTTGATTTTATTTAATAACTGTATTATTTATAAACAGATTGGGTAATTTTAAAGGAAAGTAACCTCTACTAGGTTTGTGGAAAAAAATAATATTAGTTTTCTCTACTTTTTATATTTAATGAAAGTTTATTACTTTATAAAATTATTAAAAAAATAATAAATATAAAATTAATTACCCAACTTTGTCGATTATCCTGTCTAGAAATAAAATCTAGATTAACGTTTAGAACAGGCCCCATTAAACGTCGAAATTCAAACGTATTTTTGACGTCTGTTAAATTTATTTCAGATTTAGTATTTTAAAACGTTTTTAAACGTATATAAAGAGTCTAAATTTAGTATAATATATTTTAAATATATATATGTGTACGTTTTGAGTCGCTCTTGTTACTATTTTATTAAAAATAATTGACAGTGCATTTCATTGTCTTACTTAACGATGTAACGTATTACACTTTAAAATGTCACTTAATAAATGTGTAAACAAATTAATAAATTTGAAATGTCTATTAAACGTTTACAAAATTAAAACATGTTTAATAGCCAATATTGTAAACGTTTAATCGACGTTTAATATACGTTAAATTATTAGGTTTGTGATGAATGCTTTTATTATTTTAATGTATACGTTTATTAAACGTGTACTAAACGCGTAGAAAAATGAATTACGTTAGTAATTATAAACGTTTAATCGATGTTTAATCAACGTATACATAAAAAAAAGCTTGAGGCGCTGATCCAAATCAGCCGCCGTTTTTACTAAGTACACCAATATACTAATAAAGAAATAATTTAGGCGTTTTGAGTTCTCTAAATTAATATTCAATTTCAAAGTACAGCGGCAGACAATTTTTGCCTTTGTAAGTAGTATTTTGCAAATACTAAAATAACCTAAATGTTAGTAACCAGTTAATGTATTTAGTGAAATTTTAATTAACTCCTAATTAATTTTATAAGCAAACAGTCTGTAGCTGTTAACATTAGGAAATCTTGCTTGAACTATCTTTTGATTCTGCAATAAATTATGCGGAGGAATACATAGAAGTCAAAATAATATTTCATGTGAATTTCTCTTGGTTGTGTTTTCCAATCATACAGCGTATAAAAGTTACATGATCATTCAAAACTTTTATCGATTCTTCGCTCTTTATATTTTTTATCATGCAATTAATAAATATTTTCCAAATGAACTGCAGCACATAAGTACCAAACAAATATCCATTCATCCCGGAACTTATAAAGAATTACGAACAGCTCACAAATAATTTCAAGAATGGTAAAGAAGTGATTACTGAAACAGCAGAATGACGTGATGATATGAAACTTCTATTTCATTTAAATCGGGTATTCCTTCTTTTGAAGAACCTGGAGTATTTCCTAAAATGAATTTTTAGAAAATACCTAAATTAAATAATGCAAGATAGAATTCCCAACCAATACTAGTTCTTTTGGCACTTATTCTTTTACCAGAGAAAAGAGATTTACTACTCGACATTTGTAGATTCATCTCTTACAGATGGACGGGCCATTGGTGACCAAGTGATGCAGATGATTATCGAAATCCATGTAGCACAGCAACGAAAAATTGTTAAACTAATGAAAAAGTTTTGCAATCAGGAACTGTTACGACTCGAAATTCCCAGAACAAATCAGTGTACAGAAAGAGCAATTAAGTGTCTTCAAGATCTTTTTGGCATCTGTAAAAAGTAAGAGAACCTCTAAAGGAGATTTATTTAGTCAAACAAAGCACAAGAATTATATAATATGCTTTAATTAAGCTAAATACTACACATCATTTTTTCGAAATATACAATAGCTATTCAGACTTGTAGAATTGTTATTTAAGTTTGTAATTTTATATTTATTTGTAATTTAGAGTGTTATAATATAACAATGAACTGAAAAAATGCTTAAAAGCTACATATTACCCAGTGGGCAAAATGACGTTGAAATAACGTTGAAACAACGTCGCAAACCGACGAAATGCAATGTTGAAACAACGTTGAAATTTGGTAGAATTGGAAACAAAATCCGATGTTGAAAACCACGATGTCGAAACAACGTCGATGAAAACGTTGTTTCAACGTTGTTATAACGTCTTATCGACTACATATCATCCATTTTTCAACTTCGATAAAATGAAAATTAAAAGTTCAACGTTGAAATTACGTTGTTTTAACGTCTTATCGACAATATATCAACCATATATGGTTGATATATTGTCGATAAGACGTTAAAACAACGTTCAAACAACCTAATTTCAACGTTAAATTTTGGTCATTTGATAAAAATTATACAGCCTATTGGATACAACTTATATCCAATAGGCTGCAGCCATGTTAAATTGTCATCGTTAACATGTTAAATTGTCTCGACTTGGATTGCGATAATAAATTATCTCGATTGGATTGAAAACAATAAAAAAGCAATATTTTGCGCTAAAAGTAGTGTATTTCATGTTCAAAATATTATTTTAAGGGAGTTTATATAAGAAATAGATAGAATGTTAACATTTTATATATAGATTTTATATTAAAATATTCGAATCGTCATTTACGCACCGACCGCCACCATTAGATCTGTCGGGTGCATTATTTCAACAAACTCATGATATCTGTTCTGACTTCAGCAACCGCAGCAGTCGCTTTACTAAGCATGACGCTCTCTATAAAAAAAGGTATTGCCTGAGTAATTTGCAACAAGTACAGCAAGAACTTGAAATTAATGTAGCACCAAATCATCAAATTGTGTTTTTCAATAACAGATAACATTACTCATGACTTACCAACAATAACCTTACAAATGTTTGTGCCTTAAAATTTCTCTTTACCCTTGCCACCAGCCATGTTGAACTTGATTGTAAACCATTGGTCATCAACCTACAACAAAAATTTATTATTTTTATTAATACATTAAACTTTGATACAATATCAGGTTAGGTAGCCCAATGGCACCGCGTATACCGCGGAATTCCGAATGGTTTTAAAATTTCAAAAATTCAATGACTTTTTTTTTTGTAGAAATAGAAATATATATATATATATATATATATATATATATATATATATATATATATATATATATATATATATATATATATATATATATATATATATATATATATATATGTATATATATATACATATATATATGTATATATATATATATATATATATATATATATATATATATATATATATATATATATATATATATATATATATATATATATATATATATATATATATATATCAGAGCCGGATCCAGCTTTTTTTGGTCTTTGAGATAGCTAATTTCCAGACATGGAGCAAACTCCAAACATTTATATGTTTATACTTATATCAAATAAGGATGCTTTGCAAAAAATTGCTATGATTGGAGGGTGGGAAAATTTTGTGCCCCCCCTGCCCCAAACGTGAGAGCACCAAGTTGATGAAGTATTTTTTTTACTGTTCTCAACTAGACTTATATTCATCCATAAATTTTAAGTTTCATAGTATTATCTTTCAGCGTTTAAAAATAATGACCATATAAAATTTATAATCCCCTCAAATAGAGGGAGATTTAAATTTTATATCGTCATAATTTTTGAAAGCTAAAATATTTTACTATGAAATTTAAAATTTATCGATGAATATTAGTCTAGTTAAAAACAGTACAAAAAACATTTTATTAACTTGTTGCTCTCACGTTTGGGGCAGGGGGGCACAAAAATTGGGGCTTATTTGTTCCCAGCCTTCAATCATCGCAATTTTTCGCAAAGCATCCTTATTTGACATAAGTATAAACATATAAATGTTTGGAGTTTGCTCCATGTCTGGAAGTTAGCTATCTCAAAGACCAAAAAATGCTGGATCCGCCACTTTTATATATATATATATAAAATAGCTAAATTAAAATAACATAAAACACACTATTTAGTTATATAGTGCGTAATTCTTCACCATTTAGTAAACTTGGCATCGATGTTCATTTTCATCTATATATATATATATATATATATATATATATATATATATATATATATATATATATATATATATATATATATATATATATATATATATATATATATGATATTATTATATATAACATATGATATATACATAAAATATATGATATGTTAATAAAATATCATATAGACTATAATAATCATAATACTATATTATAGTATTTTTATTATTGTTATTATTATTTTTATATTTTTTTTATATTTGGGAAGAGCGGAAGGAAAAAATTTCTTTTGACTTTCGTCCAACATTTGCGAGTTGTCAGAAAGTTAAAACCATTAATTTAATAACAAACTGATTGTTTTTTAAAAATGCAAATTTATTAGACCAGAATGTTTTTAGAAACATTGGAGTTTGCTCCATGTCTGGAAGTTAGCTATCTCATGCGCGGAGTGTTTCTACATCGACTATCTTATAGCCTGACTCGCAAGGGAGTGCTGCTACATCGGCTGACAAATAGCCTGACTCGCAAGGGAGTGCTGCTACATCGACTGACAAATAGCCTGACTCGCAACGGAGTGCTACTACATCTACTATCTTTTAGCCTGACCCGCAAGGGAGTATTGCTACATCGACTGAGGGTTTGGTTGGGACAGGCAGTCTATCAATTAATAAAAAAAATAATTCCGGTCTTGCATTTTAATTTTTACTTTTTGTCAACAAAAAATGGACTTTCTGACAACATATAAGAGTTCTATATATATATATATATATATATATATATATATATATATATATATATATATATATATATACAAGTGGAAGTTTTTAGAATAAAATAGCTAAATTAAAATAACATAAAACACACTGTTTAGTTATATAGTGCGTGATTCTTCACCATTTAGTAAACTTGGCATCGATGTTCATTTTCACGGTATATATTATATATGTATATTTATTTATATATTTATATATACATATAATATATGATATATATATATATATATATATATATATATATATATATATATATATATATATATATATATATATATATATATATATAACATATGATATATACATAAAATGTATGATATGTTAATAATATATCATATAGACTGTAATAATCATAATACTATATTATAGTATTTTTATTATTGTTATTATTATTGTTATTATTTTTATATTTACAAATATATAAATATATATATATATATATATATATATATATATATATATATATATATATATATATATATATATATATATATATATATATATATATATATAACATTGATAATATATATTTTATATTTATATAATATAAAATTAGTATAGTCAAATATAATAACATACATAGTAAAACAATTTAATCAAACTCTAAAAAACTATTTACTTTAACAAACTCTAAAACAAATTCAAGCAAATTCTTTATGCAATACACACTGATGAAATAAAAAGAAAGATCTATTTAATATTTATCACTAATGCATCGCAAATTAAGCAATGTGGTATCGTTAAATTGACAAACTCAAAACCTTATGAAATGGCAATAGATGGCCTAATCAATGACTCGTAAAGTCACGCATGCGTATTTGAGTTCTCAAAATGCAAAACGAACGGTGAAACTCATAATATAGACGTTGAATTAACGTTGATTCAACGTCGCGTTAAGTTAGTCGTTTTCAACGAATTTTCAACGTTGATAAAATGTTGATTTTTGGTTATATGATGTCGCGACTAAAAATCAACCGTAAATCAACGTTGAAATTACGTCGTGTGTCCACTGGGTTAACTCTCCAATTAAAAAAATTAGAATTAAAAAATAACGATCATAAAATTGTTTAGAATTTTATCCATACGCATATATGGATATATGGTTTCTTGATGACAAGACCATCTGGTCCTCTGCAAGTTTCCCGCGTTCTTTTAATAATAATGATACCATGCAGTTATATTTTTTGTATTCTATAAATTTTTGAGATTTTATATTTTCTCTTACCATCATATATTTTATAAACATTGTAAATTTGTATCAGTTATATAGATAGAATCACAACATTGTAAAGATAAAAGAACAAAAAAAAAAAAAAAATACATGTATGGATAAAATTTCAAATATATAGGGTAAATTTGAATTTTTGGTTTGCGGGTGACCTTTTATAACAAGAAAATCAAATTACTATTTTTTTATAAGTTTTGTACAAATATTAAACGATTTATGACCCAGGTAAACGAGGTCAAAAAATTGTCATATCCCTAATATATATATATATATATATATATATATATATATATATATATATATATATATATATATATATATATATATATATATATATATATATATATATATATATATAAACTAGTAAAAAACATTTAGATAAGTGTTTTTTACTAATTTATATTTTTTACTAATTTCTATATATATAAATTAGTAAAAAACACCTATCTAACTTTTTTCTTTAACTTGAAGAAAAAAGTTAGACAAGTGTTTTTTACTAATTTATTATTGCTCTGTTCTTTAAGAACATTGAGCACTCTATTTGTAAAATACACTAACATAATTTACATACTACTGTGATCAAAAAGTAAGGTGAATTTTTTTATAAAATGAAAAATCTTTATTTATTCTTCCAAATCTGTATCGTCCCCCTCAAAATAATCCCCCCCTGCCCCAATGCACTTTTGCCAACGTTTTTTCCAGTTTTCGAAGCATGCCGAAAAGTCCTCGGTAGAGATAGCCTTCAATGCGCGTGCCGATTCACGTTGGATCTCTTCAATGGACTCAAAACGATTTCCCCGGAGTGGTCTCTTGAGCTTTGGGAACAGCCAGAAGTCACACGGTGCTAAGTCGGGCGAATACGGTGGTTGTGGAGCAACATGGGTAGAGTTTTTGGCGAAAAACTCACGAAGAACCAGTGCTGTGTGCGAAGGCGCATTATCGTGGTGCAAAATCCAAGAGTTATTGGCCCATAATTCCGGTCTCTTTTTGCGAATAGCTTCACGCAAACGTCGCATAACGCTTAAATAATATTCCTTGTTGACAGTTTGGCCAGTTGGAAGGAATTCGTAGTGCACGACACCACAATAATCAAAGAAAACAGTCAACATGACCTTGATTTTTGAGCGACTTTGACGTGGTTGCTTCGGTCTCGGCTCGCCTTTTTCTCGGTATTCACTCGATTGGTCGGTTGTTTCAGGATCGTATGCGTAGACCCAAGTCTCATCACCAGTAATAATTTGTTTGTAGACGTCTTGATAGTCAGAAAGCATTGCTTCACACGTTTTAACGCGACGCTCTTTTTCAAAGAAATTGAGAAATTTCGGCACCAAACGTGATTTGAGTTTTCTGAGGCCCAAATGATCCTTCAAAATCGCTTGCACCGACCCAAATGATATTCCAACCATGTCAACAAGGTCTCGAATGGTTAACCGACGATTTGCAAGCACCAATTCTTTGATTTTGTTGATGTGGTGATCATCAATCGAAGTCGATGGTCGTCCGGAGCGTTCCAAGTCATCAACACGTTTTCGACAGTCTTTGAAGTCTTTGTACCACTTGTAAACATTTTTTTGAGACATAGTCTCTTCACCGAAGGCCTTTTGCAACATTCGATACGTTTCAGCAGCAGAAATATCATTCCGCAAACAAAATTTAATAGCACTTCTTTGCTCAACAAAATTAGACATCGTGAAAATCGCCGAATACACTTTCGGTACTTCAGAAACAAGCGTAAACAAAAAAAAATAATTATGAGTTTGACATGTAATTTGGCGCAAATGTTAATGACATTCCTACCAACTTAAAAATAAAAAAGATTGGACGATTCGAATAAGGCCGGATGTTTAAATTAAAAATTCACCTTACTTTTTGATTGATTTTTTTTTTTTTTTTAATTTTTTTTTTTTTTTTTTTTAGGTGCCCCAAGAAGTCCTGACGGTCTTGTCACAGAGCACCGCGGAAGTGCATTTAACCAGGAAGTTCACGCCTCCTTCCTTACCGTGACGCGAAAATATGTCCAGAGATCGTTTCGAACCTGGATCTCCTGCTTATAAAGCAAGCGTTCTAACCACTGCGCCACGGCCGCACATTTATTTAATTGTTATACAAAAAAATATTATTATTTATTATATAAATAAAATAATGTTGTTAAATATTTCTTCAATAGTTTTTACATATCTATCTATCTATCTATTTATCTATCTATCTATCTATCTATCTATCTATCTATATATATATATATATATATATATATATATATATATATATATATATATATATATATATATATATATATATATATATATATATATATATATATATATATATATATATATATATATATATATATATATATATATATACAGTGACCTAGAAAGGTTAAGAAAGTGAGGAGGGAGGGGGGTGCTGAAACAGAAATTAAGGGGACCTAACGCAGCTAAAATTTAAATAGAAAAAACTGAAACTTTGAGTTAGTTTTGAGGGAAAGGAAAACGCTCCCTCCGCAACATGTCTCTATCCCATTTCTGACTGTTTTTCTTACTGAATCTTGCAATTAATTTATCACTACCTTTCAGACAAACTACAGCTCTGAAACTTTCAGTGCTGGCGAGCTTCTATGTTAAAATTGTTTCTAGGGACTAAGACCCGGGAAGAGTTGCATTGTACGTGCCCGCTTTTTTGCTGCAAAACCTTGCAACTAAATTTGTACTGCTCTTCAAAATAGCTAGAGCTTTAAAACTTTTAGCAGTTTAAAACTTGTAGCCCAATAACGTTAGGATGTTGAAAATTAAAACATTTTCAGGGCCAACGACACAAGGGGCAACAAATACCCTTTTCATCCAGACATTTTTTTTATTTTTATAAAGGAAAACATTTTAGAAAAAATCATTGAAAAGAATGCCTTTAAAGTTTTTTTAAATTTGCTTGTTGTTATTGGGTAATAAAAGCGAAAGCGCATATAAATGAGCACCTCAAAAATAAAAATATTGAAACTGACTAAATATAAAATTATTCTATTTGAAAACAAGTGAGAGCTATTTTTAAGAATTTTATTACATAATTAAGTTTTAGCATTCATCACTTAAATTAGGTCTTTTTTTGATTTCAACATAGGCATTGTTTCCCGATTACCCAATTGCATTCATATGTTCAAGTTATATTCTTTATTTAATTCTTATTTATTAAATGACATTCTAAAAACTATATTTTAAGTTTAAAACTGAAACTCATCAATATTATATTTTAACTATATTTTAAAGTTTAAAACTGAAACTCATCAATATTATATAAAAAATTAGTATTTTAATTAGTTAGTTAATTATACGTATTTGATTCATAAAACGTAATTAAAAAAATTTATTATGCCGCGTTTCCTAAGTTTTTTTCCATTAAGAACTGTTTCGCAAGTTGCGGTGCGAAAGAGTTTCAATTTCGAAAGAAATTTGGTTTTTTATCATTATTTTTAAAAATAAAACCCTAAAATGTTCACAAGTTGCAATACTGAAAATAAAATTTTATTATAAACATTTTGGTATAAAAAAAATTTATTTTTTACAATCATATCCGTTTGGGCAGCAAAATTTTTTTATAGACTTCAAAACGTCGTTTAGCCAAAGAGCTCATTTCGCAAGTGCGACTTCCGTTAGCGCTACTTTCGTATGTAGCAAAATAGTTTTATTTCGTAATTCAACTTGCGAAAGGCTACATTTCGTAAGTAGCATTTGCGAAATGAACATCGACTGATTTTTTTGTTTCGCAAAATTCGGGACGAAAAAAAAAAATTCCTGATTCTCAATATCCTTCCCAAAGAATTTTATTTTTCCGGAATTGTACGAAATCTTCCGGTTAACAACTTTAGTGTGTATATATATATATATATATATATATATATATATATATATATATATATATATATATATATATATATATATATATATATAATATATATATATATATATATATATATATATATATATATAACTGAATGAATGAGTATATATATAACAAGGAGATGTTAAGAAAGAGGAGGACATGACTATCAAAGAGAATAATGCTGCTTTATTTGCTAAAATTTCAAAAGAAAACAACGAGAAGAACAAAATTTTAAATAATTTAATCATAAGTGGTCTTACTGAGTCATTTAATTTGGAGGATGATAAAGAAGTGATTAATGAAGTTCTGACCATCTTAAAAGTGTCTCGTGATGATGTAAAAGTTAAAAAAAGGCTAAAAAAGAAAAAGACATCACTTCTTACTCCTTCTATTTCTAATGGGATCACCAATCAATTAAATGATGCATCTTTACGTTTCCTGTTGGCGTTAATTGAATTTAACGATTATGGAAAATACCAATTAGCTTTGGATAACGCTAGATAGTTAAAAAACAGTTCTTGTTTCATAAATGTTAATGTCAGACCATATCAAACCGAGAACGAAAGATTAGCTCTATCTAAACTTTATGCTGAATGTAGAATTAGAAGTAATGCTTTTCCAAATTTATTTGAAGGTCTGCAAAGGAAGCAACTTATTTGAGACATTAGAGATGGAAAAAAAGATTTCTGGTCTGGGCGATCTGGCTCAGTTCGATGGATTGAACGAAAAGAATGAAACACCAACAAAAATTCTTTTAGTCCTCTTACTCAATTGTCCTATTCTTTATCTGAACTTAAATGTCTTTATTTTAATCCAACGTCTTTAGAAAATAAGTGGGATGAATTCCAAGCTAGAATTACATCATTGGATTAACCACAAATTATTGCAATTACAGAAACGTGGTTCACTTCTACATCTTTAACAAATCAAGACAATTACACTGCGTACCTTTGAAATAGGACAATTCGTGAAGGTGGTGTGGCCATATATGTTAAAAAAAATATACCTTCATTTGAATGCAAGTTCAGTGTTAAACAAATAAGTGAGCAAATATGGTGTCAAATTTCAATTGAAAATGATATCTTGTTAATTGGATGTATTTATCGCCATCGGTCTACTCGAAATGAGTCTAATTTACAAACTAATAAGTCAACCAAATGTGCTAAAGCTCTAATTGATGGTGGGAAATTTACAAGTATTCTAATTGTTAGTGATTTTAATCATAGTGATATCAGGTGGAGTTATTTGGGTGGTCAATGTAAAAGTGTAAAACAGTCTAGTCAACTTTTTTTAGATACTATCAATGATTGTTTCCTATCACAGTTTGTCACTGAACCAACTTTTATCAATAATACGCTTAACCTAGTGCTATTAGATGACCTTGATTGTATTTATAATGTTACAATCG
This sequence comes from Hydra vulgaris, assembly GCF_038396675.1. Classification (NCBI taxonomy): domain Eukaryota; kingdom Metazoa; phylum Cnidaria; class Hydrozoa; order Anthoathecata; family Hydridae; genus Hydra; species Hydra vulgaris. Next base: position 40,073,125 of record NC_088921.1, read on the forward strand.
GTCCTCCATTTGGATGTACTCAGAAAAATTATTTTCACAATTCACTCCTATGGGATTATAGACTTAAATCATCGAATAAAACTTTCAGACTACACAAAGTAAATTATATCTATAACAAAAGTGACTATAATGCAATCAATGAAGGCCAAAAGGCAATCAACTGGCCATACTTCTTCTCGAATAAATCAGCTGACGAAAGCTTCGAATTATTTAAAGACGCATACATTTTTTTGATTGAACAGCACATTCCTAAGTTCAATGTGTCGTTTAGTTTGAAGAAGAATGATCCAAAGTGGTTTAATTCTTCTATTAAAGCTGCGATAAATGAAAAATTTAGACTTTTTATGAAGTTACATTGTGCTTCTAGTAAATTTAAAGACAGTATTCGAGTCTTGTACAATAAATAAAATCGTCTGATCAAAAAACTTGTGGCTGATGCGGTATTAAAGTTTGAGATTGAAATCATCTTTTCTTGCAAATCTTGCCCGAAAAAGTTCTACTCTTATGTAAACAGCCAAAAGTCTTGTTAAAGTGACATTCGATCTCTCTTTAACCACAATGGAACATAATTATTCGATAAAAAGTCTATAGCAGACTGTCTAAATTATCAATTTTTTAAAGCGTTTCCATCAACTGTAACGCACTCTCAATCCCCTATTTTTCCTCAAAGAACCGAAGCTGTTTGTTCTCCATTTTCAAGCTCTTTGTTTAATTGTTGTAATATTGAAAAACATTTATTTGCACTTGACATTTCAAAAGCCGCCGGTAATGATGGAATTCATCCTCGAGTGCTCAAAACTTGTTCTAAAGAGTTCAGTGTCTCTTTTTCTAATATTTATCAAGTCCTTTGATTCTGGCCAAGTGCCATCTGGGTGGAAACTCGCTAATATAACACCCATATTCAAAAAAGGTCATCATACTGATCCTGGAAATTACAGGCCTATTTCCATCACCTCTGCAGTTGGAAAAATAATGGAAGGAATAATGCGTGATGTCATGACTGAACATCTAGTAAAACATGATCTGTTATTTTGGCATCAACATGGTTTTGTCAGATATAGATCGTGCATTATAAATCTTCTTGAAGTGCTGGATATAATTACTGAAGCTTTAAGTGATGATTGTGTAGCATTGCTTATTTTGCTAGACTTTGCTAAAGCTTTTGATCGTGTGTCCATGTTTTGCTTCATATCAAGTTGGCTGGCTATGATTTTTGCAATAAAATTCTTGATTGGTTCAAGAACTTTCTTGACTGTAGAAAACAACGTGTTGGTTTTTGCAATATATATATATATATATATATATATATATATATATATATATATATATATATATATATATATATATATATATATATATATATATATAGTATTTATATATATATGTATATACATATGTATATATATGTATATATATATATATATGTATATATGTGTATATATATATATATATATATATATATATATATATATATATATATATATATATATATATATATATATATATATATATGTATATTTATATATATGTATATTTATATGTATATATATATATAAAATCAAATCAATATTAAGACGCCGGTTCAAACGGAGAAAACTTCAGCAGTTTGTTAAGAGGTGAGAGTAATAGTCTTATTGTATATATATATAACCAAAAAGTTAATTGTTTTCATCGAGCGGCTATTGAGAGTCATCTTGTTTATTGTAACAAACGTTCTTAGGAGGAGCAATACGTCTCGTTAAATTATTTATTTACTTTGGACTTTTTGTTTTCATTATTTCCGCTCTGAATTTCTTAAGGTCTTTCCCCAAATATTATTATCATTTTATCTGGTGTAAAATAGTCCTCTTATCAATCAAGAGCACTTCGAAGTGTTTTCTAGCATGTTGGGTTATCATCTCAAAATTTTCAACCAGCATCCTCATGATGAAATTTTTTTTCTTGGATTAGCAGTCAATTGATCAATCATAAGACTCTTTTCAAGCTTGCAAAACTACTTTATTTTAAAACATGAATATTTTTGTCATTTATTGGGATATCCCAAGTAACACCACCCCCAACCCCAAACTTATAACTATTCTTTAACAGTTTTTTTTTGGTGGGCATTTGGTTGTCTTTTATTATCGGAAAATCATCGGTGAAGTTAACAGTAATAAATTTTTTAACAGTCCATACATTTTTTATGTACTTGAAAACATGCTCTTTTCTTGTTTAATTTGAAAGCTTTATGGTTGTTATTGATTGTTTGGTTTCCTTAAACTTACTTACTAAAGTTTAAAAAAAAACGAGGCCGGGTTGCTGTACATCATCTGATTGCTAATCGCGCAACTGATCGTAAAGTATTTTCCCTGGGCTTGAAATATTGAGCATGAAAAATAAGCTTTAATATCCCACAGTTATCTACGAACCAAACATATGGAGCTTGTGTTGGGTGCAATAATCTTACTTCTGCCATCTGGTTGATGACTTTCTTTTCGTAGTTCATTGCGTTTTTGAAATTTTTACACTTAACATAGTATTCATCAGTACATTATTTGCATAACTTTTTTATTTCTTCTTCACGCAAAATTAACATCAGCTAAATGTTATCAAGAACAAAGAATTTTTGTTAAACAGAACGCTTTTCTATTCTTAAATAAATTTAGCTTTATATTACCATACATTCAGACCGACAATAAAACAGGTTTTAACAGTAGTATTTTAAACACCTTTTATATTATTTCATTCACATCAAATTTAGAACTGGTTTTAATTCCATTCAGAAAGCGCAAAAAGCGATGTTGTTTTAATAAGACACGATTTAGACGCAGTTTATTTAAGTGCAGGTTTAGTCTATGATGGGAGAGGCCTGTTTTAATGTTTTATGTAGGGTTAGGACTATTGTAATTGTAATGTAATAAAATTACAATAACTATTGTAGTGTATTACTTTACATTAAAGTAGAAAATCTAACGTATTTTAACATATTTATATTCATCTCTGACGAACTTACTATTATTTTTGCTATTTTTTATTTACGGATTTATAAAATATTGCAAATTTTATTTTTCACATATTTAGATTTCGCATCACCTATCTTGTTATGTATTTCTAAGCTCTAAATGGCCGCAAAATATTGCCTGTCTGATGATAGCCTTACTATTATGAAAAATAACATTCATAAATTATTTTATTCAGCTCAATTTAATACAATTTTGACACTAAAATTATTTTTTTTATTACAATAACAATAGATTGTTAATGTATTACAAAGACGAATTACAATACAATATTTATTGTTATTGTAGTGGGTCATTACAATACATTTTTTTTTCAGATATTGTTATTGTTTTATAAAGATGAATTGCAATACAATATTTATTGTTATTGTATTACAGAATTACAATAGTTGTAAATTGTTATTGTTTCTAAATTAAGTTAAAACAATAACAATAATTATTGTTACTGTTGTTGTTTTCATTACAATTACAATAGTCCTAACCCTAGTTTTATGCAATGAAATAGTTTGTATTTAATACTGAGAAAAGAAAAAAAAATTTCATAAAAGCAGATTTCCACTTACAGAAAAATTTCCGTGGAACGAAACTGAAAAGAAAACTATTCATGAATAGTGAAGAAAACTTTTCATGAATAGAACGGAACAGAAATAGAATTTTATTTTCTGTTCCGCAAAAAAATTTCCTGAAATCAGAAATCCGCTTTTAAATAATTGAGAAATAGTTTTATAAATCCATCGAAATCCATTGAAAAAAGCTTCGGAGGTGGAGGAGGGGGTTGAACAGAAATTGATAAGCATTAACTTCCTCCTCCTTCTTCCTCTTTGATTCGATTGGTGAGAGTAAGTGTGGCTTTTCTAGGAGAAATGAAACTATTAAATGTATAGACTGTGTAAACTTAGTATTAAACATGTGACACACTAATAGAGACTGGAACTTATTATCTTTTTTCTATTATCTTATTAAAGTTTTCCAACAAAAAGTACTTTTAATACAAAGCTATATATAAATTCTGAGTTACAATAAAACTTAGCAGCTTAAAAAATTAAAAAATACAGCGTTTTATTGTTTATCAATTGCAAAAACGTGGAGACTTGCATAAACCCAACGGTAATTGAGAACTACTCAAACGTCATTGAAAATTTAAATTAAGTTTTTATGTTTTATAAATATTTATTTTACATGTAATATGTATTCAACTAGACAGGTTTTCACACATTTAACTGACACAAAGCTTTTTCAATCTATGCTTTAAGTGGGCAAAGTAACTTATAAAAACGTCTGATTGACGTCAGATTTTATGTCAAAGCTAAAATCGCAAATGTCAGTTAATGTCTAAATAAAGACATTAAAACAATATTACGATGTAACATATTTCCGCTAACTTTGAGCGAAATTTTTTAACGATAAATTTAAAAGAAAAAATCTATTGTATATTTTATATATATATATATATATATATATATATATATATATATATATATATATATATATATATATATATATATACAGGCGATTTTACAAATAAAATGATCGAGGGGGTTTGAATACTTAAAAAGTACCGACTAGGCCCTTTAAAAAAAAAAGATTCTCAAAATTAGGGTTTTTATTTTCGCACTTGTAATTCCATTGCTTCTCATTGTAGCCATAACACTACCTAAATAATAAAGTTTGTTTTAACATAAGAGTTATAAACAAGTTTTAAAAACAAACATACAAGAGTTTGACATCCTGTTGAGTTTCTATGAAAAATCTTTTGAGAAACGGTCATAAATAGAGTTTCAAACTTTCCAATTTTAAAAATCTTTTTTTTTTTAACTTCAATTTAGTACGTTCTTTGTAATGATCATATTCAAATGCCAGCCTTTTTTTTTAAATTACAAAATACCTTTTTTATCTAGTTAAAAAAGGTTTAATTTTTCAAAACATCCTTTTTTCCGTTACTGTGTCGAAACTTAAATCTTATCATGGTGGTTGATCTCTTATATGTTGAAGCTGAACATAACTTTTGACGACATCAGACTATGAAACAAAAGCATGCTTACAGTTAAATGCATATGACATATTAAAAGAAATTATTTATTGACCAATAAGTTTTCTATCCTTTGGTCTACTTATATTAAATGTAAAAATAATAATGGCTATAATACAACCCTTTTTCATTAAGGAAACTAAATAATTTTAGTCAATAGTTAGCGAAAAAAACTACCATACTACCATATTTTTATGTTTTTCTTCAAAAAAATCACACCAACTTTTAAAAGATAACCATCCTATATAAATTTAACGTAATAATCTTTGTATATACCTGTCTGACATTAGTTATCCACTGTTTTAATGACTTGATAACAAAAAATATTACAAAAAAATATATATTATTAAGTTCTAAGAACAAATTGATTTAATAATTAAGTTTAGTAATTAGTTTAGTAATTAGTAATTTCCTATTATACGTAAGTTAATAAACAGTTTAATCAAATTTTAAACGACATTAATAAAGTTTTAAACGACAAGTTTTAAACGGCTTAGGGAGTTTATTAGTAAAATTTCCAAAATCCTCAAGCTGATAAATATTATGTTCATATTATATAATTATTTATAATTATTATAAATATTATAAATCACAAAATAAATTTACATAGTAAAAAATGAAATACTGAGATTCAACAATTATCTTTTTAGTCATCTAAAACACTTGACCGTGGATTTCAGGGGCCCGAAAAAAGTCATTAGAAGAGCAGGTTACCAGTTTTTAATCCAAAATTTTTAACACATATTTTTAACACATATTTTTAACACATATTTACTGCAAAAAAAATAAACTTAATCTTCTTACAAAATCTTACCTAGGTTTATACAAAATTCAAGATCTCTTCTCTCATTTGCAAATATCACAAGTTTAAACAATTGCAATTGCAATTGCAATGCAAATTACCCAAACCTCCTTTGTTTAAACAAAGGAGGGTTGGATAAAAGTTAGGTTATGGATTTTAGATTTGTTCTGGAAGAAACCCTTGAAAATACCATCGTTCTGAAAGAATGGTACATGCACGAAACAATAAAATATTGTGTCGATTTAGTTAATTTGATAATCAGAGCCCTCCCAAACGGGGGTGTCCCCCCCCCCCCCATTGTTGTCATACATGCATTTGAGTTGGCACATTTGTACATTTAGCACTTGAGTTGGCAAGTTTTGAAGTATATTTGGCAAATTTCAAAACATCGAGGACTTTTTTTTTGGAACTTTAGTTGACAGAAAATACATAAGACATCCCAACACCCCCCTTCCCTATGAGAAACCTCTTTGGGACGGCCTTGAGGATAATACTTTGGTAATTCTTAATTTAGAAAATGAAATTGAAAATAATCTTTAAACAAAAAAATTTAATTTTTAAATCTAAATAAAAAACAAAACAAAACAAAACAAAAAATATTTTATCATCAAGTTTACAAAACATTTTCATTTCTTGCATGAATACACAATACACTTGCATACACAATATTCTAAATTGCAAGCAAATATAAATAACTTTTTGTATGTACCGAATAGTTATGAAGTTAGTATGTACTTTAACGTTATAAGAAAATCTTCTATTCCTTTCGTTATAAGAAAATCTTCTATTCCTTTCGTTATAAGAAAATCTTCTATTCCTTTTCTTATTCCTTTCTTCAAAGCTATGTAAGTGTAACAGCAACAGCATTTGCTTAATACATCAATAGAACGTGAATTTCTATTTAATTTCAGACACCTTTTTTTATCACATTTTTTAAATTTTACGGAATTAGTAGTATTATATTTATTGCATCTCTTGTTAAACTGTGCTTAACAGCAACTTAAGAAAGTTCTTCATAAATTAAATAAACTGATTTTGGTTCAGAAACAGTATCACTGAATTCAAAATCACTGGAAAAATCAATTATTTTTGACACACCATCACGGCTGTCATTCTTATTTTCCGATATATATTCTATATAACAGAGAGACTTAATAACCTTTTAAATTTTTTTAAAGTCATCTCGACTTGTTTTTCGGTAACGTAATATCTTCAGGTAATAGTTTATTTAATGAACTTGACAACAAATCGGTGCAAACTGTACTGGAGACATATCTATTATCTCTTACATTATATGTGATAAAAGTTATATGTCCAGTACAGTTTGCTCTAATATGTTGTCAAGTTCATTAATGTAATATTATATTTATAAGTTATATAAGGAGATATAAAGTTATTAAAATATCGTTTTGCTAAAGCATTTCACATATATCATTTAATATTACTACATGATATCTGATATAGGTGTGTAAAAATTACAAATTTTTATTCCACAAAATGTCATGCGCATTCAAGCAACGAAACCTGAGAACTACCAATCGCGAAATATCTCATTTGGTTAACGGTATTATGGTTATAATATTAACTGAATGTATTCATGTAATACCAATCGCTTTTTGAAAGTTTTGAAAGTCGAGTGACACGTGACTCGACTTGGCATTTCTAGTAATAAGAAAAAACATGATGAAAAAGTCGATGATTATTTACCGAAAACTATATCTTGTGAGTTAAAGTGGGTCTTAATTTAAAATAATTTTAAAACTTATATAAATTAAATAGCCGATATTGAAACATTCTAAAGCCATATTAAGAGCACAAACGGTTTTTTTTTGTTTGATTCTTGAATTTTTTGCGCTTCCGTATGTAAATGCAAACCCGTATGTTTCAATCATTTAGCTTCAATTAAAACTTTGTTAGTGGCTTGATTTACTACCACGCAACTCCTTAAGTTAGCTATTCTTCTGTTAACTCCTAAAGATTTATTAATGTTAACCCAGCTAGAATCATTAATTAAAGATTATGGTGCTAAACCAACACATATCTTCCATGCTTGGCTTCTAATAGCCATTTGATACTCTTACTATAACAGATTCCATTTTTTTAGGATCGGTCTTGTATGTACTTTGTTGGGACCAATAATCCGTAGAGCTTTCTTTTGTAAACGTTTGAGTCGCATAATTTTTTTTGATTCACTATTTCCAACAATTATAACACCATACATTGAATGATTTCTAATTAAAGCATTGTATAAAAAAATTTAGATTTACTACCCAGCAAGCACACAACGTTGAAACAACGTTGAATTAACGTTGGTCAACGTCGATCAACGTTATTTCAACGTTGTTTCAACGTTGTGTGCTTGCTGGGTAGGCAACAGTTTATTAAACTTTCTAAGCAGGTAGATGCCTTTACTTATCTTTACTGATGGTTGTATTATATGGTCATGCCATTTATTTTGTCGTGCCAAATAATAACAAGAATACTAACGCTTTTTTTAACCTTGTAACTTTACTTCTATATTTTTTGCACAACCAAAGATTATTGTTTTTGTTTTTTCAAGACGAAGTGATAGTCCAACTATAAAACTTAAAACTAAATGCGCATTTTCTGGTATCAAGGTGGCGTAAACAACGTTATCAATACTCTGGCTATTTATAATGCCGGCTGGAAATATTATTTATTTATCCTCAATTGTTTCTTATCTCTTTTTTTAATATTGGTTGTTTTAGGTGCTTAAAGAAGTCCTAACGGTCTTACTAAAGAGCACCGCGTAATAGTATTTAACCAGGATGTTCACGCCTCCTTCCTTATCAATGATACATATATGGCCAGAGCCAGCTTTAAACCACAGATCTATAGTTCTGAAGCCAGACCTCTAACCATTACACCACAGCTGTGACAATTAATCTCTACTAATGATCTTCCAGGCAATCTTACATCTAAAGAACCTCTACTTACTGACGTAACAACTCTATACCCTGGTCTTGAAAATTAAGCAATTGAAAAAGTCATCATTTTACAATTGCTTACAAAAGGCAGCCAATTTTGAATTTGATCTCTTGTATGTTACAGCTTGGAGATCGCACCGGCTTGTGAACTTAATGTGTAAATAAAGGAAGAAGGCTTGAACTTTCTAATTAAATGTTCAGTCTGGTGAAAAATTCTTCATTGATGAATGGCAACACTCTCACTGAATCCTGTACTTTTTTTTTTAGTCACTAAGGTGCTCCAAGAAAACCTAACGGTAAAGTTGTTTAAAAATCTAAATTTTAAAAACTTGCTTGATACGGTCGGCTAAAATCCATTAGCAACAACGCTTAAGTATATCTTTTAAGTAAAACGTTAAAATATCGTTGCCAAAAATTATACCGTTATCCTATTTAATTGTTATACTAATTTTGTAGTTTTTTCAAAATATTCGTTTTGAAAATTAGAGTTGTGGTTCTGGACCATTGTGTCTCGAGACTTTTATGTGCCGGTATACTTTAAGAGAGTTATTGAAAGTGCATAAATAATTTATATACGATATAAATTAGTACTTTTTAAATAATATTTTTAAAAACTGAAAAGTACTTTATTATATTATAAGTGCTGGTCGGTAACCCCCCTAGATTTTTGGCGGCTCAAAATAAGAGTCTTATTTATCTAAATAATATAAACAAAAATCTCCACAAAGCGGCAAAAACATTTGAAAAGAAAAAGACAGTTAAAAGAAAATCTAACGTCCGAGACTTTTTCGGGCAAAGAATACCTGATTCGTCGCGGTATTCGTTATGATCTTTTATCAAACAAAAGTATATGATTGTAAGTTAACTTCATTTACGTTCATGAGATATTCTTCATTTTTCTTCTAAAGGGAAATTTTATTCAAATATTAAACTAGGGCGTATTTTTTATATACAATTCTTAGCCAAGTCGGCTATTGTTTAACAGTTTTACGCCTAGAATTACCAATTGCTTTATTTATAAACATAAAAACAACCACACTCCTAATATTGTTAAACAATACTTAACAATTCGTTATTATATCTATTATATATTGCTATTAGATCTATATTATACAATAGCAACTTGTTATCATATCATAATATTTTATTAAAAAATTGAAAAAAATAAAAATAAAAAGCAATCAATATGAATCTTTTATAATAAAAGATACATTTTTAAAAGTTATATTTATTTATACTTTGATTGTTTATTTATAATAAACTTTATTAACCCATCATAATTTGGCATTCAAATGATTAAGTTTTCTAAATCATTTGAAATGCAGGAAAATGGTATACTTTAATGATTCTCCCAATCATTTCTATTTTAGTAATTTTAGTTATAATTCCTGATTTTAAGGGTGTGTATATACATATATACATATACACACACACGCACACACAGATATATATATATATATATATATATATATATATATATATATATATATATATATATATATATATATGTATATATATATATATATATATATATATATATATATATATATATATATATATATATATATATGTATATATGTATATACATATGTTCGTGTATTCAACAGAGTGCTCAATATTCTTAAAAAAACAGAGCAATAATAAATTTATCTATCTATATCTATCTATCTATCTATCTATATATATATATATATATATATATATATATATATATATATATATATATATATATATATATATATATATATATATATATATATATATATGTAATTTGATATGTTTAAAACAAAATATTAATTTTACAAAAAATAAGAATAATTTTTCAAACAAAGTTACACTTTCCAAATTAAAATCTAATATATTCTGTAGAGTATAATCGATAGTATAATATAAATAAAAGAAAATTACTGAAATATGCAAAATAAATAAAAAATACAACAGTTGATTATAGTTAATTGAGCCATCATTGATCATGAGAATACCAATGATAGCGATACAAAGACTTGTCAACTCTTTTTCTTCTTTAGACCATTCATGCTGTATTCTGACAAAACAGTGTCTGTTGTCAGTCTACATATGGATGGTTAAGTGCCAAACTTGCTTATGCAACAAAGTTAAAAAAAATTAATTTATGTTAAAAAAAGATTTATGCAGTTTTTTTGCTAACACCAATATACTATAATTTAAAAGAATTCCGCATTATGTATTGTTTATAAAGCTGTAAGTGATTGTCTTTGCATAGCTGTTGGTCTATGTAAGATGTCCTGAACAAAATAAGAATGTTAAAAAAAATATATAAAAGTTAAATAGTAAAACATTTTAATATAAAATTAAAACGAAGGTAATTAAATTTGTTTAAAATTGTGCAAGCAAATAAAGGAAGATAACCACACAAGTATAAACTCACAGTTAAGAAATAAAAATTACATGTATAATTTTACTAACACTAAATTATTATTGAAGTGTAAATAAATGTGTGTATGTTTTAAAATTATAGGTTATATATGTAAACATATTGTTTTATTTTGTTGTTGAGCAACAGGAGTGCTATGAACCTCACCACCCATCTCCACCTACTTCCCCTGAAAAGAAAAGAAAAAGAAATACATGTCTGAATTTACTATAGGGATTTGATTTAAGTAAATGACCCATAAAGCAGATTTTAAATGTAATTATAACAAATAAAGAATAAAAGTTATTAAAAAATATTTAAAGCAAAACTGTATAAAACTATTTTACAAACAAGATTTCATAAAAATAAAAAAGATGTCATTAAAATATTTGTTTTAACAACTTTTAAACAAAACTTTTATAATGAGTTTCGATGCCTTAAAAAAATGAAAAAACATCATTTTCCAGTAAAATATTGATTTTTTAAAGACATTATAGTTCAATAACTAGCATAAGTTTGTATTGATATTGTTTTAACCAGTTATTCTGACAAGATCTTTAGATCAAATATTACATCATTTTGAAAACATGGGGACAATTAAATATACATATAAAATTATTACTAAAAAAAAGATAATCAGCTTGTTTGTCAATTATATTTTGGTAAGAGCAATTTATAGATTTATTCAACACAACCAAAATAAAAATTTACTTCCCAAAGGCTGTGGAAACTACTATAGTTAAAGAGGCCAGTCATTTTTTTTTCTTTTGAATTGATGTTACAATCCTTTTTCATCAAAAGCTTGTTCATTTATATGTATGATGCTTTTTTTTTACCTTCTAAATTTAAATAAGATTTTAATGTAGTTTCATAAAGTTTTTAGATAAAATAAAAAATATAATATATTTTTGAAAATAATATTTAAAAAAATTGAAGTACATGTTTGTATTATTTTTTATTTATTCTTAAATTATAAGAATACCAATAAATGCTTTGCAGGAACAATGGCAAACAACTGCAAGTATCTCCAATATTTTGAAAAAGAAATTTTTAATTTTTTGATTAGAATTTGTATTTTTAATCATAATATGTTCAGACACCTCTGAGACAAAGTTAGGTACCTTTGTCTTGGGTGGAGTGGTGGTGGTGGATTTCTTCCCCTTGATCATTTGCATTTATAATATTTTGCATAACTAAATGAAAATCTCAATAGTAAAATTTATTGATGAAAAAAAAAATTGATTGAATAATTTTTAGAAAAGCAGTTAGCAATTTGTATAAAGTCATTTGATCATGAAGGTTCAAAATGAATAAAAGTAAGTTCTTCTTGTTATCTACTTTTAAATAATTTAAAGAATAATATAATAATAATAAAGAAAAATGAATTATTCATTTCTATTTATTTTATAGTTTTAGTTTTATTAATTGTTGGTTAATATATTTTTCTATAATTATTTGTAAATGCTTAAGAAAAGTTGTGTAAAGTTTAATTGTTTTTTCTTGTTAAAGTAAATATTGACAAGTTCTTGACAATTTTAAGTTTTACAAATAACAACCTTTGATCAATTGTTTCAGACATCATTTAAGTAATAAAAGTTAACAAAATGCTTTGTTCGGTTTTATTTGAAAAAACTAAATTTGTAAAGAAATGGTTTTATCAAAATAGTTCAAACAAATGCATTTAAAGTTAAATTAATAATACTTAGTTTTTTATTTATTACTTATTTTTATACAGAAATATATTTTTATACTTGTTTACTAAAATTTTCTAAAAAATAAAATTAAAGAACTAGCCTCACAGCTACGTGATTGTGGTTGATTCTATTTATTCAAGCAGAACTGTCCAAATGTCCAAAAAAGTTGACGATGGTACTAGCTTTTGTTCTCTCTGTTTCAAATACCATTTGTTCCTTTTTTATTTAACATAGGAAAGCTTTTAAATATGTTTTTTTATTATCTAGACATTTTTCATCTTTGCATTATATATTTGTATATGATGCAATTGGTATAATAATTATATATTTGTATATGGGTTTTTGATTTTTCTAAATATGTTAGAACATGTTTGTTTTATTATTCTAAACATGTTAGAATTATTATTTTTGAGTTTTAAAATAATTTTGCACTGTCCTTTTGAAGCTCATTATATCAACCTTTCCCCTAATAATACATGTATTTATTGTATTACTTTTTCTGTTATAAAATACTTTTTTTTCAAGTTTTTATATTTAAATTTCCTCTATGATTTTTTTATATTCATACAAACTATGTTTGTTTTACATTTATTTCAAATTATTATTTTCTTCAAGTTTATTTAAAATGAAATGATTCAAATAAAAAAAAATCTATCTTTATTATATACTTATTTATAGATCTATATATTGAATTTATTTTGTGTTTGTTTCATATTTAAATTTTTTTAAATTATATTCATCTAATAAAAAAAGTTAGTTATATATATAATTGTTTTTTAATATATATATATATATATATATACATATATATATATATATATATATATATATATATATATATATATATATATATATATATATATATATATATATATATATATATATATATATATGAAAAAAGTTTGATATATGTTTTTCTACTTACTTATTCCTCTGTTCGTTTAAGAATATTGAGCACTCTATTTTGTAGAATACATTTAAAATTATTTGTGTGTGTGTATGTATTTATGTATATATGTATATATATATATATATATATATATATATATATATATATATATATATATATATATATGTCAAACTCAGAGCTTCTTGGTTATAAAGTGAGTGCACTACTACTACCCCATATAGGGACTTAATATTTAAATTTATAATGTTCTTTATAAATTTAGTTATTAAATCCCTTATAAATGTAAAAATTATAAATTGAAATAGTGTTATAATTTTTTTTATCAATGTTAATAAAAATATTATTGTAAATATATGGTGCTACTTGAATGGCTGAGTAAATAAAGATAATTTAAAAAAAAATTTTTAGTGAGAAAAAAAAAAATTTAGATCAAATTTTGTCTAAAAACCATTTTAAAAAGACAATTTAATTTTTTTTATATATTTTATTTTCATACATCATTCATGTATTAAGAGGAAAATTAAAATCAAATTAAAAATTTATATCAAACTTTGTTGAAAAACCATTTTAAAAAAACAATTCAACTTTTTAGTGTATATTTTATCTTTTTCAAACATTCTTTAAAATAAGTATTTTGATTATTACACTGTTACAAAAAGTAATAATAAAAAAAAGTAATATGATGAATAAATGCACTTTAAATAATAAAGACTAAAAATTATTATTCATTATAAAAAAATAATGACAGCAAACTACCTAATAAAAAGTCTTGCTCTAAAATCTATTACTGTTATATCTGATGTTTGTCTAAATAATTTGTTCTGTTCAATTAGTCATCTATTTTTCATTTTTTGTTATTTTTACATGATAAATAATTAAACCTTTTTTAAAGTTAACCATGTGATTGTTTTATGAATACAAAAAATGTTGTTTTATATAAAGTCCATTTAAATTTTGTTTATAGCTTTTATTGTAGATTTCTATAGTTTATTTTGATTGAGTAACATATGGGTTCATTTTTAAAAGTATTCTGTTTTGTTTTAAGGATTAGTCAAAGATAAATTGTTATGTTATTGTAGGTTTTTTTTTTCCAGCTTATGAAGTGATATTTACTTGAATTATATTATTTTGTAAAATCTATTCAATTTACTTTGTGTATAACAACCATATATTATATGTTAATTAAGATTATATATATATATATATATATATATATATATATATATATATATATATATATATATATATATATATATATATATATATATAATAAAATTTATAGTGATTAGGTTATACTCTTTTGATTTCTATATACTTTGGTGTCAATTAACTACAGAAAGAATTGTTTATAAGAAATAAGATACTAATTTAAAGCAAGAACACTATTTTAATTTATAATATAATAACTAAGAATTTTTTATATATACCTATAAAGTGTTTATTGTCTAGACATTTTTTAATTGAAAAAGCTATTGTTTAAATGAGAGGTTTGATGATTGTATTGTAACATGAAATGTTACAATACAAGCATCAAAATATGTTCAATATAGTGCAAACATCAAAAGATGTTCATTTTAAACATTTTTGTTTTATTAATTGTTTTTATTGTTTTATCTTTTTTTTTTCTAATTTTCTTGAAGTTTTATAATTTTGTCTTTGCATAATTTTTTTTTATAACCTTTTCCAAAAATATCTATTGACTTATTAAATTTTTTAATTAATTGTTAATCTTTTTTATGTTTTGAGTTATTTAGGTTTTATCAATGTATTGATTTTAAAAATCTTTGTTAAAAAACTAAATGTTTACCCATTGATATTATATAACTTTCACTTTCTTATGTTAAACATATTAATCATAGTTAAAAAATTTTTAGTTATTTTATTAATTTTATTATAACAACAATAACAATAAAAGTAATAATAATAGTAATAATTACAAAAATTAATTGTAACAACAATAATAATTTTATTACTATTTGTTAATGTTATTTTTCATTAATAATTATTAGCTTAATAATATTGTTTAAAATAATAAATAATAGTGATAATGATATAATAATAGTAATAAGATGTACTATGATAATAAATAAATTTGTGTGTATATAGTATGAAATAACTATGTGACAAAATTACTTATGTATGACAATAATAAAGAAAGGCCGTTGTTGTTGTTGTCCTAATGATAAATGTTTTAACTCTAAAAATATTTTTTTTGTTAACTGTTTTATTTAAACATTTTTGTTACAAAGAAAATTTTATGCTCTATAATTAAAAATATTTTGATATTTACTTTAGCATTTATTCACTACATTTACTTAATAAGTGTTGATATTTCTTGATGATGTTAGTTTTAAAGGTTATTTTGCTAAGTGTTTAAAAATAACTGTTTGTCTTTATTTGTTTTCTATTATGTTTTTTTTTTTTATTTATTTGAATACACACACACACACAAGTATGTATGTATAACAAATATAGTATTTTTATAATAATATGCCGAATAATAATATAAAAGAATATTTTTATGTTATTTAATATGTAGGCTATAGTAAGTTTCTCAAGAAAGTTAATAAAATTTTTTTCTGTCATTGACTAATAAAAAAAAAGTGTTCTAAAACTAAAAACACCATATACAAATAATGGCTGGTTCTCCTTTTAAAAATAAGAATCAAGTTCAGTGATGGTTTTCTATGGAAAATTTAAATGAATCAGTTCAATGAAATTTTTTTGGATTGTTATTAAATGAAATCATATCTGATAAAATAGCTAAATAATGGATAGCCATGGTTTGATAGTACAAGATCGTAGAAATTCCAATATACTGATGAGTTTACCTGAAGTTATTAAGGGCCCTCTTCGAAGGAGGTCATGGGCTTATAAAGAAAAGTATACTCTTAATGATTTGGAAAGGTATACAAAATATGGTGGGATTAAAGAAGAAGAGAAGGTGAATTATTATTTTTGCTTTTTTTTTTATTAGTTTAGTAATTAATAGCAAAGATTTTAATTTCAACAAGAATATTAGAATAAGAAACTAAGTTTTAAAAAACATTTGAATATTTTCTTAATATTTACAAATATTTCCAATATTTTAACACTTTTATCTCTCTCTCTCTCTCTCTCTCTCTCTCTCTCTCTCTCTCTATATATATATATATATATATATATATATATATATATATATATATATATATATATATATATACATATATATACATATATATACATATATATATATAATATATATATATATATATATATATATATATATATATATATATATATACATACATATATATATATATATATATATATATATATATATATATATATATATATATATATATATATATATACATACACTGCAACTATTTTCTATAGACGCATGTGGAATTTAGTGGATTGACAGTCTTGCAGTGGTAATAAAATTGTTCTAACGGTGCTTTTGAATAAGTATATGTAAGAAAACAATGATCCATTATCTGATTATCAATTGTCTTGATTGTATTAAAATAATTAAATTTTTAATATTCACATGGCAATTTTCTATAAATGCTCTAAAGTTTTTAGGAGTTTTGACAAGCAATTTTCTATAGACACACTAGATTTTTTACAATTTTTGTCGCAAATTTCTTATATTCTGTAGTATTTTTTATTTTGTGAGTCGAAATTAAGTTGAACTTAACGAAATGCCGAAAGGAAAGGTCCTTACCGATATTGAAAAAGGTCAAATAATGGCTTATCAAGAAAAAGTTCCAAATCGAGAAATTGCTAGAAGATTGAAAAGATCAGATCATGTTATCCGTAATTTCTTTAAAAATCCAACAGATTATGCAACAATCAAGAAGAAACCAAAGAAATCTAAGGTTTCAGGCCTTGAAAAACGCAGAATTGTTCAAATCGCATTAAATTCATCAAAAAGTTTGAAAACAGTTAAGTCAGATTTGGTTTTAAATGTTTGCAAGGAGACGGTCAAGAAAGTTCATGAAGACAGCCTAAACATTGTACGATCAAAAATCAATAAAGCACCAAATTTGAAGCTCTTTCACAAACAGAAATGGGTGGAATTCGCATGCGAAAACATGGCATGCGATTGGGAACAAGTAAGAAATTTTAGATTAAATTCTCATGAAAACGTAAGATGTCTAAATAGCTGAATATTTTTGTTTTCAATACCAGGTGATTTTTTTGGACGATAAAAAATTTAATCTTGATGAGCCTAATGGTTTTAGTGGCTACTGGCATGATTTGAGGAGAGAACCCAAATATTTTTTGACAAGGAATTTTAATGGTGGATCTTTGATGGTTTGGCTTGGGTCTTAAGCAACCGGAAAGTTAAATTTAGCATTTACATCTTTCAAAATGAAAAGTTCTGAATACATTGATGTGCTAAAATTATGTTTGATTCCATTTAAAAACAAATATCGACGCAAAAAGTTTGTTTTTCAACAAGACAACGCCAGCCATATTGAAAGAAAAAAGCCATATTGGTTTAGATAAGCAAAAAAAGTGAGCAAGTGCTCACATAAATATGCTATAGTATATATATATATATATATATATATATATATATATATATATATATATATATATATATATATATATATATATATATATATATATATATATATATATATATATATATATATATATATATATATATATAAAAGGGCAGATTGGAAAAATGACCAAAGATACAAAATAGTTTTTTTAGTTACTCAAAAAACAAACTTTAAAAGTTTAAGAAAACTTGAAAATCTTGCAACTTCAGAGCGAAATAATATAGGGCTGAGGTAATTTTTCCAAGCAAAATTTGTCAGAATAGATACATTACTGTATTGAGTATGCAGTATGAGTATGAAAAAGGGAACGCTGGCTAAACTTAAACTAAGAAGAAAATAAAAAATAACAATGAAAAAAGAAAACAATTCCTTACGGAAAAAAAAATATATGAGTACTAAAAAGAAGCTCAAGCCTGAAGCAAAAATTGCTTTTTGTTACGTTTTTAATTGTGTATAAAATAAATTACTTAAAAATTTATCTTTTGAAACATATTATTAAAGTTACACAAAACGCTTATACAAATTACTTCTAATGATTGTTTAATGAATGAATTTAAATTACTAAAAAATATTATATATATATATTATTTTTAAATTCTATAAATATTAATTTTTTCCAAAAAGTTGTTAAAAAAAAAAATTGTTAAAAAAATACAGTTGTCTATTTCAAATAGTAATTTTTAATCATTTCATGCTCTGATTAGTCAAGTTAAAAATAAAAAAATTTAAACAATTCTTTGTAAAAATAGAAACAAACAAACAAAAAAAAGTAATATAGTAATTAAATCATGGAAGATTTTTTATAAAATAAAAAACTTGAAAATTGTCTTTCAAAAGATTTTTAGAAAGACATGGAAAAATAGTTTTAAACAAATTATTATTTAAATTTATCATAAAACATGCCTATATAAAAAATATATATATGTGTGTATAAGAAGGGCAGTATTAAAATATTAGACAGGTTATTTAGTTTTTTTATATAAACTGGACAAGTTACGTAACTTTTAAGTTAATATATTTTTTGAAATTAGAATAATAAAATATTCGACAAGTTATGTAGTTTTTTTTTATTTTTATCAATATTGACAAGTTATATAATTTTTAAGTTAATGTAATTATTTTTTAAATTTAAGTCTGATTTTAAATGCTATAGTTATATAGTATTACCTAAATAATATTATATTACAGTATACATGTACTGGAATTCTGGCCAGAATTTGTAACTTTTAGGTCATTCCCATTCCAGCCGGAATTACAATAAATTAGGCCTTTGTCATGAAATAAATAAACACCCATAATAAATTAACTCCTTTGGAACAACTTATATGAATTACGGAAAAAGTATTTCAACTTGATGTTTTCCAAATGTATTTGTTTTTAAATCTGTTAATAAGTATTGATATGGATATAGTAACAGTAGCACTAAATCATTCTTAAATATTTATACATTTTATATATATGTATATCGAATACTACTATCTATCTACTATCTATAATTTCTACTAATTTATTGCTCTGTTCTTTTAAGAACATTGAGTACTCTATTTTATAGAATAGATTTAAAATTATTGTTATATATATATATATATATATATATATATATATATATATATATATATATATATATATATATATATATATATATATATATATATATATATATATATCACTTCTACAACATACAATTACAATAAGAAAATATTGTCTGAGTTTCAGAGAATTATCTCCACTTCTAACAGCAAGAAGTGTATTATTAAGGAATAAAGAAAAGATATACACTATGTGAGTCCAGATTATAATGATGCGTGGCAGTGAAACATGCAATAATGATGTCAAAAATGATGATGTCCACTATTTGGAAAGAATTGAAAAGGCAATATATATATATAAATATATATATATTATATATATATATATATATATATATATATATATATATATATATATATATATATATATTTTATATATATATATATATATATATATATATATATATATATATAATATTATTATTATACATATATATGTTATTATATATGTATAATTATATAATGTATATTATAACATTTTTATTATTATTATTATATATATATATATATATATATATCTATAAATATATATATATATATATATATATATATATATATTATATATATATATATATATATATATATATATATATATATATATATATATATATATATATATATATATATATATAGATATATATATATATGTATATATATATATAGATATATATATATATATATATATATATATATATATATATATATATATATATATATATATATATATATATATATATATATATATATATATAGAGTTTAGATAGCTAACTAGTTCGCTATATAAACTCTATAATCTCAAACATTATTGCAAGAGAAAGGTTTGCTGAAGTTTGTGCAATATTATTATTTTGATCTCCTTTTTATTTTCACAACAATATACAAACTTATCAAAAATAAACAATTACAAAATAGTTTTATTCAACGCTAACTGAAGATATATATTAAAAAAATATATTAAACTAAACTACTTACACAATTTTGAAGAACTTATAAGCTAAATTATTTAAATAGCGTATTAAAAGAGGTTAATTTATTACGATTGGGGTTAGAATTATTTAAGCTCCCGGTTAATCCATTTTGCCATATTTTAAAATAATTGAACTCCCAGGGTTAATTTATTTCAAAATAGATTAACCAGGGAGTTAAAATGTTTTAACGGGGAGTTAACTTTTCGGGCAGTTATTTCATTTCACGTCACCAAAATGCTGGAATTTATTATTTACCTTTTTTTTTAAGACGTGACACAGGCTGTGTAAATTAAATCAAAAAATCATTATCCTACAGGGCAATGAAGTTTAGGAATATTGTGGTACAAAAAGAGTTGCTATCCAGTTTTGGGCAACAAAATAGCTCTTTTTTCATCAAAAATGTTACCTGCCTCTGAGAATAGTCTCATTTTAAATGTTACTTAAATTTTAAATAGTTAAAATATATAGGATGTTTAATAGAGTAAATATTGCAATTTTAATCTAAATGGAAAAACAGAAAGTAAAGAAATAATTTTAAATATAAATATTATGCAGGTTAAAACTTTAAATTAAGAAAAAAATAAAAACAACCTATTAGAATTAAATAAAACAAGAATCAAATTAATGAAATAGTTTATATATATATATGTATATATATATATATATATATATATATATATATATATATATATATATATATATATATATATATATATATATATATATATATATATTATGTTTATTTATTTACATATCTTTATGTATTTTTTTTTTGTTACTTTTAAAATCTATATTTAGATATTTAAGTTGAACTATTGAAAATTAAATTAATGTTAATTTTAATGATTATTGTTATTGTTATTTTATTTATTGAAAAAAAAAAAAAAAAATACTATGAAAAAAATATAGCATTAAAGTTGTAAAAAGAAATATTTTTAGTTACAAAAGTTAATTAAAAATACTTAGTGATAAAAATCAAAGTAAGAAACCTGAAGAGAGATAATATTATCTGAAAGTTTAAAAAATGCTCATGTTACATTTTAAAGTTTAATATTTTAAAGATGTTATTTCAAAAAATACATTGTTTATAGAGGGGGAAAAAAAATAAAAATGTTTTCTTTTGAAATGATTTTCATTTAACTATAAAAAGCACAAGAATAACATGGATTTTGCAGAACACATAATTTCAAATATGGAAGATATAAAATTTGTAGGCATTTTTCTTAAATGTTTAAAATATGCACTTTTTTTTTTTTTAATATTTTATTGGTATTCATACTTTTCAAATTGGACAAGTTTTTGATAAAGTCATATGCACATCTCTTATCTCTTAGTTTAAACAAATCAGTTTATATATATTTAAACCAGTTACCAATGACTATTAATTACATAAAGCCAATTTTATTGTATTATTTTAATTGCAATTATGATTTTACTTTATATTGCCATTTTCATGGATGTCCAACGCCAGTTGTAACACTTTTTTCACAAAATCTTTCTGTAAGTAATAATAATCATACTGTTAGTTAATTCATTAATGAATATATTTGATTATTGAAAGTCTAAAACAGTTTCATTTATATATTGATTAAGTCTGAAACAGTTTTATTTAGCCATAGCTGTTTTTACTATTCTGTTTAATAATTTATAAATATGTTAATAATTAATTAACCTCAATATATTTCAATGAATTGAGAAACATAAAAGTTTGTGAAACCTTTCTTATTTAACAGATCAGTTTTTGTGAAAATTAATAACTATTTGCAGAAAGAATTTTTTGTGAAAAAACCTATGAAAATGATGTTTTATGTCTCTGAGAATATTTTTCATGTTCTATAGTTCTTACTTATGATTTTGAAGAAAGATTTCCAGTTGATCTTCACATATTACTCCATATCATGGGAGAAAGGTGAAGCAAATGTAATATAATATATAGTAAATAAATAAATATACAGTAAATAAAAATAATATGCATTTTATTTAAATTAAGTATAGTTTATTCAATTGGTGTTATGGGATTAAAATGTAATGAATTAATTAAATAATAAAGAATATTCTTTTAAGGAAATTACTTTAATAAATATAAGATTATGCTTCTTAGGTTTACCATCTGATAATGAAAATGTTATATATGGAGCATATATATTTCTTACTATTATGAATTTTTTTGAATAGCATTGTTAATCTCATAATATAATTAGATAACTACTTAAAGAAATATTGCTTCTATTGTCTGATTGTTTTAAGACGTGAGCATGGGAACATTTAGTTTATCATCAGATATTTGTGTTTGTTTGAATTTTTTTGAATTTACTATCAATTTATATTTTTAGTTAGTGTTGATAGTTTATTAGGTATTTTAGTTAGACATTTTAAATTGATCAAAAATAAATGCATAGAAATATATTAAAGTAAATTAAAAAATTGAATCAAAATATATTTTTGGTATTTCATTTAAAATGTTGTCTTTTATTTGTAATTGTCAATTTGAACAAAAAAAAATTTTATTTACTTTTATAATTAATTCTGTTGATTTTAATTTTAATTATATAAGTTGTATTATATATCAACTAAATTTTATTTTTGTACTCCCTTTATAGATAGGATGTTTGATTTTTAGCAATTGATTAATTATACTTTATCTAAAAAACATCATCAATAAATTAAAAAAAAATTAATGAAAAAAATTTTGCACAATTTTTATATAAAAGTTATAAATTTAATAAGTTGTTTTAGATTTCTGGTTAATATTTTTGTTTCTAACTCAGTTTAACAAAAAATTCCTTAAAAACCTAAATTTAGTTATGTTATTTTTATTTGTTATGCAAAAGTGCAAATTTAATTCTGTTATTTTATTCAAGATAATTTTGCTGTTTATAAAAAAAATGTTTATAACAAGTTGAAATAATTTTTAATTAGTAATGATAGGTCACAAAATTTTAACTATGCTTAGCATATGTGTTATTTTGTGTTCTTACACTAACAAATAATTTAAAAAGTACCATTTGTCTAAAAGTTATTTTAGACTGAAAATGGTACTTGTTATAAATATTTAAATTAATATTATACTAAAATAATATTATGTTCACTAGTGGTTTAAAATTTCATATAAAGTGTCTTGCATGTTCCAATACACTTTGTAGTTAGAAATTATTTCAAAAATCAATATAAAGTACAGTACAACATAAATTCTTAACTTTTATTCTGGTATTATACAGTTTTACAATGATATTGATTGGATTAAAATCTTGTTTTTTAAAGTCTAAACTTTTTGATGCCATGTGTATAATTGTTTTAGTTCATATATTAAATAACACAGTTAAATTTATTTCTAATTCAGACTAGATATTAACATGTCTTCTTATGAGATCAAAATGTCTCAACATAAGATCAACATGTCTCCCTATATGATAAATAGGTTAGTATATGACTCTTAGAAGCAGATAATAAGGTATTGTTTGCATCTCTCATTGATGAGAGGAGGACAAATAACAGATTACCAATGAGTCATCAAATTCTGAGATACTATCAGTTACATTTAACAGATGTCCTGCTTATTAACCAGTATTGTGTTGCAGTAGATCTTTCTTCTAGATCAAATACATTTTAATGGATGATACCTGAAAATATCATCATCCATTCTGCAATGCGTTTTTGCAGTCATAGAATTGTTCAGTGTCAATAGTAATCAACACAACTTGACTTGATCATTTAATTATTTTGGATTTTTGCTACCATGAAATGTTTGTTTACACAGTACAGTGCCCATTTGACACCATATAAATCTAAATTTTAGCATCTTGCCTTCTACTAGGGCGTATTATAGTCAGCAGGGTACATACTATTATAGTCAGCAGGGTACATACATATTTTTTTCACTCTTTTTTGAAATGGATAGTTTGATCAAGATAATTCTTTCTTCTAATGTATTCATTAGAAAAAATGAATTTTTTTTCTTCTTGTTCTCATATCAAATATCCTTCAAATGTAGATGCTACCAAAACCCTCAGTTGTTGCATGTACCCAAAGCTAAGGGTAGTTCAGTATGATATCATCAGTCATGTTGAGCACAGCTAAGTATGCTTGTATACAATAAGTAATAATAATATATATATATATATATATATATATATATATATATATATATATATATATATATATATATATATATATATATATATATATATATATGCACACACATGTTTAGATTGTTATATATTTGATATATTTTTTAGTGCTATCAAGAAATGAGTGAGAGACAAGGCTTTATAAAATCAAACAAAACTGCTTCAGATGATCTTCAACTTCATTTTATTAAGGCAAGTTTTTAATAAAAAAAAACATGAACTTATAATTGTTTTAATTCTTTATAGCTAGTTATAAAGTAATGTTCAAAACCTTTAATAAATAAGATTATTATAACAAATTAATAAGCCAATTGTAATTTGACTTTATTTTAATTTTGCGATTGGATTATTTTGTAAACAAAACGTTTTATAAACATTGCATTTAATTTTGTATATGGTAGGTTTAAAACAGGATATTATTGTAGTATGTTTCCTTTATGTAAGATTATTGTGTTTTTAACAAATCTTTGGTTTAAATTCAAATTTTTTAAATTTAGTAATAGGTGCTCTAGATTATAAAATTTCAAGTATATTATATTAAACCTAACCTCTAATTTTGTTTTCTATATACCTATATGCAAGATTATTGTGTTTTTAACAAAACATTCTTTAAATTAAAATCTTTTAAATTCATCAAATTAGTCAAATTTATTCATCAATTAGCATTATACCACAATGGTTACTTGATGCAGTTTATACCATTTTACGATGTCAAGTCTCATAGACCAAGAGTCGGGAGTCAAATAGACTCTCTACTCTTGGTCTCTGGTGTCCAGGCGCTTTAAAAAATGTTGAGAAACTTACAAAACTTTAATAAGTTTCTAAAAATTACTTCTAAGATGACATAATCATATTATATACATAGTATTTTATTAAAGTTATTATGAATTAATTTGTTAAGTCGATATATTAAGTTATGACAAGTTGCTTGTATTAGAACTAATTTGATACTCTAATACATTATTTGCTATTTAAAACTAATTTGATACTCTAATACATTATTTTACATTATTTGCTATTTAAAACAGCTTCTAAATAATCTCTAAACCTTTATATAACTTGTATAACTTATTTTTTTACTTTTTTAACTAAAATTTCACTATTTTCAAATTAAATTTTATAGGATAAAGATATTGAGTACCTCAAATCTAGTGGACAGGAAAAAGCATTTGATGCTGTTGTATTTGATGTGCTAAAAGTTCAACCTGAAGATATTGCAGTAAACTTATATTTGTCATTTTTCTAAAAGTTTTTTTAATTTGAATTTTTTTCAATAATTTTGCAGCTACCATTTATTATTTGCCTACTAGCACACCCCAACTAAATTTGTAAGCATAACACAAGTAGCATGCCCCAACTAACTTTATCAGCATGATACTAGTAGCACGCTCCAACTAACTTTGATAGCATAACACTAATGTCTAAATCAGAGCATTATAATAAAATACTATGAGCAGAATGGAATATTGCAAGTAAATTGAATATTGCAATTATTTTGTGGATTGTTGCAAGATATTGGCTACTTTTATTATCATGATGAAAAAATGTGATTTATGACATGATTAGAATTATATTTCAAACAATGTATTATATGGCATGACTGAGTTGTTGTATAATAAATTGTTATTGTCATATAATACATTTGTCATAATCAAAGATTAGAATAATTTGACTGAGAAAATTAACACTTTCTGGTCTTTATAAATATATATAACACTTTCTGTTCTTTATAAATATGTATAACACTTTTTGTTCTTTATACATTGGTGGCTCAAAAAATTAGAGCCACCCAACATTTTTACAAATTTTCATATTCTGAAGCTGATTTTTCCTATATTTTGTAATGAGTTTAATTTACAACTATTTATTTTGGGAATATAGGATATAAATAATAGTAAATGACAAAAATATAGAAGTGTAACGTATATTTAGGAAAAATAAATAAGATATACAAAATATTGTACACAAAATCACTAATACTTAGTGTGGCCACCTTTTGCAGCAATTACGGCTTCAACTCTTCTGGTCATACTTTTGATGAGGTTTTGACAATTTTTTTTTATTTCCTCGCTGTGGTGCCAAACATTTATTAATTTTTCAATCAAATCTCTTTTATTTGTTATAAGATTTTTACTTATATCCCTCTTTAACAATTCCCATAAATTTTCTATGGGATTTAGGTCGGGCGAGTTTCCTGGCCAGGGTAATACATGGATTTTTTCAGCCTCTAAAAACTTTGTTACAGTTTTTGCCTTATGGCATGGAGCAGAGTCGTGCTGGAAGGTAAAGTTCCCATTCGGATACCACTCCATCGCTTGAGGAATCATTCTTTCCTTCAAGACTTGCATGTACTGGTCCTGCCGCATTGTATTTTTTACAATGTATAACCTTCCAGTACCCTGGCTACTAATGACTGACCAGACCATAATTTTTAGCGGGTGCTTCACCCTCTCCACAAGACAATCTTCATTGAACATTTCACCTGTCCTTCTTCGGACGAAATTAGTTTTATCCATATATCATATTCAATAAAATTTCCAATGTGGATTCATCTGAGAAGCAAACCTAAAATTTTCAAAATTGGGTTAATATTTTTGATGAAATACTTATATTCTTTTTTTTTAATATGGTATTCGTTTAAATTTTAATGTGTTTATGAAGAGAAACTGAGTACTTACTCTTTCCCAATCATCAGTGGTAAAATGGCGATGATTTTTAGCCTATTGGAGACGTTTATCCTTCATTGCCTGGGTGAGCCTTGGTTTTTTGGCTGGTCTACAGGCCTTAAACCCCTGCTCCGCCATTCTTCTCCGAAGTGTTGCAAGGGATAATGTTATACCTTCATTGTTTATGATTTCCTTAAGCACTTTTTTCGATTTTCTCCTATTTTCTATCACAATATCCCTTATTTTTCTTTCGGTGCGAGGCGTTGTAATTCGATTTCGTCCACAATTTTTTCTTTTATTCAATTTTAGTGATTGATTATTGTCCAGTTTTCTTTTAATCCTATCGACTGTTAGTCTGGAAACATTCACACACTTGGCAATTTGCCTGTTGGAATGATTTCCACTCGACAAATATCCTTGAATAAGCTCTAGTTTTGTGGGAGAAATATCTTTCTCTTTGCCCATACCTTAAAAACACCAATTATTTTAAAAAATAGCAAAATTTACCTAAATATGATTAAAAAGTTGTAAAATAATGATAACTTACTTGTAAATAGAATATATAATAAGTGTTGAATAGTAAAATAAACAAATTTTGGTGTAAAAATATAAAATCAACAAATAAAAACCGCCAGAAACACAACTATCGCTCAGTACAACACGTGCTAAAATGTGACATCTTCTGCAATAATGCAACTAACTTCACTCTAAACCGCTCAATAGTGTTGTCATTGTAAAAATATGTTCAAAACAAAGTAATTAACAATGCGAAATGACAAAAACTGGACATCCGTATGTATTTTAATTAATTTCACAGTCGAAACTCAAATATTGTCTAAATTTCGAGGTGGCTCTAATTTTTTGAGCCACCACTGTAAATATGTATACCTTTTCTGTTCTTTGTAAATATGTATACACTTTCTGTTTTTTATAAATACAATTATATTGTGTTTAAAATTAGCTATAAGAATAATGAAATAAGGATAAGGCTAAAAGTAAATACAACTGAATGTAAAAGTAACTGTAAAATACATCTGAGTGTAAAAGTAAATGTAAAATACAACTGAAGGAAATAGAAAAGTGTTACTCATGATTATTTAATTTAAACATTAAAAATTTTATTAACTTTTTACTATTTTTTAAAAAAATTTTCTCTTTAGAATCAACTTACTTTAATTGATCTGCCTCTTTTTCAAAAAATTGGACCTGAGGTAAGAGAAAAAGTTTTTATTCCCTTTCTATTTAAAAAAATTGTATGTTAAAATCAATTTTTATTTTTTAGCTCTATGTATGTATGTATGTATGTATATATGGCGACGTATCCAGGCTGGTTTTTATACTGGTATACCGGTATGGGCCCCTAAATTTTTGCCCAAACTCAAATTAAACCTTTCCAGCCCGACGGGACATATATGTCCCGGTTCATTTAAAACTATATAGAGGTTCAGCTTTTGTTTATATCTGTATACAAATTAATCAAAACATTTGTCACCTAGTTATGCAACACTTCCAATTAACTTTTTGTCACGGTTTCTTTCGCGTGTATTCGGGTTTTTTGAGTTTATTTTTTTAATTCATAAAACAGTGACAATTAATATATGTTACTTAGATTTAGTAAGCTACATTATAATATGTAGTTCTGTAAAGGATCTATACCTTTGAAACTTATTTTGTATATTATTTAATCTTAGTAGAATAAAAAAAATACTTTATATCTGCATTATCGTTCTTGTATTGTTTTTTTGAAGTCTTTTTTGTATGAAATGTTTATTTGTTGCAATCTTTTAGTAAAAAAAAGTAAAAAATGAGTCAAAAAAGATATTACTCTGCTGCTGAAGTTGGAATTATTATTTTAGAAGATATTCCAATTGAAAATTACAGTGATCTGGAATCATCAGATACAGAGGATGAAGATTTTGTATTAGTAGACCGAATTCAAGCTGAGCAAGATGACAGAGAGAAATAAATTAATGATTAACCATTGTATAAATTAATGATTAGTAACGATAAGTAAAAATAATTTTGAATCATTTGTTCATGTACAGGTCCTGTAAATGTTTATTTTGATGAATGCGAAAACCCAGTAGATTATTTTTTGAAATACTTTGACGATGAAATTATGGAATCTATTACTTATCAGAGTAACTTGTATATACATCAGTTGCAGAAAAAAGTTCCAGTGCTAACAAAAAACGATTTGTATGCTTTCATTGGAATCAATATGGTAATGGGGTATCATAAGCTTCCTTCCTGGAGAAACTACTGGAGTAATGAAACCGATTTGACAGTGCCATTTGTTTCAGATATCATTCCACAAAATAGGTTTATTCAAATACTTTCAAATATACATTTAAACAACAACATTGCAATACTGCTGACAATAAAAATAAATTATATAAGTTACGTCCATTGATAGACAGTTTGAATAACAACTTTACCAAATTATACAATGTATCGCGTTTTCTTAGTATTGATGAGAGCATAATGCTTTTTAAGGGTTGTAGCTCTTTAAAACAATATAATCCTAACAAACCAATTAAAAGGGGATACAAGCTTTGGTCGATGGCTGATATGGATGGATACCTTTTTAAATTTGAAATATATCAGGGAAAAAACAATAAATTTATTGATCATACAATTCCAAAGTATTTTGGATTAGGTGATAATGTTGTTTATCAAATGATGAAATCTTTACAAGGAAAATATCATGAAGTTTACATTGACAACTACTTCATGTCTGTTCCTCTCATGGAGTATTTATTCTCATATATTGTGTTGTGGAACTTTGGATATCGATAGAAAGTGCCTAAAAATTTATGTAAAGATAAAGATTTAAAGAGGGGAGGCTTTGATTACAGAGTTTCTACAGATAACATTTTAGTTTATAAATGGATGGATAATAGACCAATGCATGTCATATCTAACTTTTCATGGCAACAGAGATCAAATGAAAAAATAAAGATGGCAGTATTGTGATGATCTCAGGCAGTAAAAGACTATAGCACTTATATGGGGGTGTTGACAAAGCTGATATGCTTTGTTCTCTTTATGGCACATCCAGGAAATCTCTAAAGTGGTGGCACCACATTCTTTTTGATCTAATTGATAGGACTGTTTGCAATGCTAATGTTGTCTACAAGAAATTGAAAGATAATATCAGTTTTCTCAATTTTCGAAGATTAGTGACACAATCATTAGTAACAATAGGTAAAGCACCAAAAATTTGGCGATTAATTTCATCAAGTCAATCATGCGAGTTGTCTACTAACAAAAAAAGAAAATCAAATTTTTCTATTCTGGTATCAATTCGGAAGAAAAATCTAGGCATCCATTTGCCAGAGCATAGTTCATGTCGAGGAATGTGCGAAGTATGCTTCAAAAATAAAAGTGAAGCACAACCTTTCATCGAGTGCAGCACATGCAAAGTTTATTTATGCATAAATGTTAAAAGAAATTGTTTTAGAGTGTATCATATGTAATATACAAAGTTATTTGGTTTATATAGAAATATTTCTTTTATAATTATTTTACCAGGGCTAAGTAATTCTACATTTCCCTAAATGGGAATGTAGAATTACTTAGCCCTGGTAAAATAATTATAAAATAAATTTTCACCAAAAAAGAACCCATTTAATATCACCCTTACACCCAACACCACCACTCACCTAATCTTACTTAGCCACCCAGTTCTACTCTCCCCTAACCAGACAGTCTACCTAAATGCAGCTCATGTGAAAATGTAATATGCATATATATATATATATATATATTATATATATATATATATATATATATATATATATATATATATATATAAACATATTTTACTTCTTTTTTGCCTGTCGGGACATATCTGTCCCGTTATAGTTTCCATGGCAACTAAAACGAGGGCCAAAGAAAAATTTATAATTTTATGCTAACAGTGCCTATAGTATATAAAATCTTAAGAAGACCTTTAAAATGCAGATAATTGTCATATGTTGGGCCTGAAAGGGTTAAAACAATTTTGTATTAGCATTAAGTTTGTGAAAAAAAAATTAATTAAAAAAATTCTTTATTACTTATTGTGATGCGATTTTGTAATATTAAAATTTATTGTCATAATTACAAATTGTTTTTAATGTCGTTTAGAAAAAGCAACATTTGCAAATGACTTTTAAAGCAGATTATAAATGTATTTTAAGTCAATCAGAATGCTTAATTCGAATTCATGCGGATGAGATATGGAATATGTTACTATTGGATTAAAATGTAAAATGCACGTTTTGATTGGATTAAAATAAGAAATGCTTAGCATTTTATATTTTTATAATTCCTTTCATAAAAATATCAATAACTTAATTTTCTAACATATCAATTACTTGTTCCTGATAATATACTATTTTTGCTTTTACTGGCT
The DNA here is from genome assembly GCF_038396675.1 of Hydra vulgaris. NCBI lineage: Eukaryota > Metazoa > Cnidaria > Hydrozoa > Anthoathecata > Hydridae > Hydra > Hydra vulgaris. Next base: position 40,105,207 of record NC_088921.1, read on the forward strand.
GATATTTTTACAATCGCGAAACCTAGTCTATTCAAAGATAAACTTAAAGTTAGACCTTTTAAAAATTGAGCTTAATGATATAGCCAATGGTAAAAGTCCATTATTTAACACTCATTCAAATAAATTTGTCAATATATCTAAAGAGCGTCAAGGACTAGCACGTCGATTAAGAAAAAATAATTTGTTTGTATTGATGCAGTGTTAATATAATGAGTTTAGAATTTATTCTGTTAGAACAAGAGTTTCATTTTTAGCTAAATGAAATGGAAAGAAGAAATAAAGCTTTATTGGTTTAAATAAGCAAAATTTCAGGTTAAAAAAATAAAATTTAATTAACAAACATAATTTATTAATAGATATGCTTGACAATAAAGTTTACAGTCAATCATGTAAAACCTCACCTCTAATTCTGTTTTCTATACACCTATATATCTGTGGTTCTTAACTTTTTTGCAGTCACAGACCATTCTCAAAATTTTAGCCATCTGATGGACCCTTTTCAACATTTTAACAATCTGATGAACTCTTTTCAAAGTTTTTATATGGAAGATGAACTTAATTGTAAATGTAAATGGAAAGAAAAAAAAGGCATGGAAAAAAAACACCTTTATTTATTAGTATCAAGTAAAGTTTAGCATATGACAGTTTTTTAATAAGATGGCTGCTGGTGTTTCTTGTCAATTAGCACACTAACTTGAAGAATTCTCTTAGACAATGTATAAGGCATATACTCTTTTATGTTGGGTTATAATTTTTAGTTTTTATTGAGACTAAAGCTGAGAACTCTGGCTCACATAGTAGCAAACAGAATCAATATGGAGGTTGCTTGTTTAAAAAGGGTAAACTTTTAGTTCGATCGCCTAAGCTTTCTTTCTTTGAGCACACAAGTTCTACTGTCTAGTAAACAAGGCACCACACATAAGTTCTACTATGTCTAGTTAACAAAGCTTCAGGAGAGTTTCTGCAAAAGTGTGAGGCTTTTTTTTGGACAATGCAACTTTGTATGATACTTCTAAACACGGTTTTTGTTTTGGAGCAAAATCTAGCTTGGCTAAAGTTCTGGCTCTCTTAAATCATTAGCATTTTTCCTAGGTAGACAGATTTAAGATAATATGACAATTTTGCTAACTGAAAACTGCCATTAGCAAGCATTTTATTGCATTTTATTTTAGTTCCACTTCTGCAAGTCAACATGGCATCATTTCAACTAATTTCTTTGTCGTATCTGAGTCGATATCAGCCCAAGCTTCTTGGAGCATGATTTTTAAATCTTCTTTTCTTTTTAGACATCGTGTGCCACATTTTTTATCCAGAATAGCCCAGAGATGTTCAGTTGGATTGAGATCTGGACTTTGCGCAGGCCATTCAAGTAACTCAATTTGCTTTTGGATAAAAAACTCTTTTGCTTTCTTTGATGTATGTTTAGGGTCATTTTCTTGTTGAAAGATAAAAGGTTTTCCTAATCGCAGTTTTTTAGTTGAAGCCAGAAGATTTTTTATTGAGAATGTTAACATAAACCTCAGAGTCCATAATTCCATCAATAAACTCCAGTTTTCCTGTTCCGTTCCAAGCCATTGATCCCCATACCATAACATTGCCTCCACTAAATTTTACTGTGTCTCGAATACAACTGAGTGTGAATGCTTCCCCTTTTTTTCTCCATACTTTTTGAGCTCCATCGGACTTCACAAGATTAAATTTTGACTCGTCCGTCCACAAAACTTTCCTCCAGAATGATACTTGCATATTTACATATTTTTTAGCAAATGCAAGTCTTCGTTTTCGATCGATTTTTGAAAGGAATGGTTTCTTGTGTGGAACTCTTGCTTTGGATACACTTTCTTTCAATCGATTTCGAATAGTACATGAGCTCACTTTTAACCCAAAATCTTTCTCAAGGAGGCTTGACACTTTTGGTGCTGAGAAAAAGCGGTTTTTTTGCACCATCTTGACAATTTGTCGATCTATTCTTGATGTTGTTTTACGCTTTGCTCCGAATCTGGGCTGATTTTGCACATATCCAAACATATTATACTTTTTAATCAGATCGCTGATGGTTCCTAATGCCATTCCAGTCGCTTTATTTATCGACCTAAATGTTTTACCTTGCTTGAACAAGTCAATAACCAAATTGCGTTGAGCTTGGGACCATTCCTTGATTTTAACTCCCATACTTGATGATATCAATGGTAAATCAAATGAATTTAAAAAAATATCAGTCAATTATTAAAAATTACTCGTAAAACAACAATATTTCTAAAACCATTGGTTTAAAAACTTTTTTTAATAATCAA
>NC_088921.1:40112500-40140000 GCF_038396675.1 Hydra vulgaris
TATAATGTTATTTTTTATAACGGTTTTTAATATACTTGATAACGAGGATATCAATATTCCCTCGAAATATTGTAAAAATAAATATATTTTTAACAAATATAAATTAATCCATAAATAGAAGTTTTTTTAATATATATATATATATATATATATATATATATATATATATATATATATATATATATATATATATATATATATATATGTATGTATATATATATTCATCTTTCAATCCAAGATGAAATATTAATTTCATAGGGTTTAATAACGAACCCTATAAATAAAATATTCAAGTTTGATAAAACAGGCTATGGTTTATCAAACTTGACCCCGGTTAAATATCAGCCCTGGTCACTAGTGCCCTTTTTAAGCTCTAGTATGCCTCCTGCAGAGAAACTATCAAGGTGCAATGTTTAAAGTAAGCTAAGGATAACAATAGCTTTAGAGTGTACTTCAGTATTGGATGCCATTGTGTTGCAGCAAACAGCATTATATATATATATATATATATATATATATATATATATATATATATATATATATATATATATATATATATATATATATATATATATACACACATAAATAAAAAAGAGTATTCAATTTATACTATGAATATATAAATATAATACTAAAGAGTATTAATTATATATATATATATATATATATATATATATATATATATATATATATATATATATATATATATATATATATTAAAGACTATTAAATTTTACTTAAACATAAATTTAAGTTGAAAGAAGCCAAGACTTAGTCTAAACCTTTTATAAGTCCTATAGGATTTTGGAAATTAAAAAAATGATGTTAAATTTATAATAAAAACACTTTTTAAATCATTTGTTTTAATTTAATGGGTGTCTAACCTGAAGTTTTAATTATACTTATCTTAAAAATATGTCATTAGTTTAAGTTTCAATTATGCTTATGTTTAAATAATTTAATTTTGTTTAATTATATTTAAGGTTAGCTTCTGGATTACTAGAGAAGTCTTAGGTTCAAATACTGCAAAGAATAGAGCTGAAAAAATTGTGTATTTTATTAAAGTTGCCAAGGTAACACTTTTTTATGATAATGTAATTTTTAAAACTGATGCTTGTACAAAAATGGTCTTTGTTTCATTGTCAAAACAAAAAAGTTTTTCTCGATTTTTACTAATGTTAACTCTGTTCAATTAGTGGAATGTTTAAATGTGGTTACTAAAAAAATATTTCTTAACAAATTTCTTGACTGTGTTTATAATAACTCTAGTGGAAAAAAGAATACTGGCAACAATTTGATAATAACATTTATCAAGTATTATACTCAATGTTTCTTTTATTTAAAATATTGTTTAATGCAAGTATCAGTTTAAGGGGATACAATTTAAGATGGTAAATTTGTGTCTATATATTTTCTCTTTTTTTGTGCATCTACATATTTTTAAATAGTCTTATGCTAATAATAAAATTATTAGGCTAAGAAGATATTTTAAATTCAACGAAGATGTCCACTTCTAAATAGTTAACACATCAAAGACAAATTGACCACAGATAAAGAAAAATTAAGTTTACAATTATTCAATAGTTTTTGGATGTCTGTGTTGAGTTTTTTTTTTATTTTACTTTTCTCTGAAAACAATAGCAAACATTTTCTTGTGTTTAAGGAGTTCTTATCTATTTTTTGCAGCATGATAAATAAAAAGCAAATAATATAATTATATAACTTACTTGGTGTAAAAACTTAGAAAAAATGGTTAATTGAAGTAGAAAAATTATTAACGATTTAGGTTTTTTTTATTTTTTAAATTGCATTCGATAGAAGCATCTTTTTAAAAAATTATTGTGTGATTATTATGGTTATTCCAGACTAAAATAAGAAGTCATTTTAGTTAATTACTTTTAGTATATATTATTTTTATTGTATTTTAGAAATTGCTTGATTTGAACAGTTTAAACTGTCTCAAAGCAGTTGTATCTGGTTTAAATTCTACACCTATTTATAGGCTTAGTAAAACATGGAATGTATGTACTTTTTTTAGTTGTTTATGTAATATTATAATATAATTAATATTTTTATGTGTTTAAGTTTCATTTACTTACTAAAATTTTACTATAAATCTTTGTCCTACCAAATATCTGTCTCCTAATATATGTAAATACATAAATACCTACACACATACATACATACATACATACATACATACATACATACATACATACATACATACATACATACATACATACATACATACATACATACATACATACATACATACATGCATGCATGCATGCATACATACATACATACATGCATGCATGCACGCATGTACCCATGCATTTATACATAGATGTTTTTATTGGAAAGCTTTGTTTTTATGCTGGCAGTAAAATAATTATATTTGTCAGTAATAAAAAATAGTCTTTAATTTTTTTAATTTAAAAACTTTATTTCATGTTGATTTTTACAATATAGTTTTAGTTAACACTAAAACTAATCTAAATCAACACATTTAACTTTATAGACAGTACACACACACGTATAAATGTTATAAAAAAAAAATTACAGTTGTTTCATTAAAAAAAAAATGTCATTAAAATTTATAATTGTTTTAATTTTAAAAAAAATATATTTATAATAATACGATCTTAGCTAAATATATGTAAGTATAAAATACAACAAAATTTTAAAAACAACAAAATTTTAAAAACAACAAATTTTGCAAACGCAATTATTACCATACCAATTCTTGATATGTTGAAAACCTCATAACTTTTTTTTTTCAAGTTTTACCTTATCAGAGGCAAAAACCCTTATACTAACAATTTTTAGCGATAGATTTTTTGTGTTTTTTAAGCCAACTAAAGGAAATTGGCACTTATCTGGGTTAGTAACCATGGAGTTTAACTGAAGCCAATTGATGGTATTGGTTGCTTCTTTTCCCAAACAAAAAATAACTATCTCAAGACTGTAGTCACAAGCATAAATAGTATTATCATCAGCAAAATTACAAAGTTCCGTATCTTTAATAAATAAAAATAAATCATTGAACAAAATAGGTCCAAGAATTGACCCTTGAGGCACTCCAGATAATATATCCACCCAATTTGAGGCATAAGACCCTATTTTTACCCTTTGTTTATGACCACAAATATAGGATAGCAAGATATTAAGACTTTTTTTCGAAAAACCATAGACGTCTAATTTAGTAAGTCATGCTGGATATAGTCATACGCTTTTGAGAGGTCTATTAATATTTATCCAACAACACCTCCATTATTAATACAATCATGCCACTTATTAAGTAATGAAAAAAGGGCAAGCTGAGTACTATAACCTCTTTCAAAACCACACAAAAGTTTATCAAATCTAGGCTCAATAAATATCAAGATTTGTTCATATAAAATAGTTTCAAAAACTTTAGAAAGGGCTGGTAAAATACTAATTGGATGGTAATTCTAGTTATCAGTTAGGTCATTCTTCTTAAAACATGGTGTAACATCAGCTATTTTTAGAAATGACGGGAATTGACCATGGATACTATTATTTATGCAATCTGTAAGACTGTCTCTAAAGTGAACAATATAAGATTTTAACATAAAAGTTGGTATATCACCACTAGTCTTTTTCTTATTATTCATAGACCCTATAATTTTTGTAATATCATCAAGTGTGATTTGATGGAACTGGAAACTATGTGTACACGTACTACATTTTTTCTCTATGTTTATTATACTGGGATGATCAATATACTTTTTGATAGCTACATCAACTGGGTCTATAGAGCAAGAAAATAAAGGCGAATGTATGAAGTCTGTATAAGTCCATATGGCACTGCAACGTTTTTAAAATAGTTATTAAAAATATTAATCAATAAGGAGTTGTCATGATGTTACCCTTTTACTAAACTACGTTTAACTAAAGTGGTACTTTCGTTAGAGTTACCTTATTTATCTGAAAGGAAAGGTTTAGTTAACTTTCAGAGAGATGTATTTGAAACAGATTGTTATTTTGCCCAAAATAAATTTTCTTTAGTTTACAGTTTAATTTTACTACCTTATTTCTTTATTTTTTGTACATTAGCGCCAAAATATCAGATTTATCACTAAGGAATTTTTTATATGAAGCATAATTGCTTTTCTTAAGTCTTTAGTTATAAAAGGTTATTTATTACCTATAAGTATTTTAGACTTAAGAGGGGCATACAAATTTAGAATTTTGCTAAATATTTCATTAAAAGTATCTATATCATAACAAGAATTTAAGTTTTTATGTAGTGTTGTTGCAAATTTTTTGCTTGAAAATTTTTAAACAATCTATATATTAGTTTTTTAGGTAGTAACTTACAAAACTTAGATCTAAGCATTGTGTTTATTAGTTAATGATGATCACTCACACCCGTACAAAAGGTATTCGAATGTTGAAAGCACAACTTTCTATTAGTGAGTATAAGATCTATACATGAAGGTTTATTAACCGATTTAAAATAAGTTGGTTGTTTAATTAAATTAATGCATTGATAAAGTTGAGGAATTCCTTCATTATTTTATCCGAAGGTTGCATATTAAAATCACCAATTAGTGTATAATCTATATATGGTTGTAAATAAAAGTCAAGCACTCCTTTTGGGTGATTGAAGAAACAGTCACAATTCTGATTTGGGGGTTTTTAAACAGCGATCACTAGCCATTTCCGCATTCTTAGTTTAATTTCAAAAGTGATAATTTGAATGTCATTAGGAAACTCCTTTTTTTTTAACCTTTTAGAAGGAATATTATCATTGATGTACACAAGAATGCCTCTGCTGTATTGAGAAACATCCAGGCAATAGGGGGTTTATAACCTGAATATAAGAACTGATTAGTTGGAAATGAGTCATTTAGTTTAGTTTCACCAATAATAAGAACATCAGTAGTTTTATTTATAAAGGTAGTAATATCTGAAAATTTATTACGGATCGATTTATTACGGATCAATTTATATTTATAAACGCTAGACTGACATTTTTCGGATATATGAAAAATATAAAAATGCTAGGATCAAATGATCTAATCAAAAGTGACCTTCTCCTTAGGGATTGCGATATAGATTGCGTCATCTTGAAAACACTGGTCTCTTTATTTCATTTTGACAAATTAGAATTTACTGACATATTTCATTTTTTTCTTACATATGTATGTATTTATTTGTAATTTTTTAAAAATATATCGTTGGTATACATGGGAAGCCAACTGAGTCTAAAAACATCATTTTGAGTTAATGAACAATTAAGTTTTTGTGTAATAGTTAAAATAATAAATTTTTGTGGTTGAAATAAAAAATCTTAATAACTCATTAATAATTGATTTATTAAATTTGTGTGGTATAGCAAACGATGGAGAATTTAAAATACTAAATAGTGGTATAAATAACTCCATACTGCCAAAAATGGACTTAGTTGATTTCCCCTGTATACCAACGATAAATGGGTGTTAAATGAACTTCTTTTTTTATGTAGCTAATTCCTAAACGAGATAAAGAAAAACTTGATAGGTTAAGTGATCTTTTGTCTGAAGATAACAATAGGTTGGTTGCATTTTTTTCTTTTTTATATTTTTTCTATTCCTATCAAAATTATTTGACTTGGGAATTTTCTGAAATGTCGGTGGTAATTGCAAAATTATGAAAAATCAAAATTTATTGTTTATGATAAAACCTACTTTACATTGAGCAATTTGCTTTTAAGTATTAATGATATGTATTATTCAAATGATAGGACTCTGACGCCTAATTATGTCAAGCGTTATGACAGAGCTGAATAATAAATGAGCTGAAGGTTTCGCCATTTTACTAAAAAATGAGTAAAATCCACATTATACTAAGTGAACTGCGTATCAGCCAAAGTGTTCCTCAACAATTGTATAATTAAGTGTTTGGTCTCATTCATTTCAGAATATTGCAGCAGCAGAAAAAACTACTGGTAACAAAATGCAATAATCAAGCAAACGTGCTAGAAATTTCTTCTATTGAGGATTTTTGGGCATTACCTAAATTAGAACAGTACAGTCTAAGACTTTGCAACTCAAAAAATTAAAAATTGCAAATAGTTATCAATAAACAATTTTTCAAAAAATAACAAGTCTAAATCTAATTATGAATAAATGTTTTTAGTCAATACAAAATTTTATCAATTTAACTATGCATGATCAAAATTATTATTATTTTTTTGAATTATTTTTATTTTGTAATTTATTAAATACTCTGGAGCTTTTGGAATTAATTTAAAAAATAAACTTTAGGAATTTAATTAATTTTAGAAATAATGTGGTTTATTAAACGGCAGTTATTTTTCATTAAGATTTAATTTTAAAATTTTATTTTCAAAATATTAAGGTGATAAAGGATTAATTCTGGTAATTTTGACAATATTTAGGTGATATAAAATTTTGGTAATTTTGAACTGAGTTAATAAACAAAAAAAAAATCTCAATATTAATTAAGGCCAAAACTGAGATTTCAGAATTAAAACTAAATTTTAATTAATCAATAGTTATTTGTATAGTGGTTGCATGCCATAGTAAAGCAAAGATAGGTCTGTTTTTACATCAGCATTGCCAACCTGGAACCAAGTCAGAGTATTGTGTAACAACATAACATAGCAGTGCAATTTTGGATATGGAACATAGTGTAACTTAACTGTATTTTTAGCTATGGAAAAAGTTTTTTTTTTCAACTTTTTAGAGAAAAATTCAGAACATATTTATCTACAGTAAAGCTGCCTTGTATACCGTACCTAGGTATGTATATACTTTTATTATATTTATTAGTATGTATGTTTTTGGCTTGTACTTACAGTGATATGAAAAATATTAGAATCAATAATTTAACAAGTATAAAACAATTGTTGTGCATTAAATTTTAAATTCTTTAAGTTTAAATTAAGGTTTAAATTAAACATTTTCTTGAAGCACATTTAAAGAAACTCTTTTGACACGTTTTGAGGTGTCATTTTTAAAATTTATAAAGAGTTTAATATTCCTTTTTTTTTATTTTCTTAAACTTTTTAATTAAAATTTTTAGTTTAGCAAATTCGTGATTTAGTATTTAGTAGATAAAGTAAGTTGTGTAACAACTGTGGTAAAAGTTTTTATTACAACAATTTGTACAGAAATAAGAACAAGTAAAATTTGTAGATTCTATTAATTTTCACATCACTGTTAAGTAAATTTTTGCATTTTATTTTTTTAATTATACTTTTATCACTATCAGTTATGGCAATAAATAATATATATATATATATATATATATATATATATATATATATATATATATATATATATATATATATATATATATATATATATATATATATAATAAATTTTTCAGGAATGTATTTAACAGACCTAACATATATAAATACAATACATCCAAGCACTGGAGGGCTTGATTATCAAAGATCAAATAAAGTATGATTTTACACTTTTTTAATAATTTTTTTGCATCTCAAAAATATTTTAGAGATGATTATTAGTTGTTGTTTTTTTTGTATTTTCATCTATTGAATTTTTACTTTAGATGAATGAAATTCTTCGGATAATAGCTGATTTTCAACAATCGCAATATGGCAAGTATTTTTTTCATATATAAAAAAGAATGAAATATAAATAAAGTGAAACGAAAAAAAAAAGTTAAATAAAAATGAATATTTTTCTAAAAATAAAAATTTTATAAAATAACTTTATAAACTTTATAAAATAACTTTAAGCATAGTTTTACTAATTTTTTACACAGGTTGATTAGTAATCAATCTGTGTTCCTTGCATGAAAATTAGTAAAACTATGCTTAAAGTTATTTTTTTGTTTTTTTTTCAGTGACTTTTTAGACATTAAAATATTTTAAAATAATGTCCAATACATTATTTAATATTATTTTTTTGAAGGATGCAAAAATTTAGGACTGTAGTTGAAGCTTTTAAATTAATTTAAATAAAATTTTTGCAATACATTATTTATTATTATTTTATTGAAGAATGCAAAAATTTAGGACTATAACTGAAGCAGCTCATAAGAAACTTTTCATGTATGCAAAGTGTCACTTTGCGTGCATGAAATGTCACTTTAGCTTAAACAATCCAAAAATGAATTAATAAAAAAAGTAGCAATGATAGCAAACAAACACTGAGTTTAGAGTTCAAAATAATTCAATTAAATCTTAATTAAAACTTGCTTAGGAAGGGAGAATTCTAAAACCTCACCACTACTGCGTATAATATTTTTTATGCATTTTAAAAATTTGAACAGAGCTAGCTTATAGCTAATATGTGTTATAAAAGTGTGCCAAAAATACTGAAGTTGGGAAATGTTATGATAAAAAAAGTACCCTTCTTAACTCTATCAGCCCCCTCTGAAGCATTTGGAGGTAAGTTTAATTAAATAATAGAAACATGAGATAAAAGAATAATATATAGACAAAAACCTTTTTTATTAACTTGAATCTATATTGAATCTATAACTGTTATAATACATTTACCAGTCTTTGATTTTACATGCAAGTCTTTGATTTTAGCTTTTTTTTTTTGTGTCTTTCACTCTTTTCAAAGAATCTTAAGCCATTAGTGCCGGATAATTTTTTTTTCAAATTTTTGTATGAAACTTATTTTAAATGTTACTTAGGGGTGCAAATACTTATACACAAAGAGATTTTTTATTTATCCTAAATATTTTTTGTGTAACACCCCAAAACTCCTAAGTCCTTTTAAGGATGCGTCAACACTTCGTGTATATAAAAATAAATACTAAAAATAATGCACATATTTCGAACTGCTAAATTAAGTTTACAGAAAAAGGAAAAATTTGAAAACTTGACTACATATTTGGAATGAATATAAAATAAAATAAAAAATGCTATTCTGAAATATGATTTATTACTAAATTATGTGAAAATATTATTTTCAGGTGTGTGATTAAAGTAGGATGTAGAGCGACGTTGCAATTTTCGCACCTGAAATTACTTCTGTCATGACAGTATTGGCAAACTCCTTTTACTTCAGTTTTTATAACGAAGTGGGGCCCGGTAAGGTCATACCTAAAAAATAATTTTTTGGTATGTTCTTAACTTTAAAATTAAAAGATATTAAAATGATAAATTTTTTTTGAAAATTGCTTTTAATAATTATTATAAAAACCTGATTGCCTGTCTGCTGTTGGTAGATAGCCTGGATACCTCTCTTTAGGGCACCAAATTTCCTTATTTATGGTCAGAGTGATTCATTAACATAATTTCAACTGACTGTTTATTCATTATTCTGAACAATAATGAGTCATGTTATGACTCATTATTCTGAACTTAAAAAACATAAAAATGAAACAAACAAACAAAAAAGAAATATTTTATAAAAGAACCTGCAGGGTTAGGACCAATAAATTTACTGGCCTTGCTATCCATCCAGTTACACAGTTGTTATTATCAGAAACAGATTTCATAGTGCCTCTAGTCATTTCCTTTTTTGCCTGCTTTTTAATAGGTATTGGTACACCTACAAGCCTGCTTCTTAGTAGGTATTGGTTTACCTACAAGCCTGTTTCTTAATAGGTATTGGTACACCTACAAGCCTGTCGTAGTGTACCTGAGGTAAAAAAAAATTTTTCATTAACAGGCTAGATAAAATCAAATTACCTCACAATATAAAAAATAAATGAACAAAAAAGTATTCAAATTACTGACCTACAATCTTTAACCATGTTCGCCCATATGATCAAGAAGATGTAAAAAGATTATCACAGGCTACTTTGGTCCCCTTTTTCAATCCATACTGCTCAGAAAGATTCAAAACAACATTAGGATCCTGCCCAAGCCCTTTGTTTAGAATTTTTATTTTTAATCTGGCATAAGGCTGGCAGGTTAAAATTTATCCCTCAGCATTTTCCAGACACCAAACCTTCCAACCATACCTTTAAATACTACTATACTATAACCATACCTTTAAATACTACTATACTACATTGTTTATAGATGTTGTCTAAATAAACGCCAACAAATAAAAAAATTTTGCCTTTCAGGCTTTTCTCCAATGGCTTGCTTTAATCGATGAGGTCCAAAATATCTGACCATTGTCTCATCAACACTGACAAATTCAGATTGATGCACTAATCTTTTTGCAGAGCTGTTAATCTGATAAAAGAGAGGCCGAACTTTCCAATATGAATCAGTAAAATGCACATCTTGCTCATCTACAAAGTAAGTAAACTTTAACACATCATTAAAGGTATCTCAAAAAATAGCTCTTTTAATGAACATATTTTGTGCATCTTCTTCTTTTTACCAATACAACCTTCTATTAGCAGGTGTTATATAACCAGTCACATACATAACAGCAATAGAGGTTAATATTTTTTCCATGTTTATTAGGAAAGCCTTCTCTAGATATCCTTTTCTACAACCATACTCCTTAGATTTATTGGAGACATTATTTATAAACTTATCGTCTAGAAACAATTATAAAAAGTCATAAGGAAGTAAACAATTATTGTCAACAGGTGATTTTATAGTATTTCTTGGAACTCAGGCACTTTAACTCCAGAACAAGCACTGAAAGTGTTACTCCAAACACGGTCTTTGTTTTTTTTTTTCTAAAAAAAACTTGTTAAAAATGTTTGCAAATAAATCATAAAGTCGAAAACATATTAATTTTTATTATATATTTTAAATTTGTGTGTTAATTTGATAAAAAAGTGTACTGACAGTTTCACAATATTCAGTCAGAACAGAACAACGATTTCTTTTTTTTATTATTAGGACCAGAGATAGCTTCGTTTTTAAAAACAACATTTTTATCATTGTTATTGCCTGTGTCACTGGCTACGCTGTTAATTATAAAACCATTAGTGTTGATCTACACAAAATCAGTTATAGTTTTTTAAAATACTTTTATTTAATGATAAAATTAATATGTAAAATGTTTTTGTTATATTCTTACCCTTTGAATGTCAGGCAACTCATCATCTTTGTCATTTATGAAAATCTCTACTTGCTAATTAAGAATACCAGCTCCAAGATGATTTATGTCTTCATTTTCTCAATCCTCTTCTTCGTCACTGTCTTTGTCAGTGAGGGTTTCATCGACAGACAGAATCATTACAATCTTGATAAGATCTGCCACATCCTGGTTCTCTAACAAGGCTGCTATCTCATTTAGAGTCAGGTCAACTTGTCTAAAAAAACTGTTTAAAAAGTTTTTTTAATTTATTTAACTTTTTCTCTAGAAAAAATTTTTGGTAATTTTACCAAATTACCAAATTTACCAAATTAATTTTACCAAATTACCAAATTTTAGAAAAAATTTGGTAAAGATACAGTTAATTATTAAAAATATAAATTCAAATCATTCAATTATTAAAATGGCTTCCTGATAATGACATGTCCTTAACAGTCTGTGTAATGTTTATGCAGTTATATTTAGTACAAAATTAAATGCTATAAATCAACTTATTAATTACTAATGTAATTTAAGCTTTAATTTTTATTAAACAGTAATAAAAATAACAATAGGTTACCTTTTAGAATGGATTTTATTAATGAGCTTCTTGCTACTCCACATGTTTTTTTTGTATTAACTTTTAGCTGTTGCCTCTAATAAATGAGCCAAGCTAGTATGAGTCTAGGACCAATTTGCAAAATTTATATACTTGTCTTTTTAAAAACTTAAGAAATATACTAGTTTAATTAGGGCATATTTTTTGTCCTTTAATGGACGTCCGGCACTAATGGATTAATTTTTTGTCTTTTCACAATTTTTGCAGAACCTCAGTTTGGTTTAATCCTCTTTGGAGTGTTGTTTACAACTTTTGCAATTTTTGCTAACTCGAGAGCAGCTGGATAATCGCTGCTATCTTCTCACTTGTTCACATAGTAGCTTAACCAATTAGTTTCCAAATTCAGTGAGGTAGCCTAGAATTTGTCTAATCAAAGAATAGAATTGCTTGTAGAATTTTTATTACTGAAAATGTTGAATCACCTTTTTTTATAGTTTTCTATGTCTTTGAATTTTTTAAGCTTCTAGGCAATTTGTTGTCTTTAAGTTGTTGTCATTTTATTTGAAAAAATGACTGCCTTTTCATTTGTCAAGTAGTAGTAATGTTTTTAATTGTGTTTAAGGTTTTGTTTGGGACAGTTTTATTGATTTCTTCAAATTCTTTAATTCATTGTTTTGTATACACAAGCACATAACAATATTTTGTTTGTGTAAATTTGAGTAAAAAATAATAAATAATAAGTAATTGAGTAAAAAAAAAAAGTCGACATCAATCTGTATGATACCTGATACCTCGAGAAAAAAGTATCTATGGATATGAATACCTCTTTCTGATGCTAAACCCAACAAACTGATATGAGTTCAGTGTTATTTTGGTAATCATTGGGAATAAGAAGTTTCTTGTTATGTAAATACTTTTTAGAAACTAGTACTAGTAATTTTCCAGAAAATTATTGTGCTTTATTTATTTTACTTTGTTTAATTTACTTTTCTCTTGTTTTAATATGAGCTAAAGCGTGTACACGAAATAAATGTGAAAGAATCATGTCATTGTGTTTGTATATTGTACGTGGTTGTATTAAAATCTTTTTAATTGTTTTTTATTTTGTTCACAACGTGTTGTGGTTACAAAAAAATATGTTAGTTTTTGGATTTAACTTGAAATTAGTTTTAAAAATGACAAAAGAAGAAGACGTAAGAGAAAAAATTATGCACAAATATTTACAAAATCCTGATAGTAGCTACAATTCGATAGCCAAATTGTTGCAAATACATCCATACACCGTTAGTTGTGTTATTCAACGTTTTTCTCAAACAAAATCGATCAAATGCAAATCTGGTGGTGGAAGAAAGGAAGGTTTTAAGGATATAAAACTATTTAGAAAACTGGTTAACAGTTTTAAGAATAACCCAAGCCTTTCACTAAGGGAACGCTCAAAAATATATAGATTTTCTCATAGTTTTGTTGCAAAAGTTAGAAACAAACATGATTTTCATTCTTTCAAAGCACAAAAAGTGCCCAACCGTTCTGAAACTCAACAAAAAAGTGCAAGAACCACGGCAGAAAGTTGTATGAAAATTTTATTTCTGTATTATTGAAGACGATGAAACTTATATCAAGTACGATCATCAACAAATTCCTGGTGCTGTTTATTATATTGCCAAATATAGAGGAAAAACAGATAAGAAATTTAAATACACAAAACATGACAAGTTCGCTAAAAAAGCTTTGATTTGGCAAACTATTTGCAGTTGTGGCAAAAAATCTGCACCTTATATTTCTCAGTCCACACTTTCTGGTCAAATATATATTAAAGAATGTTTACAAAAACACCTTTTACCTCTTATTAAATCACACAATAACAGACCTGTGTTTTGGCCTGATTTAGCTTCAATTCATTATTGTAAACTAGCTATGGAATGGTATAAAAATTAATCCTCTTGTAATATAAAAGTTGTTCTATATATATAGGCCTGTCCCAAAGGGATCTTAAAGGGGGATAATGTATTCATTTTTGTGTCGACTAAGGCATATAAAAAATATTATGCTGATTAAGATCTTAAAAAAAACTGACTGCCAACAACAGATCCAATTTTGCAGACTCCAGTCTCCAACTTTGCTGACTAATTTTTAAATATAATTTTTTTTGGGGGGTTAGACACCCCTCTATGCTCACCCCCTCTCTTCCCCACCCCTCAGGATGGCCCTGTGTATTTATATATATAAATATAAATATATATATATATTTATATATATATATATATATATATATATATATATATATATATATATATATATATATATATATATATATATACACACAATTTTTTTGTTGCATTTTTGGTTTTTTATTGTTTTTTACTAATAATTAACTCACTTAAAAAATTTTTTTACATTTTATAAAAGTTTCAAGGTCGTTAAAAAAGTTTGAATTATCATAATTTTCTGAAATTTCAAATTTCATGGGAGCAAAAGTTGCATTAAAACAATTCAATTGTTTTTGATTTTTAAATGACTCAAAATCAGAAAAATGTAGTTTTTTACCTAGTATGTTATGTGCCTATCCTTGACTAAAAGTTATAAATATCTAAAATTGAGTAACTTAATTGAACAGTTTATAGAATTTTTTGAATATAAGTCAATTGAAGAATGTCACAGTGTACATTCTTGCAGCAGTGAAGAATGTCATAGTGTACATTTATGCAGTAGTGAAGAATGTCACAGTGTACATTCATGTAATAGTGGATGATACAGTACAGGCTCAGATAATGTTGAACAATAATCAGCTCTAAATGACAATATGTTGCATTGATGCCTAGTTTACACTTCATTGGTTCTTAGAAAAAAGAATAACAATAAAAGTTTTTTTTAATTTTATTTTTATTTGTTGTATATACATATGTAATAATTTTTTTCTTATTTTAGATATAAAAGAAAAATCTCACATAGTTACTTATTTAAACTCTGTCAAATACATTGATGAACTGCAGAAATTTATGGAAGATGATAACTATAAGTACAGTTTTTATCACAAAGTTTTATACAGTTTCTTCACAAAGTTTTATACAATTATAAATAATAGAAAATACATGTTAGTTGTCGGTAATGGTTAAGTATAGTTTTAATGTTTGCTTTAGGTTGTCTTTACAAATTGAACCAATACCAAGATCACTTCAAGAAAATTTTATCAGTACCAATAGTTTAAGACTTTCAGGTTCTACATTATAATTAGATGTGTTTATTTATATATATATATATATATATATATATATATATATATATATATATATATATATATATATATATATATATATATATATATATATATATATATATATATATATATATATATATGTATATATGTATATATTGTGCAAGTGACATCGTTAATAATATATTTTATATTTAAATGATAAAAAACATAATTTTCAGTTATATATTATTTTTATTATTTAATAGTATTTAAAACAAAAATGATGTCATTGCAATGTAGCAGATTTAGACTTGTTAGGTTTAACAGAAAGTTGTCTCCAATGGTGTGTCATCACTAAGTTACCATTTTTTCGAATTAAGTCATTCTCTTGCGATTTAGAGGATTGTAAATGCTGTATTTCAATTGCTTTGCAAATCTATTGCAACATAAAGTGTTAAGTAAAGAATTACCATAGCAAAATATGGTTTTTATACCTACTTAATGAAACTCTCTTTTGAGTATAATGCTTAGTTTTGGTATCCACGACAGTATGACAATTTTTCCGGACAAAATTTGACAAAATTTCACTGCCGTGGAAGTTTCGTAAAGTAGGTATAAAAACCGTTTTTTGCTATGGTAATTCTTTACTTAATACTTTATGTCGCAATAAATCAATATTGCATCCAAATAGTTATCCTGGTGTCTATCAGTTAGATTGTTGATGTGGTGCAAGTTATGTCAGTGAAACAAGAAAGAAAATTTTCACACGCGTTAATGAACATGAGAAAAACATAACTAAAGATAACTGGAACGCATCAGGAATAGTCGAACACGCCCAACATTGTAGTGGTTCAATTAACTGGACTAAACCAAAAATAATTTATGTCACTTCTAATAACTATACGCGTAAGATTAGCAAAAAAATCGAAGTGTTTAGAATCGCAAGAGAATGTCTTAAATCATGACAATGGTAACTTATGATGATATGCCATTGGAGACCACTTTTTGTTAAACTTAACAAGTCTAAATCTGCTACATTGCAATGACATCATTTTTGTTTTAATTTTTATGAATTTTGTAGAACTTTTTTTTTAGTTTGATAATGGCTTATACTATATAAGCCAAAATATCACTATTAAATAATAAAAATAATATATGACCAAACATGATGTTTTTTATCATTTAAATATTATGCAATGCTAAATTTCACCAATAATCAAAACATGATCAAAAGTTTTCCCTCACAGAGCTTTAAGTTTAATGAAAAATCAAAATAGCGCATTTAGTTTAATGAAAGTTGCTGCATAATAGAGCTAAGATCTCCAACTTTTGTTTTTTAAATAAATTTAGCATTGTGCAATTTATAAATGATCCTTTTCTGGAAATACAAGTTAAAATTTTGTTTGTTTGTAACTTTGTCATTAAATAATTAAAACAGTAAATCATTCATCAATTGCCAAACAATATATTTAGTTAGCTTAGGCATTATTTGTAGGCGTTACTAATTTTTCTTATTTATATGTGTGCTTTTTATTATTTAGACTAATTCTTCTAAAAATCTAGTGTAATTTTATTTTATAATTTTTTAAATATAAGTTAAATTAATTTATAAACCCTATTTGAATAAATATTGAAATAGTTTTCAATATTTTCTTTATTTAAAAAAATGCCTCTTAAAACCTAAACTCTCAGTCAATGTTATACACTCCACTGCACCTATCCCTATTTATATCAGGCAATGTATGTACACTTCACTGTGACTAAAGCTATATCAGTCAATTTATGTATACATTAATGCGCTTATTCTATGAAACTTTTAAAAATAAAAATAAATGATAAACATAACTATAAATAAACAACAATAGCTAAAGAACGTAGTTGAAAAAATACAGTTAAAAACATCAAACTGCTTTAAAATAAAACTTTTTCTAAAAGAATTAAAATTAAAAAACAAAAAATCTTTCTACGGAGGATTTAAACCTGCAACCTTGTCAACTATGCTTCATAATATTAGCATTGTAACGTCCACAGCATTACATCACTATATTATGAAAAATTAAAGTATTTGAACATTTTTTGCGTGCAAATAATATTTACATTATGTGCACATTATTTGTACACACATACAAATAGTGAATTTTTTTTTCCAACACATAAGGTATTCTTATTTACACAAAATGCATTTATATTTCCGGATATTTGTAGAAAAAAATTTTCTATTCATGTTTGTGAATAGAAAATTTTTTTCTAAACATTCTAAACATGGAACCTTTTGACTGTCAAGTATTCTACTACTAGTTTACTACCACATTTTAATGAAATGTACATCATATAAATAACTGAAAACACCTGTTTTACATCTTTACTTTTCAGAACATGTTAACTTGTCACATACATCAAACAATACAATAAAATAGTACAAAATGTTTAGTTTACTCTTCCAGTGTTTAAAATATTTTACTTCAGCAATTAATCTCATTTTTGCTTGTTTTGTGTGCAGTTTTTGACCTGTATTTTTAAGACGCATCTAACACTAAATAGTCAAATTATGTTAATTGCAGCAATGTTGTATATAATTATTGATATCACTGCCTAACAATTTTTGTGAGAGGAAAAATGAAAAAGAAGAAAAAAATGTCTCTCTTTTTAATAATAAATTTCTTTATACATTGATGACTGAAATTGAACTTTTCAGTCATATGTTTGTAAGATGTGTAACATTTGTAACATTTATTATAGATATAACTGAGATACATATAACTGAGATACATATAAGCTTTAAAAATTTTAAAAGGGTAATTATATTCAATAAAATATTGACATTTACATAAATACATAATTATTTTTAATTAATAAAAAATGTAAAGTACAAAACTTTGTTTATGATAGAATCAGATGAGCATGAATGTCTATATCCGAAGAAGTCAATTGAGCGTTCATCTAGTGCATGTGTGGGTGACCAACGATCCAGCCTTAATCCCAAATCGTCTAGTTTAAATCTTCCTTTTCGGTCTCCGTCGCCTAATAAAAAGTTTATTCCTGGCCATAGGAAAGCTAAGAGCTTAGGAAATAGGTTAGTAATATTTTTTATGTGTAAAAAATATTTATAATTCACTTTTACTGGGATTATTATAAACAATATCTGGCAGGAATCAAGAAATTTGACCCTCTCTTTTCATATGGTCTATCAGAAAAATTAACCCTCTATTTTCATATGGTGGATCAAAAAAATTAATCTTCTTGTAGTATAAAAGTTGTTCTTGATGCATAACATTCTTTTGATTTCCAGTAATAACAGGAGCCTCAATCACCTTATTGCTTCTCATCTAAATTAACTAAATTCCTGAAAATCTTACCACTAATGTGGCTCATATGCTGATGATGTAACTTTATATTTTAGTTTTGGTATTTGATTGAACAACAGGTTGTCTTTAATATGATCAGCATTTAATTTGATCAACAGTTGATTTGATTGAACAACAGGTTCTCAAATATGATGGATGATTTTTAACTGAAATAAAACTCAATAAAGTTATTTTTGACCAAACGATATCACAAAGTTTGGCATTTATTTCCCTTGTCATTAGAATGCATCTCTTTCTCTTATTTTTTCACAAATACTACCATGGTTTTTGTTCAAAAAAGCTTTTGTTCTCTTAATGAACTTCATTCTTGTTCATTTAACTTAGTCCTTTTTTGAACACAAAAGAAGTTTTTCTTTTGTGTTCAAAAAACTTTAATTTTATCTCTTTTTTTTCCACATATTAACTACATCTTTATATTACTCCACCAGTGCTTTGGTATTCTCATATTATCTTGGTTCATATATTTGCAGCTTTTTAAGTTTTGTTATTTTGTTCTTTGTGACTTTGTTAGTTGTTAATTTGTTCTGTGATTTTGTTAGGAGCCAGTTAGTTCTGTGAATGTGACTTTGTTAGGAGTGAATATGTTCTCTATTTATTTTGTTTATTAGTATTAAATAAAGTTTTTTTTTTTAAATAATCCATTTATGAAATTTATTTTTAGCCAACAAATACTACCAGATAGTACAGTGGAAACACCAATGTGAGTTATTTAGAATGAATGTTTTTATTTAGAATGTTTTTTTTATTTCCAGTGATGCATTAATAATACAGTATTAACTTTTTAAATTTTTTAATTGTTAAGTATTCTAATATGTTTTTTTTATTCTAAAACTTTTTTAATAGTCCTGATTTACCAAATGGTTCACGCTACAATTTAGTAGATGATAGTCTAGTTGAGCATAAAAAGTCAGATGTTAACGGTACATTAGTATTTTTATTTTTTTTTAGTTTTGTTTTTTTATAATTATTTTTTATTTAATTTTGAACTGCAATTATATTTTAGTTTTTAGAGTCACTTAGAAATGTTATTAAAAGTTCTATTTTATATGTTTTCATTTTCCTTATTTCCATCACAATATAATTTTAAACATATATACATTATGTATGTATGTATGTATGTATGTATGTATGTATGTATGTATGTATGTATGTATGTATGTATGTATGTATGTGTGTATGTATGTATGTATATTTGTATGTATGTGTATATGTATGTATGTATGTATGTATGTATGTATGTATGTATGTATGTATGTATGTATGTATGTATGTATGTATGTATGAAATTACATAAAGTAATAATTCATAACATAAAACAACATCTTCTGAAGAGTTTAAATATTTTAACAAAGCATACATCTTGAAATGTACAGTTTTTTTTTTGTTTTTTTGTTTTGAAGTATGTCAACAATCTCTAACAGATTACTGCATTTATTCCCTGCAAATCGACTATTGGGAAGTAGCTGCATCTGAAATTCTTTTAAGAACCAAACATTGTTGATTATAAGTCAATGTCTTATTGCTTTTGTAAAGATGTGAATTTCTTCAATTGCAATTTATTAATCTAGTATCTTGAGCTGTTAAATATTAGAACATTTATTCAAGATGTTTTCTTTGTTTCCTTTGATGTGTTAGACTAAGATTCGTTTAAGAAATTATGCTCCACCATCTATTCCAAGTTTAATGAGATGATCTGTTAAGAAATTATGCTCCACCATCTATTCCAAGTTTAATGAGATGATCTGTTAAGAAATTATGCTCCACCATCTATTCCAAGTTTAATGAGATGATCTGTTAAGAAATTATGCTCCACCATCTATTCCAAGTTTAATGAGATGATCTGTTAAGAGCTTTCAAGCAGAATAAAAAGTAAGAAAGGAAAAAAGTAAAAGGGAAATGAAAACATTTATAAATTAAACGAAAAATAAAATCAACAAAAAAGACGAATAAATAAACGTTTTAAAAGAAAAAAAGAAAAAGAAATATCTGTAAGAAAATAAGTAAAAAAGTAATGAAAATAGAAGTTAAAAAAAAAACGTTAATGAATGAAATATATAAAAAGAATGGCAAAGAAAGAAAAAAAAACTATTTTAACATCAGAACCACGATCGGCAAATCAAGATTTTTATTATTTTTTCATATATTTCTTTAGTTTTCTTTCATATATTTTTAAGGATTATTTATTTTATTATTTATTTATTTTTCTTCAGTTTTTTAGCGTATATAGTTTTACTTATTATTTTTGTTAGTCATTTATTTATTTATTTTTGTTATTATTTATTTTTAATGATATATAAATTTTTTTTATACAGTTATATATTATTTGTTTTTATTTTCATTTTAGCCATTTATTACACATGTTTTATTCTACCGTGTATTATTATTATTTTTTTAAATCTTAAGTTTGTTTTTTTTTTTTTTTTGTTTTTTTGCCAAAGGTAATTTTTTGTTTTGTTTGTAATGTTTGTTGTAACTTGTTTTGCTTTGATTTTCTCAGTGTTTTACTGTTTATATTGTATTTATTTATTTGGTCATAATATTTGCAATATATTTTGATTATTATATTATAACAACTATGATTATATTAATATACTTACTAAATCTTTATAATTTTTTTAGCAATAGTTGTTTTTATGTCATCGTTAGTTGTTACGTTCTGTCAGTTTATTACTGTTTGTAACTGTAACTTTGTAAGTAAAAACGATTGCTGTATGAAAAGTAATACCGATTTATTTAAATTATTATAATTACTTTATTATTATTATTGTTGTTATTATTATTATTATTATTATTATTATTATTATTATTATTATTATTATTATTACTAAAATTAATTGTATATAAATAAACTATTTTTTTAAGGTATTTACTTGAAATTAGTATTTCAATACTATTTGTAAATAGCCATGAAAATTTATTTTCAGAATATGTATGATTGATGATTGATTAAATAAAAATAATATGTCTATAATATTTCATTTATTTCAAGTTTGACTTTTATGAAATAATTTAAAATTAAATAATTATCTTTGACTGTAATATAGGATTTTGATATTTTATCTAAGTTTGTTTTGTTATCATAAAATGTTTTGCATTAAAGTTTGTTTTGTTGTTGCAAAAAGATTTGCATTAAAGTTTTTTTTTTTTTTTTTTTTAATTTTATTAGAAATGTAAAATATTTATGGTTTAAATAGTTTTATAAACAATGTTTAGGCTCTGTTAATTATGAATCAGATTCTGACGATCATGAGCCTAATCTTACTTCACAGAGGTTTGTTTGTTGTTGTTTTTTTGTTGTTGTTTTGTTTTAAATTATTAAAAGTTGTGTAATTTTTTTATTTAGTTTTTTCTGGTTAACTGAGAACAAAACTGATCAACTAATAGTGTTTACATAGTTTGTACAATCTGTAATTTATGTAATTAAAGTCGTTTCTTAGACTTTTCTAACTATTTTTTACAATTTCATTGCTTTGGACATATTAAAGTCTTTCAAAAATGTGCAACACGTTAAAAGAAAATTCTTTATTCTAATATATATTCATCATCAACTCTACATTGCAGACCGATAAGTTTCTATTTATTTAAAAAAGAAACCGTTGAAGTTTTTAAATTTAGTTTATTAACAATTTGATTGAAAACTTGTCTCACCATTTCATGAAAACTATGAACTATTATTGTTAGAAAACATTTTTATTTATATTTGGTTGCCAAGGACATTAGTAGTTTCTATGAGTCCTAAAACAGTATAGCAACAATTAATGTTATTAGCTTGTGATTAATAAAATAATTTTCGATTTGTTTGTAGCACTAATTTTAAGAAGGATTTAGACTTGGTTCTTATGCAAATTGATCTGTTGAAATGCATTTTAGGTGTCCTTAGCAACCAGATAAACAGTCCAATTTATTGAACAAATGAAACATCTAAAATGATCAATGATCATTCAGTCCTAATGTTAATTCATTAGAAAAAAATACTTATTGTTATTGTTAAGTATGATGTACCAAGTAAAAAGTCTATTTTAACTCAGCAAAATTGTTCTCAAAGTCAGATTCTGCCATCATGGCTGCCTTAGAGGAGGATAAGTATATTTGGCGATGTTGATGGACAAAACAAAGTAGAAACTGCTTTATATTCTTGTCTTTGGTGAGGGTTTCATTGTATTTCTGGATAAGAGCGATACCGCACTCTGCACTATCATTGATAACCTTTATCGTGTTGATTCGATCCTTCAAGTTTTCGTAGTAAGCATCTGATTCCCAATCTCATAGATTTTTCAACAGGAAACTCTTAGCTTCCTTCTTTCCTGTGATACTAAGCACTTTGAAGAGACGAAGTGTTCATGTTTTTCAGTTGTTTAGGCTTTGAGATAGATAGAGTTTGAGCAGATGATGATGATGGAACTCCAAAGTCTTCATCTTTGACGTTGGCCTCATCTTCAGACTTAGAAGAAGAACTGATACTCTAAGTAGTACTTAATGTTTCTATTTGCTGCAGCTTTTATATCTCTTTAATCTCCAATTTTTATTAACTTCTATACAAGCTCTCTTCCTTGTCTCTTTCTTTGCAAAATTACGATCCACTCCAGCCATGCTTGAACTATTGAAATCTTCTCTCTGCATAGTTAGGAATTGTTCGTCATGACATCCGAAGCTTTCTTTGTGCCCAAATCAAAAAGTTTCATCTGGTTGTCTTTGAACATTTGCTCTTTAAATCTGTAGCTTTCATATGCTTTTGTCCTATTCACCTTCAACGGCTGATATTCATCATACAACCTCTTGAATTTTCTTTCACCAGAATCAATCCTCTGAATCGGAATTCTGGCTTAGCTCTTAATCATATTGATATCTTAAATTATTATTTTTTAAACATCTTCACTTGCAAAAACGGCTGCAAGCAAGTGAAGTTTATCAAGCAAGATAACGAATAACAAACTAACTAAAAGATTGCAAATTATATGAATTGGGAAAACAATAAAAAGGGAGCAAATTCTGAAGAACTGATGTTCGAGGAAAAAAATTAGACAAAAAAATAAGTATATATATACACATATATATATATATATATATATATATATATATATATATATATATATATATATATATAATCAGGCCTTGTTACGAGATTTCGCTGCATAACGAAAATGCGTAATGCATTTCAAAATAACTCAACTCAGCAAATATATTTTGTATTGCTAGAAGTTATATTGCGTATTTTCAAGTACCGCATTGTAATTAAAGTTATTTTATTTCAAAAATCGTTAAAAATCATACAGTTTTTTTTGTTATTTTTATTGTTAAAAATTATATTACGTCACAAGCGTATTTTCAAATACCGCATTGTAATTAAAATTATTTTATTTTAAAAAGCGTTAAAAATCATACAGACAGTTTTTTTTTTCTCACTATAACAAAAGCTACAAAAAAAATCTTAGTTCTTATTTGAAAATCATTTTTATCATTTTTTTCATATATGAACTAAATTTTATTTTGAAAAAAATATTTTTTTCATAAAATGTAACATAATATTTGTTTATTTTCTTATAATTTTACAGTTGGTTTTTGGTTATTTTATTAACTGTTAATAAATTTTTTCTTATTTTGTGAACTCTTTTTAATAGCGTTTTCAAACAATAAAGAGTTTTATCAGTTACCGATAACATATTCGTGATCATAGTTTATTTTCATAGATTAAATGAACATCAAAACTTTGCGTTATTGAATTGACAATAAACTTAAAATAAAAAATCTTATTAATAATATATTTACATCAAAATAAATTGTGCATTTTTTAAATTATTGTTTTAAATATATAAATTATTTTTAAATTATTAAAAATAATTTATATATTTAAAAGGAATTTATATACTTAATTCCTTAAGATAAAACTTAAAACACTTTATTTTCTTTAACTAATTTTTAACAACAAAAAAATTATTAAACAAGCTGTTTCTTTAACAAAAATCTATTAATTTATAATGCTTTTACTTACGACTTTATTTTTTCTGAATAAACGTCACATAAACGATATCAAAAGATAATTTCAATATTCTAAAAGATAAAAGTTTTTGCGTAACGCAAAACTGCTGAACGTGTAGGCGAATTGCCTTTTCACAAGCAAAATGCAAGCTGCGTAACACTTCTTAACAAGGTCTGAGTTATTTATATGCGCATATATCTTATACTGCTTATTTAGGTGAGCAGTGTTATTTTAATATCATACTGAAATAGCCTGCTGCCGGGGGCTTCAGTACATACATCAACTGACAAATAGCTTGACTCACAGCGGAGTGCTGCTACATTGACTAAGGGTTTGGCATGGGGCAGCAATCTTTTTATTCATTATTCTTAGTTTTCTTCTTTTTTTTAAAAAGCTGTATCAATTTAGATAAGCAAAAAAAGTGAGCAAGTGCTCACATACATATACATACATACATACATATATATATATATATATATATATATATATATATATATATATATATATATATATATATATATATATATATATATATATATATATATATATATATATATATATGTATATATGTATATATATATGTATATATATATATATGTATATATATATGTATATATGTATATATATATATATATATATATATATATATATATATATATATATATATATGTATATATGTATATATATATGTATATATATATATATGTATATATATATGTATATATGTATATATATATATATATATATATATATATATATATATATATATATATATATATATATATATATATATATATATATATATATATATATATATATATATATATATATATATTAAGCTTCTGTCTAAACATACTTTTTTTTTCCAAACATATTGGCTCACTTTGGGATTTATGTGATACATATATATAATCATGGTTCCAAAAAAATTAGCTAATTTGGACTTGGAAAGTTTTCATCTATTTGTCTCTTTTCTCAAAAAATTTATAATTCTTTTTTTTTTTGCAAGATTTTTTTTTATTTGAGAGTGTTCACAGAGAGTTTTGATATAATTTAGGTTAGTTTAATGGAAGCTAGAATTTTTATCTCACGCCTTTGCGCCCTGCGTATGGTTTATCTAATTTTTAGTATTTATTACTGCAATACAAAAACATTTTTTATTTTTCTCATATTGGAAGAAACAACAAACTGTATTTTAAAGAAATGTTTGTCATTTTCAATATATTTTTGTAACATAAAAGATGATAAAATTACTTTGAAGAAAGTATGCAATGGTTGCATTTCTCTTGGTTTCAATTCTGCTCTAGTTTTTAACCAGCATGCAACTATGCCTCTTCACCCTTCCAAACTTTTTTTAAGGCTTCAGATGAAAGTTTTACAAATCTTTTCACCAATTGTGAGTTGTTTGACAGATCAGTGAGAGAAATTTTTCTAGCAGTTTGAATGAAGTAGGATGCTCAAATTGTAATAAAGCAACATCAACATCAATTAATATCAACAAACTCCAAACTTCAACTTTGAAGTTCAAGGGTATAACTGAACATCTTCTTTCCTTAAATATAGCTTTTTCAAATCATTTGAAACACATTCTTTCCAAGTTTTTCTGTTTCTACCTCTAGATTTTTCTTCTGAAACTTCTAACTCTCTACATGCTTCTTCTGCTCCACCAGCTGATCCAATTGTATCTCAAAGATAACAAAATTTACTAAAAAACTCTATCTTTTCTCCACTTTTTATTTCAATCTCTTTTTTAACTTCTTCTCTATACTCACCAAAAGTACATTTTCTACACTCAAAACCAACAATCTTTAGAGAACATCTCTTCAATATCTACATCTCATATGAAACCATTGCATACAAACTGTACAAACTATAGAGTTAGCTGCAACTCTCTTCCTACACACTCCACATGGCCACTTCCCAGTATTTTCTGCTTGCTCATTTTTGACTTTACAATGCATAGCTTTTGTTTTATTCATGTTTATCTAAAGTCTTTTTGCTTCAATTCCATCTTTCCAAGTCTCAACACTAATACTAATTAAAAACATGAGTATGTAATTTAATGCAAAACAGCTGTACAGTAAAAATTTAAATTTTATCAAGATAACTAGTAAGCTAATTAATTTTAAAATCGATATTTCATAAAAATCCATATAAAAACTAATTAATTTACATATTAACTTGGTAAATAATTTTTTATTCACCGCCGAGCTTTGTAGTTTTTATGTAAATTGCTTTTTAAATAACTGTTTATTGTCTGAAAAGTTTTGTTCTCAAATGTTAGGAGAATTTGCTCTTAAGTTTGCCCATTTTCTTTTATGTTTCCAAAAAAGATAACAATTTTTTTTTGCTTTTTTTTTTTGTGGTAAATAATTTCTATATATAGAAAACATAAATCCCACGTTGAGCCAAGAGCTATCTGATACATGACTGTGGCTTAATATATATATATATATATATATATATATATATATATATATATATATATATATATATATATATATATATATATATATATATATATATATATATATACATATATATATATATATATATATATACATATATATATATATATATATATATATATATATATATATATATATATATATATATATATATATATATATATATGTATATATGTATATAATATGTTAGCATACATTGCTTTGTTCAAGCTAACATCGTAGGAAACATGAGCGCGCTTTTCATAGAATTCCGTGATGATGTCTTTATCTGATGATTTGTTTGCGAACATCGAAATTTTGTTGATTGTAAGATTGAAATCTGCATTGAGTCTTGTTAACAATTCAAAAACATCTAAGCCCACAAAAAGGATTGTTATTAACAATATGCTTTTTAACTGCTTCTTATGATATTCCTGATTTCTTGAAACAATTTATAAAGGTTTGGTCTGGAAAGGAATTCCATGCTTTTGTTAGCATAAACGAAAACTATTTTGTTCAATTTTTCCAAGATAGCAATCTGCTTGCTCACTGCAAGTGAGCATTATTTGACTTTAAGAGATCCAATAATTCCTTAATTCCTAGGTTTGGTGATTTGTTGTATTTAGTGGAAGAAAGATAAGCTCCACTCAATCAAGTTTCTGCATGTTAGGATGAGCAGAGCAGTTATCTATATGTAAAGCAATTTTTCTTTTCTGAAAACTAAACTACAGGTCAATAGCTTTAACCCACTCCTCAAGTACTTTCGCTGAAATGCAACTTTTTTGTTGGTCTTGATAGGATTAAGGAATATTTTTCATACCTTTAAAACAACTAGAAGACTTCAATTTTCCCAGTCAAATAAACCTTAATATGCTTGCCTTGCACTTTTTATTTTTTAAATATAAATTTTTGTAGAGCAAACATTAAAAGGCTGAATTCAATGGCAGTAAAAATATTTTCAACTGGATATCAAGAGAGAGAACGATCCTTTTTTAATTTTAAAATATATA
>NC_088921.1:40145000-40205000 GCF_038396675.1 Hydra vulgaris
TGCAATCGTTGATTTTTAATTTTTATAATTTTTTATTTTTCTAAACTTGCCGTTACAAATTATTACTTTTCTTTTGTAAAATATACGAATGGCAGGGGCAAGAGGAAGACAAAATATTTATAAATATAGTAATATATTTATAGTTTTGTATTTTTTGGGATTATATCTAAAAAATTAATATATATGTAGCTGAAATACCAAATTCTCCTGTTTTTGTATGTTATAGAAAAAAAGAAATCTTTTTCTAAAATAATACACTAAACACAGAAGAAATATTGCAAAAATAACAGAAATTTTGAATAATTTTATTTTTTTAACATATAAATAAAATGGTTTAAAAAAATTTTATCCATTTTAGCAATTTTGCTTAAATTTTTATTCACTTAGATCTGAGCAATTACTGAGTAAATTGTTTAACTTTGCGTGAATAAAAATTTGTGCAAAAATGCTGAAGTTTTTATTCGCGTAAAATTGACCAATTACTGAGTAAAATCAATTGCTTTTTTTTATTTACCCGGCCTATTGTATCTCAAAAGTTACGCAAGTAGACATCATTATATTTACCATATTAAACTCATTTAAAGACTTTATGGTTACCATAAAGTCTTTAAATGAGTTTAATATGGTTTTTAACAACACATTAAAAGACCTCATTTGTACGTAACTGTTAATAATATTATTAGTTAAAGGTGTTGTTGATTAAGTAATTCTAATCGGTTTGGTGATAAAAGGAATCACCACATTTTCAAATCATGAAACCTTTTACACTGCTTTTAACATGGTATAATATCACTCAATACTTGTGTCTAAATCAATTTAAAATTAAATCTTATTTAATTCACGGATAATATTTTTTTAATCCATTTTATTTATATGTTAAAAAAATAAAATTATTCAAAATTTCTGTTATTTTTGCAATATTTCTTCTGTGTTTAGTGTATTATTTTAGAAAAAGATTTCTTTTTTTCTATATATAACATACAAAAACAGGAGAATTTGGTATTTCAGCTACATATATATTAATTTTTTAGATATAATCCCAAAAAATACAAAACTATAAATATATTACTATAGTTATAAATATTTTGTCTTCCTCTTGCCCCTGCCATTCGTATATTTTACAAAAGAAAAGTAATAATTTGTAACGGCAAGTTTAGAAAAATAAAAAATTATAAAAATTAAAAATCAACGATTGCAAAGAATGTAATAAAAAAAAAAAAATCAATGACGAAAATATATTTGAAAAAAAAAAAAAATTTGATAATTATCAAACTAATAATAATAAAAATAAGAATAATTTAAGCAATATTATAATATTATTTGAAAAATACAAATGATCTTCTAGGCTAAAGTCACTTTAAAACATAAAAACTTAATTTTCTTTGTTATTCTTTGACAAATTTTAAGTCCATGTCATTTGATTACTTATTCACGAAAAAAGAGTTAAATTATCTTTCGCTGCGAACTTTTGAATGAGGAACAGAATTTGATTGTCAGATGAACTTATAACTTAATTAAAGATATTATTTTAAATCCCCTAAATAATTAGGGAGGTTGCTCAAAATTTATATGGTCATAACATTAGAGACTTGTTAATGAATTTAAATTTAGTTCAAAATGTTAAAAAAATGTATATATAAATGTTATAAACTCATTGCTCTCACACTAATGGCATGCAAGGGAAATTAATATTTTAGGGGTTTATTGTTAACAGACTCCAATTATCGTAATACTTTTGAAAAGCTTTACATAAACATGAATATATAAATGTTTTGAGTTTGCTCTATTCATTACATAAAGTTAAATTCTCTATCAAAGCCAAAAAGCTTGTTATGGGCCTGATTTTAAATATGTGATTAGAATTGCATATTTAAAATCAGATTTTAAATCAATTGGATTTTAAATATGTGGTTGGAGTTGTTTAAATATTGTGATTTGCACTTTTGTTAACTTTTTTACTTTAAATTTTTGAAAATTTAAAGTAAAAAAAGTAACAAAAATTTACTGAACATAAAAGAACTTGATGTTATTTCATCTATATGATGAAATAACATCAAGACACTTTTCTTCACAATCAACCATATAGTTTTAAATTTAAAAGTGTGCTTTTTTGAACCATTCTACTAAATTCGCTATGTTAAATAAATCAAAATAAGTGGTTGTTGTGGTTATGAACTTTTTAAGTTAATTACTTTTACTTTTTGTTATTTACTTGATGTTATTTACATCAGTTATTTAAAAGTTTCTTATAAAAGACTGTCTGGTATTGTTCTTGCTTTGGAAATGGCTCTGCATTCTGCAATTTTATTATAAGTTTGGTATTTTGGCTTCTTTTATTCAGCGTAGTTTTTGTTAAAAACTTAAATGAAAGTTATTTCTGGAAATGACTAACTAGAATAATTGTTAGATAATAGAATAATAAAGGAATAATTGTTGTCTGGAATAGACTAATTGAAATTACTTCACTCCAGGCAACAGTTTTATGAATAGCAATTGATAAATATACAAAAAAATAAAAATCAATTTTCATTTCTTTTAGAATGGTTGTTATGACCAAGGCTGACCAGGACCATCCTGAATGGGGGTGAAGGGGTATCCCACACCCAAGCTGTTATATATGCATTTAAGTTAGCATATTTGTACATTTAGCATTTCAAATGGCAAGTTTTGAAGTATAGTTGGCAAACATCAAATATCAAGGATTTTTTTTGTGTGTGTCTCTAGTTGGCAAAAAACACATACGACCACCCCCACCCCACCCCCCTTCCTGAGAGAGACCTCTTCGGGACGCCCCTGACAACAACCACGCTGAATAAGAGAAGCGAAAAGCAGCAGCATAGCTACAAATATGCCTGGCTCCTTTACAGTAAATTTTTATCAGAGCTACTAACCTATTTCCTCCCAACGAATTGATACTAAAACAAATAAATCAAAAAAATGCCTTTTCAATGATTTTTTGCAAAAAATCTTTCTTTCTAAAAAGTTTAACAAATTTATATTAGTAAAATTTGTTATTATTATATTAACTATATAACTATTAACTTTATAACTTTAAACCCCAATTTTAAAGAAAAACAAAGCATTAGAGACAAAAAATAACGGTATGACCCCCTTGCCCAGGAAACAAGTTTAACATGCATGTTCATCAGGACCACACATATGCTGTAAAGATAATCAAAGAAATCAAAGTAAGGAAATAAAAAATCAATGATTATTTAGCAATCCCTATTAGCGCTTATGTGGCAGGAAGCCTATCTCTACACTACTGGTATACCCGCATGTTGACAATATTTGCCCCTAATTATGATAGAACTACCCTTTATGATATACATGAAAAAAAACCTTTCCCAATGCCCCACCACAAATACTTCCCACATTACCTGAAGTGTCCTCAAACAGGCAATGGATTTGAATACACTACCTATCTCAAAATTTATGTCAAATCAACATGAAATGACTGTTCTTTGAGAAAGTAAATAATATAACTTACATTTTACTTACTTACAGAGTAAAGTATAAAATTTCATAGAAAAAATTTACTTTTATTTGTAAAAGTAAATAACAATTTTTTTCAAATTACTTTTATGTAAGCTGTTATTGCTAATTAGTTACTTTTACACGTAAAAGTAATTTGTTGTTACGATGTAGTTTTATTTTACTTTGTAAAGTAAGTGTTATGTTTTTTAAATATTATATTTACGTAAGTTTACTTCATAAATAAATTTTTAAATAGTTTAAAAAGTAAATTACATTTCAACGTAAATTTTTTACATAATTAAAACCAAAATTACTTTTCAAAGTAATTTACTTTACACAACTTACTATTAAAAGTAAGTTACATTTACAAGTAAAAGTAAAAATGCAAATAACTTTTACTTGTAAAAGTAAATTACTAATTCAAGTAACAGTTCTTCATTTAAAAAACTTAACTTAAATAATTAAGTTTTACACGTTATATAATTTATGTTTAAAAAAAACGAATTACTTTTAAATGTAAATAAATTATATATTTTGATATGAGTTTTGTAAAGTAATTTAGGCTTAAAAGTAATTTGTGTTTTTACATCAAAATAAGTAAAAGTGCCATCCCTAGTAGAAACCATTATAAATATATTGGAAGTTTTCTTTCTTACAATTTTTAAAATTAAAAATGTGTGCTGCTTCTTTACGGAAACAAATAATACTAGCTAGTAATATTGTAGCTAATACAAATGATACTGCATTGCATAAAAATACCCCTTAGTTGTATTTTTATCACTTGTTGCTAACATATCCCATCAGTGAATCTCATCTCCTTATTCTTTGCAGCAATTTCCTTAAACTTGAACAATGTTTTTTTAAATAAATCCCCACTATCCAATGTTCGCCCTCTCTGAAAGTATTCTGCCATTCTGAAAAAAAACAATGCAGAAGAAACTGAAAGTGCTTGTAGAATCATCTGGTACAGGTTCATTACTGTTAGTTGTTTGAAATAATTAATTTTTCTTTTTGATTGTGCGTTTATTGAATTTGAATTGTGCGAATATGCTTCTCAGATGCATAAGCGTTGACACATACCTTGTGAAATTGTGTATTCCTTAAACTTCCATCTTGTAACCCATCTTCACTTTGTGTATGGATGGTATCATAACACTCTCTGCTGCCCTCAGCATTTTTCACCAGTCAATAATGACTTGTTGACTCAGTGACTGGTGATCAAATAAATAAAATTGTAATTAAATGTGTTAATTTAATATTTTATTTATGCAAAAATAAATCAAAAAATGTTTCTTATTAATAAGTTGGATTCAGGGTGTTTGAAACACTAGACTTTGAAGTTTTTAAAAATAATTTTTTTGAAATGACATACATTGACCTAAATATTAATTGCAGAAAAGAAACATGTAAAAAATAAGTAATATGTTTACAAGATTTCCATAAGTTGATAAAAAAACTTGTGAAGCTGCAAAACTTTTATATCAGCATCAATCAAATGAGGTCTTACGCTATTTGTTAGAGTAACTTTTTTTTTTTTTTTTTTTTTTAAACCAATATTATAGATGAATGAATTTGATTTAAGTAGTAATTTTAAAATACTTGTATTTTTACTGTTGTTTTAAAATTTTGTTAGGTTTCAAGTTGGCAACGATACTGGGTAGGAATCACATGCACATGTCTATTTTACTACTTACCAAAATATCGTGGTTTTGGTGGACGCGAAAGAAGCAATGTAGGTTATTCCGTGTCAATTCATTTAAATGTTTCATTTCCAAGTTGTTTTTATTTCTAAATACACCACCAATTAGTACATAAATGTTTTATTTTGAAGTGAAACAGTCCTTTTTTTGGTGTCCCACAAAACTCATTTAGTAAACGGTGTAGAGTTCAAAGATTGTTATATCAAAAAGTGAAAGTCAAAATTTGAAAGATTTTTAGAAAGTTTTGAGGTTTAGGTTTCCATTGTTGATTAGGTTTTGAAGTATTCTTTGAGATATCAAAGAGGCTTCTAGCAACATCTTTAGCAACATATTTTTTATTTTACTTTATCAACCCAGTTATTTTAGATAAAATTAAAGTTTACTATGTTTACCTTATTTTTTTATTAACTGTTGTGTTCATAAAAAGAAGTTCTATTTCTTTTTTAAATATCTTAAAAAGGGATTCCCAAGTGCAGAGACAAGTTAAGTCTATTTTGTAAATAAATATTAGAAAATAAGTTTAGAGTTTATTGAAATTACCAAAACAAATTATTTGTTAAGATATTAACAAAAAATATTTGTTGTTTTATCATTATACTTCCTGTTAAAAGATTAATATTAACCTCATGAATTTGTATAATTTTTTCTGTTATAAAAGTATCTGGTTTGAACAATAAACTTACCACAGAGTTTTTAAACAATTTAGTTTATGGGGGCGACTGAATAAGTGCAAATTTCATAACTGCGAATCTGCATAAGTATGACTGGCATAAGTGCGAACTGGCATAAGTGCGAACTGGCACAAGCGCGAACTGGCATAAGTGCGAATCACTTGCAAAAACTGGCATAAGTGCGAACTAGCACAAGCGCGAACTGGCATAAGTGCGCCGAAAGAATTTGCAAACATTGGCATAAGTGCAAATTGGCATACGTGGCGAATTGGCAAGTTCCCACTTATGCCAGTTCGCACTTATGCCAATGTTTGCAAATTCTTTCGGCGCACTTATGCCAGTTCGCGCTTGTGCCAGTTTGCACTTATGCCAGTTTTTGCAATTGATTCGCACATATGCCAGTTCGCACTTATGCCAGTTCGCACTTATGCCAATGTTTGCAAATTCTTTCGGCGCACTTATGCCAGTTCGCATTTGTGCCAGTTCGCACTTATGCCAGTCTTTGCAACTGCTTCACATTTATGCAGATTCGCAGTTATGAAATTCGCACTTATTCAGCCTCCTCAGTTTATGTAATCAGATTGAGTTATGCAATCAGATTGAGTTATGCAATCAGATTGAGTTATG
Organism: Hydra vulgaris; assembly: GCF_038396675.1. Classification (NCBI taxonomy): domain Eukaryota; kingdom Metazoa; phylum Cnidaria; class Hydrozoa; order Anthoathecata; family Hydridae; genus Hydra; species Hydra vulgaris. The sequence continues at coordinate 40,151,476 of NC_088921.1, forward strand.
CAATCAGATTGAGTTATGCAATCAGATTGAGTTATGCAATCAGATTGAGTTATGCAATCAGAATTTTCTCTTTTTATAAAAAAATGTTTATGCCACATCAGGTATTTCAATTCAACTGTAGACTATAAAAACTGTAATTAAACAAAGAATATGGCTTTCCAACAATCATGAAATGAAGCACTTAATGAGTTGTAGGATTGTTATTTGCTTTCTATATGGATTATGTATTTCATTGGTTGTTGGTAAAAATAATCAGTTGTAACCTTTTAAATATAGGGATTTAGATTTCTTGTTTCTTTTAATAAAGATTGATGATTATATTTTTTGTTATTGATTGGTTGATGGCCCAGTTTGTTGTTATTTGACATCAGTAAGAACTCAAGTTTTGAGTCTCGTGCTTAAAAGTAACTTAATGCTTAAAATACTTCTTCGTTTTTAATACAACTTAAATTTATTTGTTTTCATTTTCAACATATTTTTTATTTTTAATATGGCATATATATTTTTTGTATACTCAATATGATTAGTACTGAATATCATATGTTTATAGTGTTTTTTATTTTATTGTTTATCCTTCAAAAACTGACAAACTTTTTAGTTATGTTATTTAAACTTTTTGTTTATTATAATATTTAAATTAATTATTGATATTTTTATTATTATTTTAACTTTTTTAGTTCCGAATGGAGCCGTACAAAGTTGTTTCGCTGCAGGGTTATACTGTTTTTCCCATAACTAATGAACTTTATACTTTTGAACTTACAAACGACAGCGGTAATGATGTTTATCGTTTTCAAACGGATTCATCGTCAAGTTGTAATTTGTGGTGTATATATATACGCGAAGCAGCTGATGGTGTGCAGTTAGAAAAGGTTTTTATATTCCTTTTTTTTTACGATCTTATTATATTTTTTACAGGGGCTGGATCCGGATTTAAATACTCTCAGGTTTCGTTTATATTTAGTTAAATCCTGATACAGAAAAATTTTTTAAAATATCCAAAAATAAAAAAATCGAATCCAAATCTTGAATCAAAAAAATCCAAATATTGAATTAAAAAAAAAAATTTAATCCAAATATTAAATCCAAGTCTTAGAAAACAAAATAGTATCATATTTTCGTTTAAAAACATCTAAACGTTTTATCGATCTAACTTGACCATAGAAAACGAAAACAATGTGTTTTACGGATTTACAATTTATGTAAAAAAAATCTTCACGGAGTACCCTTGATAGTAACTTTGTTTCTTACTACAAAAAACAGATGTAATAAAATAATTAATTTGGGTTGAGATGGAGGTTGTATAAAAGTTCAATTGCATATGTTAAAAATTATGATAGTTGTTTAAGTTTAATAATAGATTTTTCTTGTTTGACAACAAAAAAGCTATAGATCTACTACTGTTTTCTTCTGTAAGCTTTTTTTGGTTTCTCCTTCAGCTTTTATAACTACTGCGCAGTTGGTTGAGAGTGCTGGAATTGAAATGAAAGATCCGAGATTCAATGCCCACTCTGAACATAAAACGCTGTTCTGCTGTACTCTGTGATAAGATAAAGTTTTCAATTACATTTTTTTTGTAAAACCTAAATGTAATCGTAAATTAAAGGTTCCTGCTTTTACGAGCTCGCCCACATTGTTGCAATAAAAATATAAAAAATGAGTTTGAATTTGTTGACTAAAATAAAAGAATCTGGATTCGTTCGACATTAAGAACCCAATGTTCTTGGGTCTTGATTGGATTTTAATTTGTTTTATAATACATTAGAATCAAGATCTGCTTTTAAAACAAGCGGATCTATTTTATTATTTTTTTACTTTTTTAAACACTTATTGCAAACATTTTTTTTTAATTTATTTATATTTAGTTTTTTAAATTTTTATCTTTTTCAGCCTCAAAACTTAATCATATTTGATGATTCGGACCATGGAGAGGACACGCCTCTATAATACTTACCTATTTTATGGTAAGAAAAACTGATTTAAAAAAAAAAGAGGTTCTAAAAGTTGTACCAGTCATAATATATATTTAGTTGTAGTTTTGTTACATTATTCGAATATTTAAAGAAATATTTCGGTGATATACCGTAAATATGTCGGTTGCATGCCGTGAAATTTTTATGTAGATAATATGTATTATTTTTTTCAGCTAGTCTGATAACTTTGCAAAAGTTTCTCTATAATTGAATTTTTTATTGCTGCTATTATAAATATGCTTACTAATGGCAAGAGATACTTTTGTAGATGCGTGTAAATAAAGTTCCTTCTTAAATATAAAAAGAAATAAATTATATTTGTTTATAAAATTTGTTTTTTATTTTTAAAATCTTTTTTCAGAAAATTGCTAAAGTTTGCAATTTTTTAGCCGCCATCTTGTATTATTTAATCAAACTGTGTGCGTGCGAACTAAATTTTATTTTCTTATTAACTGATATATGCACAATTAGTCTCATCTTGTTTTCTTTTTTGATATGGTTTTAAGTGTTTTTTCGGCCCTAATCTTTTTTTAGTTGTTATAATATATTTAGGTATAAATTTAGGTAAAGATTTAGTGACCCTGTTACTGAGAACTGCTGCGAAATACATGAATATATTAAGTATAGTACTGATAAAATATATGTAAGAGTTCATAAAAATTACAGCATTTTTATTTTACGGAATTTTTCGTTACTTAAGTAACTTTCGTTTTCTAAGATATTTTCTAAGATCTAACGCTAGTATTTTCGGCGTTTCTCTAGTGATGTTGATGTTTTTTCAGCAGTCACTTTCACGACGTTTCGCGACTCATTTTCTTAAGTAGTTCCTAAGTGTGTGGCGTGGGTAATGTTAACAAATGCGACGTAAAAACAAATTGTTTAAATTTTGTAAATAATTAAAACTTGCTAATGTCAAAAGTTTATTTTAAAAGCAATAGATTTTGAATTTGATTTTTAAAATGTTCAATTATTTAGTCAAATAAATATAAAATTGTTTTTTTTTTTAACTAGTATAATTACGGCTTAAATCTGACTACCCAATATTTAATGCAAAAAACCAGTATGGTGTACGTATATATTACTAGAACGCTTTAATATAATTAAGCATTAGATTAAAAAAATGGCAATCATGAACATAAAAGATAAAAAAAAAGTAAAATTTAGGTATTAGTACTCTGTGTGGGCTCCTCGAACTTTTAGGACAGTCTCTATTCTTCACCACATTAAGCGACAAAAGGATCACAATATTCTAACTATGACGCCACGCTTTTTTTTATAGTTTTTATCAGAACCACTAGTGAGGTTGATTTTTGTTTAGAACTTGCTTTCAATTTTACCAAACAGTTTTCAATAGTGTTTAAATCGGATGAATTTCCCAGTCATGGAGCATGAACGTTAATCCCATTTTCTTCGAGCCATTTCTTAACAAATTTTGCCTAATGAGATGTTGTTCCACCGTGAATAAAAATCAAAAAACCAGCGGTTGAAATTGATTGCCAGCAATCGCACTAAGCGTCGCATTCCTACTAAAAAAGAAAATATAAGAATCATTACACATTTTGAAATAATTTATAACACATTAATTTATTTTTCTGCATAATAAAAAAAGAATTCAAATATTTAGAAAACTGTAGGGGAAGTGGGGACATAACCGCATATGGAGGATTTTTTTTTAACATTTCCTTATGAACAATGTTATCTAATATGATTTAAAAAAAACATACCAAGCGTTGGTAAAAGAGGTTTCCTTCATTTCGCTTATGTCAAAAAGAGTGCCTGTTGCGTTTCTGAGAAGTTTTGCTTAATAATGTTTATTTTGATAAAAGTGTTATATTTACATCACATTTTTCCAGACTTTCTTTTAAGGATTAAACGATATTTGATTTTAGTGTTAAAAATATATGTTATCAGCATTATTTCATCAAGTGAAAACAATTTTTGATATCAGCATAACCTAATAAGCAAGGTAAATAAAACTGTATTTTTTCTAAAAACTGTCCTCTGGGGCAGAACCGCATAAGCGCACAGGAAGCGCAGCCGCATACTTTTGATATTTATCAAAGTTAGGTAATTACGAAAGACAATCGTCACACTTGAATGCGTTTATGTAAAAACTATATAAAAAAATATAAACTGTATGCAAACGTGCAACAAAATCAGCAAAATCTGAGCTGTGAGAATTGTAAAAAAAATGTACCGCGAAAAGCGTACCCCCAATAATTTTTGTGAGGGTGCGGTTGTGCCTCACCATGGGGCAAAATCGTTTTTTTCACTTAGTGTAATTTTTGTATAATAACATTTTCAAAAACCGCTTTATTTTTTCCTTATTGCAGCAATTTAAAGCTTAATAAAGTGGTTATTGAAACAAACTGTTAAAAAAACACATTTTGTTTTTATTTTCATATATTAATAATCCAAACGTTAAGGGGGCGGTTATGCCCCCACTTCCCCACATTTTTTCTTCACTTCTGGATGAATTTAATAAGTAATGTTTTAGATTAATTTAATAACGTAATAATTTTCTTTGAAATCCATCAGTTAAGAGGCGTAAAATTAATTACTTTTTTTTTTTCAGGTGAGGGCAAGATTTATGGTAATGAAGGTCATGGGTAGGGTTAGATTTAGGGTTGTGGCATACCAGATATACTTATTAGAGGTGTATCAAACCATGTTCAGGCGTAATTGTGACAAGCGTAAAAAACACTGAAAGTAAAACACTAAAGCATGTATAAAACATAGCATTTTAGTATCAGTTTAATAAAAGGTTAGAGCAAGAAATTAGAGACACTTTAAAAAAATGTTGAGGGTCATAACGATAAGTAATACTTTTTTTAAAGTTTTCTCAAAGTTTATTGATATAGGAAAAAGCAAAAACATAAAGCAATTGTCTAAAAATAAGCTACGACAATTAAAGTAAAGAAACCTTAGAACAACAAACTTTTCATATTTTACAAGTGGGTAGAGCAAAATTGAACAGTTAAAGAGAAACAGTTATTTTTTAATTGTAAAGCTTTAAAAATAAAAAATATAGTCTAATATCATTTAAACATGTTCAGACATTACACATTAAACTCTTACAAAAAATTTAACCGTATTAATTGCATGCCCATACATCTATACAGTACAGAAAAGCTTTTCTAAATAAAGAAAATAATACTTTAAATTAAAAATAAAATCATCACATTCTAAAAAGCATCATATAATGCTAATAATATAGTAAATTATATAAACAACTTACTTTCTCGATATGTCTCACAAAATTTATTTTACTGAAATTAACAATTTACCAATTGTTTCTGAAAAAGGGGCATGTCTGTGATCTTCCACGTGCTGGAAAATTTCGTACGATTCAAAGTAATCTGAACATTGCTCGGGTACAAAAAGGTATTGAGGGAAACCCAAATACTTCCGCCAGGTGACGTTTTCAACAATGTGATGTCTTGGCGGTTTTTGCAAAGAATTTTACATACAAGATTAACTTTTACATACTTTACATTTTTAAGATACTTTTCACATACAAGATTTACACAACTTTTCACGCGCAAGATTCAATTGATTCACGAAATAAAACTGAATGATGCGAAAACATGCACTCAATATAGTTGCTGTTTTTAAGAACTTGCCTAGAAAAGAACTTGTTTTAAGAACTTGTTTTAGAAAACAACGAGCTTATTCACAAACTTATAATTTGTGATAATGCACATTTTCACTTCGATGATCATGTTAACAAGAAAGTTTGCAGAATATGGAGCACACTAAATCCGAGAATTGTTGTTGAAGATTTGATGCACTCACTTAGATGCACAGTATTGTGTGAAATAACTTCAAAATTATTCAAAATTAACTTATTTTTTTGAAAATAACAAACAAGTTGCAGTTTTTGTGAATGGCATTCAAAACTGGGAGATGATTGAAAATCTTTTACAATCAGAGGTATAGAACAACCCAGAATTTTGGTTCCAACAAGATGGAGCCGCAGCTAGCACAGACTGTTAAACTCTCCGGTGCAAAATATTTGGAGATCGAATAATACAAAGTTTTTCTAACTTTAACATGCCACCTCGCCTGCCCAATTTAACGGCTCCAAATTTTTAATTTCCACATTTTGGGGCTACCTAAAAAGTCTAATGTATGCCAATATGCAAAGAACCAAGCACCTGTGGTCTAGTGATTAGATTCCTGGTTTTACAACTGGAGGTCCGTTCAATTCAGACAGTCCGTGGTTCGAAGCTGTAAACTTTACTTATGAACAATATAAGATTATTGTGTAAAATTTAAAACCAGTCAATGAGTTTAAAATTATTATAAGGTAGTTAACAAAAATATTTAAGAAACTCATTGTCCTCACGTTTGGGGTTAGGGCTGCAAACTTTATGGGATATTTTATTTCCAGGCTCCAATCATTGCAATATTTTGCATAACATTCTCATTTAATATATAAATGAACCTACATAAATTTGATACCTGAAAGTGTCATATCTGAAACATCGAAAATCCTGCGTCCCTCACTGACATGTAAAAAAATATATATATACATATACATTTTATAGCGTTTCTGCTTCAATAATGTATATATAAATGCTTTAAAACCTCTAAATTGAAATTTGTTTATCTCACTATTTTTTTTATTGTTTTCATTCGTACTCTCGTGAAAAAGTTTGTTAAATTACGGCTAAGGCTATGAACTCTCTACGTATCATAAATACGGAAAAAGACTGTATAAAAAAATGCAATTGTAGTAAAATTGTGCTTAAAGACCGAAATTTATGAAAAACTTTTTTTACTGTGTAGACTAGCGACATTTCTATATTGTACACCGTTCAGAACTTTATTCATTATCAATACTTTTGGTATTCATATCTACATTTATAGTTCTCGATTTATGTCAATGTCATTATCAATTAAAAATAATTTTTCTACTTAATTAATTTGATCCATATCAAATGAATTTCTTCAATCACATTTGTTTACTTTATTATATCCGATAATATTAAACGGTTCCTGTTTTCAAATTGTTTTGTTAATAAGGTTGGACTAGTTAGTGGGCCTAATCAATGCATAAATCAAGTTATTTTCTTTGCTTACGTTTCCTCCTTCAGTGTTGACGATCAAATTTATAAATTCTATACTTAGGTTCAGCTTTTCTTATTGGTTCAGCTTTTCTTATTGGTTCAGCTTTTCTTATTGGTTCGGCTTTTTTTTTTGGTTCAGTTCCTTTTTTTTTAAACTAATCAGAACTGGTGAACTGATGATTATTGTTAATCTAGGAAGGGTGGAAATTTTACATGGTTTTTATTTTTAAGAACTAAAAGATTATAAGATGAAATCTGTCGATGAATTTAAATTTAGTATAAGATAAAATAACAACAACAAAACATAGTCATTGTCCTCGCAATGAATTAATGAAATATTTTTTACCCGGGGTAGATGCGAGGTAAAAATTTTTGGATATTTTTGTTGCCAAGTTTCAATTAACGCAATTTTTTGCAAAACATTTTTATTTGACATAGGTATGAACATAATTAAGTTTGAAGTTTTATCTGAAACAATGTTTCCACCGGGCCTACATTTGTGATGCGTAACGTAAATTTTGTAGTTTAAATTTTATAAAAAAATTTAAATAATATTGAGATTAGTCGTATCAAAAAAAAACAAAAAACTATTGTTATTAATTATATTTTTATTTATCTATTTTTTTCATTTTTGTTAATTATTTTTTGATAGTTATAGTTAGAAATTTATTAATTAGTTTTTTTTTTGCTTACAAACATTTCAACCAAATTTAACATAAATTCGCGATCTCGAGTCTGAGCTTCGGTAGCAGCCTCTCTTTGCTGCTGAAGAAGCTGTAGCAAAAATTGTTCGTGTCGCTCAAGCATATTGCTAAACACTTGCATTTGCTTTTCTTGCAGTTCAAGAAACCTTTCGTCAATATTAAACAAATTGCGGGGTTGCGGTTGCGACGATGTAAAGATACTAGTATTTCCATAGTTCTTTAAGTACCCATTAGAAAATAACTCTTTTGTATTTTCACGTATTGTGCTGTTTGGAACAGGACTTTTTACTGAAAAAGTTGCATTTTGCTTTTCAACTGGTAGAAAGCTAGTTGATAAAATTTTTTTTTTAAAATAAGGTTCCTCATCAAAATTTGCCTGATGCAAGTTTTCTTTTCTTAAATTAGTTTTAAGCGATGTACTTTCACTATCAAAAATGTCGTCAGAGTTTTTATGTCTTTTGTGCGATAAATAGTTCTTTCCCATTATGCTAACATCCGTTTTATGTTTTCTATTAAACCCTTCGACGTTATTATACTCAACAATGTTATCATCATTATTTTTATTCTTATCTAAATAATTTGATGTGTTTGCTCTGCAAGGTGAAGTTTTTATCCTACAAGAAGACTTGTTGTGTGAATTAATATCAACAAAAGAAGGAAGAGAATCATTATTTTCTGCTTCAGTTTTGTTAGAACACTGTTCGCCAATAAAATGTTTTGTATTTATATTTGTCTCGGTTGAGTAAAACTTGTCTTCGTTATTATGGTACTCCGAAGAAGTATCTGAAGCATTATCTGCACCATTATCTAACGGAGGGGTATATCTTTTTTGATATTCTTTTACCCGTTCACTTTCGCTAATTATTTCAACAAAATCGGTATAAAACAAAGGGAAATGTTTTTTATTACCGCTATCGCTGTTGTTTGTGATAGCAGTTTTACATATATAGCGAATATTACGAAACTTTTTTTTGCACTGCTGCAAAGTTTTTGGTGGTTGATATTTGTTAACTTCAATCGCAATCATTTTCCAGACCTTGAAATGTTCGGCAGAACTCGATGCTGCATTAAGCAAAATTGACTTTTGCTTTTTCCATGTTTCAATTAACACTTGTGTCTGTTCTCTTGTCCATTTTCCATCATCAATTTGAAGGTTATTGTAGTACGCAGGTGTTTCAGACTCGTTTTTATAATCATAATATTGTGCAGGAGAATTGCATCGTGGTTCATCCATTAATAAATCTAAAAAAAGAATTATAAATGTTTGATATAAAACAAAAAACCACGTTTCTATTTAATGAAAAAAGAATGAAGTCATAAATATAATACGAGATAATTGTTTTATATTGTAATCTAATTATATATAATAAAAACAATAATAATAAAGCTAACTAGACAAATTAATAATATAGTAAGATGGTTTGTTTATTTAAAGAAGGATTAAAACTAACTATAAATCTATTTATATGAAGTGCTTCTTTTGTTTTAAACTTACTTTTACTTGTGGCATTTAAAATCTTGAAACAATCGTAATAAGTTAGATTTTTACAATTAATGGATGAATTTAAGTGTTTAAAACATAAAATTGTTTATCACGTGTAAGAAGCTCATTTATTTTTGTCTGGAGCTTTCTCTAATATAACTAGCATTAAAGCCAGCACAAGAAAATTTTTATTAATCTATCTAAAACGTTTGATACTGTAGATCACGATATTTTGCTCCATAAACTTAAACATTACGGAATAAATAGCACAGTTTTACAATGGTTTCAAAGCTATTTATCGAATTAGAAGCATTTTGTCTATTATGATAATATATATAAAAAATATTTGTTAGAAATATCCGAATATAAAAATATTGTGGCGTGTGACAGTGACAAAACCCGCTCCTGCAAATATATTGTGGTGTTCCACATAGTTCTGACATAAAAATGACTTTTATGAAGCCTCAAATCTTTTAAGTATCGTGTTTGCAGATGATACCAATTTGTTCCTTTCAAATAATGATATTTACTAACTCTATTCGACTATAAATACTTATAAAATTGGTTAATATCAAATTGGTTCAAATGTAACAAATTGACCCTAAACATAAACAAAACAAAATGGATTTTCTTTTATTCACTCTCCAAAAAACCTTCCTCACCAACAAATATGCCGCAAATTTTTATTGATTAATTAAAAATAATAAGAGACTTAGTAACAAAATTTTTAGGTATTTTTCTTGACGAAGAAGTCGCATGTTCTGTGTGTGGGGTAGCCACGGCTTTAGTTAGAACATCACATGTTCTGTGTATAGGGTAGCACAACCACGGCTTTGGTTAAGATTATCAATAATATTTATTAAAGTTGAATTTATTTTTGTAACAACATAAAATTTGATTTCGATTTCAAAAACTGGGCGGAAATTTAGTTTTTAAAACTAAAGATTTTATAGGTCTTTATCAAGCCATGCAAAGTAATTAAATGTTTTTTACGTGCGATCAATCAAACAACATATAAGACCAATTTTATAACCAAAGGAAACAAAACTATAAAAATTTTTTTCAAAAGAGTAGTGCTTTTCTTGTTTTGATAAACTGATGTAGAGAGTGAATTATACTTTTTAGTAAGAACATCTTAAAATAAGATTTGATTATTTTGTTCTATTTTTAGAGTTTTTAAGCTTTTACGTTGCTAATTGAGATTTTTAAAAAACTTCTGAGCTACAAACTCTGAATTAAAAGTAGCAATAATAACAAACCGTTTATAAAAAAAGTCGGTATAAATGATAAACAATTGTTAGCCCGTGTTTTCTCATAGAACCCAATAAACATAATTACTAAAATTAGTACTAAAGGAGAACCCATTGCATCATTATTTGATTGATCATAATATTTTCCGTTAAATAAAAAATGAGAACCAGATGATATATGGTATTTAATATATAGTATTAAAAAAATATTTTTAGCCAATTTTATCTTTATAAAAAAAATCTGTTGCTATATTTATATTTTCTTTAAGTGAAATATATATATATATATATATATATATATATATATATATATATATATATATATATATATATATATATATATATATATATATATATATATATCTGTGTCTTCGAATCACAGTACTACGACTAACATTAGCTAGGTTTTCATCCCTTAGCTCGCGTGCAATATCGGCAGAAGTTTTCATGACATCCGCAGTAAACTTGCTCATAGTAGTTAAGGTGCTTTTTAAGAAATTGCCGTCAGTGGGTTATTAGTTTAAACAATCAAGATACTTCTGCTATATATCTGGTCTGTAAGATAAACGATTAGATTGTTTAAAGAGAAAAACACCAAAAATCTACTGTGACCTGCAAGTAATCTTTTAAAATTTATTTAAAATGTAATATGCCAAACAAGATTTTGTTATAATTGCGGTATATTATGGAATCCTAACTTTAGCTTTAAATTCAAGACCGTTAAAATCTGAAGTTCTTTAATGTAAAGACTTTTAAGTGAAGACTTTGGTCGGTACTGGAATTATTTTAACTATTGCAAAGACATTTATACAATAGAATTTTCCTCTAGGAAAAAGAAGAAAAGAACTATTACTACTAGCATACAATTTTTTCTTTTACTTATTAAGTGGAGAACTTTATAACTTTGAGTGAAAAAAAAAACAATGTTTTTAGAAAATTTATTGACTTAAACACTTTGAAAAAGTTCTAGCTCTTTTGATCTGTCCAAATAAAGGACGTTTTTAAATTTTATTTAAAACAATTTGAAGCAAACCGACCAAGCAAAAACCTCAAGAAGTTCAAAAAGAGACTTTATAAGAGTCTTTTATTTTGTCTTAGTAAAAAAAAAAAATCTCTAATAAATTTTTTTAAAATACAAGCAGAAGAATTTGTTTTAAACAAAAATAAATTTACATTTATTTCATTTCATTTAAAAAGTTATTTATTAAAGATTTTTAAAGATGAGATTTTGTTTTTAATTTCAATTAAACTTTTACTAATTCGTTTTAACTACGTTGAGTGCGTTCTAATGAGACGATCTAATTTTTTAGATGTTTTTCTTGGCGGACGATCTTTTAAACCATACACACAACGGTATTTTACAATAATGTTGTTTACGGTTGATTTACCAACCGATAATAATGAAGCGATTTCACGAAAAGACTTTCCTTTTTTTTGGAAAATTTTATGACTCCCTCATGAATTGGGATTTGTGTGCGCCAAGCCATGTTTGTACTTTCACAACCTTCAATGAACTAAATGTAAATATTTAACGTGTTATTGTTTGTAAGTTCGCTTTTAAACATCCTTCTCCTTTAATGTATATTATGTGGCCGGAAACTTTTGCATGTGTAAATATAACAATTACAACAACAAAGACTTTCACAAATATGAATCATATTCTTTTACTATATTATTTTGTTTCCAAAAATTTATACTAACATCTTATAGCGATTATAAACCATTAGTCATTTTTTAAAATAAATCAGAGTACAAAATGTCACTGGTTGGAAACTTTTGCACGCCACTGTATATATATATATATATATATATATATATATATATATATATATATATATATATATATATATATATATATATATATATATATATATATATATTTAAACAACTTTAAAAAGTATTCTACACAATAGAGTGCTCAATGTTCTTAAAAGAACAGAGCAATTATATTATTAGTAGAAAATCACTTAACAAAAATTTTTTCCATTTAACACTGTGTTTCATCAACAAAGATTCATCAGAAAATTTCAACAAAGATTTTCTGATGAATCTTTGTTGATGAAACACAGTGTTAAATGGAAAAAATTTTTGTTAAGTGATTTTCTACTACTAATATATATATATATATATATATATATATATATATATATATATATATATATATATATATATATATATATATATATATATATATATATATATATATATATATATATATATATATATATTATAAATATAACTTTTTTATAAATAAGTTATAAATTTAAGATTAGAAAAGTGATTGCATCAAGCTGACTAAGTTTAATAGATTACATTGGAGGCAAATTTTAATCGTTAAGATTTTCATTTCAGTCTGTCGTGGCATTTTTTGGGTTTTAAGGTAATTTTTAGATAAAATTAAATCTTAGGTATGTTTATGCTAAAATTAAATGTAATCACTTTGCAAAAAAAGTGATCGGAGTCTTTAAAAGTTATGATCATGTAACGTTTTGTAATATCCTCATTTTATGCGGTTAGGTGTTTTTATATATTACATAAAATAAATGCTAGAGGAAGGGGCAAAATGTAGTTACATGTACCGGCCGCCAAGATAATTGAATGCCATAAGACAAAAAAGAGTTTTATAAGTACCCAAATATTAAAATTTCTACTATTTTTACTTTTTTTGTTGTGTATACAATAAAAATATATTGTACCTTTGAGTGTCTATATAGGATTAATATTATCGGGTAAAAATTAGCTAGTTTTGTAAAAAATAAATTTACAGTTTATTAACCAACTCTAAGTTAAATTAAATTGGCTTTTCATCCTCATATCACATGATATAATTTTAATTACGAATAATCGTTTTTGTTGCTAAGGTATAAAACAAATTAATTTGGTGAATGGCATAGCAATTAACTTGCTTTATTTATATTACCGATGAATTAGAGTTTCAAATTAATCATTTTGTTTCTTTGGCAGGTAGGGACCAACCAAATAAATAAAATGTTAAATTGTTTTAAAATCTCAACACAAGGTCTTGAAAAACTACTCATTTGTTAATGTTTGTTCAACTACTCATTTGTTAATAAAGAATTTATTTTAGGAATCTTTATAGATTTATCGAAAGCATTCGATACTGTTGATCATGCTATCCTGCTAAAAAAATTGGAAAAATATGGCGTAAAAAATGTTGCATTACTCTGGTTTAAAAATTTTTTGCTAAACAGACAGCAATGTGTTAATACTGATGAAAATATCTGTTCAAAATTGCTTAAGATTAAATGTGGCGTTCCCCAAGGTTCCATTCTAGCTCCCTTATTGTTCTTAATATACATTAACGATCTTCCAAAAGTCTTAAACAAACTTGATGTAATAATGTTTGCAGATGATACTAATTTATTTTATTCATCTCAGTCTATCGAAGAACTCTTTGAAACAACGAATATCGAACTTGAAAAACTTAATATCTAGCTAAAATCTAATAAATTATCTTTAAACACAGAAAAAACCAATTACATTTTATTCCATCCCAACCAAAAAAGAAAAAAAATACCTAATATATTACCATTGCTAAAAATAGAAAACAAAAATATTGAAAGAACCTCAATAACAAAATTTCTAGGTTTACTAATTGACGAAAATATTTCATGGAAAGCACACATTGACTATTTAAATACAAAAATAACCAAAAACATTGGCGTGCTATACAAAGCTAGACCAATGTTATCCCAAGAAAATCTAAAACGTCTTTATTTCTCATTTATACAGACCTATTATACATATGGTAATATAGCATGGGCAAGTACCAATAAATCCAATTTGAAATCACTTTATCGACGTCAAAAACATGCCGTTAGAATTGTCTATAAAAAAGACAAATTCACTCATGCTGAACCTTTGTTAAAACTCCTTAATGCACTAAACGTCTATAGAATAAACATTTATCAAAACTTATTGTTTATGCTGAAATATAAACTCGGGCTTGTCCCATCACATTTCTCAAATGATTTCTTTAAAAGCAATAGAAATAGATATGACACTCGAGAAGTAGGAAACTTTAATATACCGTTTAGAAAAACAAAACTATCGCGTTTCACAATTTCATATCGCGGTCCCTATCTCTATAATAAACTGATATCCAGAAATGCCATAATTACAAAATTAGATAACCAAAATTGTTTGAAAATCTTACTAAAAAAATTCGTTTTAAATATAAACAATTATATGAACTTACACTAAACTAATACTGAAACTAGAGCCAAAATTAACGTTGAAGCGAAAATCCCAAAAAACTTCAATAACAAATATTAATATAAAAAATATATAAATCAAAAATTATTTTATTTATGCCTAATCATATATTTATGTGTGCAAAATCTAGCATTTATCAATTATTTTTTATCTTACATTTTATTATATGTGAATCCAATATAAAATGAACTACCATTATATTTTGTGAAACTAGAAACATGTAAAAACAAAAATACAAAAAATATTACTAGTACAAGCGGTTTCTTGATGACAAGACCATCTGGTCTTCTGCAAGTTTCCCGCGTTCTTTTAATAATAATGATACCCTGCAGTTATATTCTTTGTATTCTATAAAGTTGTGAGATTTTATTTTTTCTCTTACCATCATATATTTTATAAAAATTGTAAATTTGTATCAGTTATATAGATAGAATCACAATATTGTAAAGATAAAAGGACAAAAAAAAAAAAAAAAAAAAAAAAAAATTTCAATTTTTGACTTAAATATCGCATGCCCTAGTTGGATAGATAATGGCTCTGCCAAGTAGGACACTTAACCGTTGTTGCTGATAGGACGATGGATGTATTACACAGCAATCACTTTTATTCTTTTCTTTTTACACCCCAACTTTAACAAGAAAAGCTGGGAGATAAATGAGCGCTTTCCTTGCGTCAAAAAAACTTTTGTGTTTATAGCCTGATTTCAGCTGAAATGCATTCGGTTGAGTCATAAGCTCAGATCAATATTTTTTTAAGCTTCAACTTCAAAAACTGCAACACCTGCGTTTTTTCAAAAATTACGGCAACATCTAAAACAACGCAAAAAGTTTTGCATTACTTTTTGCATGTATTTTGAGACGTTTCTTTTAAATTAGGGTTGTCCCAGATCTTTGGTTCAAATTAAATGAAAATTATCAAAGATAGGATTATGAAACACTGTACACAATCCATTTTTAAAGTTTCAACATGTTTTGTACATTATCATGATATGTACATAAAAAAGCTGCCTTATAAATCCGATTGAACTCCACAATATTTTAACGAAAGCGTTTACTGTGGACATGCAGTCTATGTCATTTGAGGCCAGCTATTAAACCGGATCACTGGTTGGCAAGCTTTTTAAACAACGATGAATAGTTATTGTAAAGTAAACGTTTGATTGAAAAAAGCTGATTAGTAGCGTTAGTAGCGTTCCTAAAGGATCAGTTCTTGCATAACTGCTGTTTGTGTAAGTCAATGACTTATTAGACTGGATTTATTGTCATACAAAATTATACGTCGATGATGGAAAGATCATAGGAGTCATCAATGTCAAATTTCCTCTGAATATAAAAAACCAAAAGCGGACATCGACAGTATAATGGTCGCACGACTGTCTTGTGAATTTCAACGTGGACAAGTGTTAGAACTTTTTTAATCTTTAGCTGTAGTCTCTCTTGATAAAAACTTTATAAGCTATCGGATACCAAATGGTCAGCTTCGACTGCCGCTATAAAATTAATTGCGAAACAACCACGGGAAATCACCGCTACCTTAAAGTTGTTGCTTTAGCTTCTACTAAAGTTTTGACTAATGAAACATAACCCAACTAAAATATCGACCTATGGGTATGAAACAGAATTTTTGGCAAAACAATTGACGATAGCAAAATCGCAATGAATCTGGAAATGCATTTTTTTTCATGAAATCCATAAACATCAGCTTTATTTAAATATTTTTAACGTTGTGGTTCATTATTTCATTCAACAAGTATAATCTAGAATTGGCATTGTGAAGACTGTTTCTTTAAGAATCCTTCATCTGATTGAAAGAAGCTTGTGAAATAATTTATGCAACTTTATGACATTTTGTATCTTAATAGTTTTATTAAGTTTTCGTTATTCACTCCTGGAAACACTTTCTCAACTATATGTACTCAGTTGTTCTATGTATATATATATATATATATATATATATATATATATATATATATATATACATATATATACATATATATATATATACATATATATATATATATATATATATATATACATATATATATATATATACATATATATATATATATATATATATATACATATATACATATATATATATACATATATATATATATATATATATATATGTATATATATATATATATATATATATATATATATATATATATATATATATATATATATATATATATATATATATATATATATATATATATAGAACAACTATATATATATATATATATAGAACAACTATATATATATATATATATAGGACTTGGGCTCTAAAAGGGGTATATGTATATTATCCGACTTAGCGAATGTCCAAATTAAGAGAGGCTCTCATTATGTTGGACTTTTTTAAAATGTCCGACTTACCGAGATTTCGAGACTTATCCACACAGAATGACACAGGAATGTTTTGGTGTCGAGTGTTTAAAAGCCACATATAACATGCTCTTTTCAAATCTTCATTTAAGGTAACTCGCATCCTCATTCTTTTCGAGGCAGTTTAATTTTTTTCGACTTCTGAATATATTGTTTTTTTTGCTTTCGACCATCCAGTTTGCTTTGGAATGCCGTATTTCTTTGATATAGATACAGATGAATTTCCTTTGCCGAGTTCCTTTAGTGTTATGTATTTTTCTGTTATAGTTATACTTGTCAACTTTCTTTTAGCAACCTTCGACAATTTTAATAAATAAAATTTAATCGAAGATTAACCGAATCAAAGATATCAGTTAAGTTTGTTAAATTATATTTAATGCAAAGGATTTTATTATCGAGGGTTTAAAGTTTGGAATATATATATATATATATATATATATATATAATATATATATATATATATATATATATATATATATATATATGAAAATTAAAAGGTTAAATTGAAAAACTGTAAATAAAATTCAGGGTAATTAAGTAAAAATAACTTAAAATTTAATAACTCGTTTGCCCTCCCGTTTGAAATAAGGGAACTTTATAGGGTATATTTGTTTCAAGGCTCCAACCGTCGAAAGTTTTTTTTTAATGTTTTCATTTGACATAAGCATAAACGTACTTAAATTTGGAGTTTGCATATTTTACGAAAGTTTTATATCTAAAGCATGAAAAAAATCCCGTCGACGCCACTGCAACAGATTTAGTATAGTTATAAAAGTTGGTTATAACATACAGTTTGTGGTTATAACCAACTTCGCTTGGAGAATAAAGTAAAAACTTGAATCTTGTGCACAATTGATAACGTGTCGAGAAAATGCAAAATTAAATAAAATCTTTTTTAAGTAGTATATTTAAAAAATAATTTAAGTGCACATACTTGGTCGCGACTCACAGCAACGAGATTAATTTACTTGTCTTGATTCTCACCGAGAGTCATTTTTAGTCTCAATCAGTTATTTATAATTTTGATTTGTCAATTATAGTTTTGATATTTAAATTTTAAAACCAGCCTTCGTTGACAAGCAACTATACAAACACATTAACTTGGTTTAAAAAATAATAACTAATAATCTGAATTTGCACAAGCATTGAATTTAATAAAGTTTAGCTGTTCATTAACATTAAAAAATAAGGACTTGCGCAGATGTTTTTGAGATTTTATAGACATAATTTTTTAGATAAATTTATAAAATTAATTAACAAGACCTTCACTTTTTCTAAACTGACTAAAATGTAAACTTTTTAAGAACCTATTGACGATGGGTTCTCAGCTAGGTAACTTTATTAATGTACTTTTTTATTAATGTACTTTTATTATGTAATTGTAATGCAAATGTAAATGTAAATGTAAATGTGATTTTAATAATGTACTTTACAATTTAATACACTTTTTTTCTCTTATTTTTTGGATCTCAAAAAGAAAAAACTAGTTGAATTAGTCTTGATCATCTTTTGATCATTATCTTGATTTTCATCATTATCTTGATTTTCATCTTGATCCCTGTTTAAAGGTAGATTTTTTCTTCTTTTTGAAAATATTTAAGATTTTGAAAATCATCTCAAAATCATCTTTTTGAAAGTTTTGTTGATATTAACAAAACGATTGTCATTTGATTTAGATTCATCTATATTTCACGTATTTGTGGTGGTAACATTTAGCAATTTAAAGTTATATAAAAATTCAAAAAAATATAAATTATATACACATCTCTAATTCCAAATTATAGTTTACGCGGTAACAACCGACGTTGACAAAAAAATTCGTAATACCTGCTTTTATTAATTGCGAGATAAAAATAAAGCTTTCTCCTTTAATGCAGATAATGTGATATATATATGTATATATATATATATATATATATATATATATATATATATATATATATATATATATAATATATATATATATATATATATATATATATGTATATATATATATATATATATATATATATATATATATGTATATATATATATGTATATATATATATCTTATACATAATATAATTATATATAAGATGTATAAAAACTAATAGCATACAATTTCTTAGGTTTACCTTGCTAAGCGCGATCTTTCTCTACAGAAGAAACACAGTATGCTTTTAAATTAAGACGTATTTTTTAAGATGAAGTTTTCCTTATGACTTTTAAGAGCTCAAGTTTTATAAAAAAAATAAGCTACGCTCGATTTCACATTTAAAGCCATTGAACAAGCCCGCTGATAACGGAAGACAATGCTATTGGTCGAGTCAAGACAGTTGAAAGATAGAAAAAAAGGCATGTAAAGCTCAACTATTTGATAATACTTTTCCTATACGCTGTCAATCATTTTATAAGTCAGACGTGAAATTTTTAAAAATGCAATATAAAAATTAAATAAAATTTTTTACGTTAGTATATAAACTTTAAAGGAAATTTTGAAAAATAATTTTTTTATAAAAAGTAAAACACATATTCAATTATTTGAATAATATTTTGGATGTATTTATGGTTTTAAGTTTTATAAATGTTGTTTTCTTAATAAAGAGTGTATTATCGTGGTTTAGCTTCAAATTTGAACTTTCACTTTTAATATCCTCATCAATAGAGTTTGCAAACAAAACTTTTAAAGCACATTTTTAAGTTATTTTAACTCAGTTGGTAGAGTTAATGCTAATATTTTTTAAACTTTTTCAGAAGATAAAATATCTATATAAAAACTTTTTTATTTGCTTATATTATTTATATATTAAAAAAATCTCTGCTGAATATTTAACTATTTGAAAAATGTAAGGAATTATAACTAAATCTTGTAATTCGCACAAATTAAATATATATAATTGTTATTTAGATAGATAGGAATTATGTGTTATTGATCTATTTTATTATAAAAAAAAGTTTGTGAAAATGTTTTTAAACAAAAAAATTTAATAAAAACTTTACGGCTTCCAAGATTATACTATCGCGTGTATTAACAATACAGGTTCTTTGCACTTGCTAACTAATTAATTTAAGTTAATGTGGTTTTGCTTTCGTTACTAAATTTAAAATTCTTTCGTCTAAACCTTCCCCTAAAATATTGAAAGAAATCAATGTTATTGAATAGAACGTTTCAACATAATAATTATCAAATTAGTTTGCAAGTAATAGCCAATTAAAAGTTAAATAGAAGTACTTTAAACTAATTTATGTAAACACTTAAGAAAAACTAGTCGTTTGGATGATACATTTTTGTTTTATGTATTTTTATAACAAAGTATGAAACGTTGAATTCACGCTAAACCATCCAAACATTTTTAAGGTACATTTAAAGTTATATCTGTTTAAACAATATTTTAAAAACCACATTAGTTATAAAACCGAAACTCTGTCACGATACAATCACGTGATGGCAGAGTTTCTAATTACAAAACTAATTATTTTAAAATTAGACAAGTCTATTTTTATCTGTTGCATAAAATCAAAGTTCAATTAGCACATTATATGGGGCTGTTCAAATAATATGTGACAGTGTTAAGGAGGAGGGGTGTTGAAAGTATCACCAAATATTACATGAAGGAGGGGGTGGTTTTCTACAGTTTGACATGACAAATAACATTTTAAATTAAATTTTTTGTCACTGTTAAAATAAAATTTTTTATCACTGTTAAAATTTGTTAAAATTGCAAACTTGGAGATATTTATATATAATACGAAAATTTTCAAGAAAAATGATATGCAACGACTTCACAAGTGGCTAACGTTTATTGTTTAACGGAGTAAATAAATATAAAAATAAATAAAAATAAAAAATTTAAATTAGTTTTTTTACACGTTCACCTTAATAAAAGCACAAAATTCAGAGCATAAATATCATGCAGACACAAATCTGCCAAACCATTCATTACTGCTCTTGAAGAACTTGCGACAGTCTTGGGTCCAAAAGAAGTGACGTTTCACTCGCAGGATGATAAAGCCAGGGTGCCAATTGTCAGATTGACATCTGAAAATAAACAAGCAGCAATGATGATGCATATGGAACACAAGGTGACTGCAGCTTATTTACTAAAGATGGAGTTAGCAAACCAGTCATGATTATAACAGTTGATGGTGGGCCAGATAAAAATCCAAGATATGAAAAAATAATTCATTGTGCCAATACATTAGTATAAAAGATAACGAAAATAAAATTGTCTTTTTCGTTCATATTTTTGATGATATTAAATAATCAGCCCAAATACTTATGTTTACATATATTGCTTTTTGTTTTTAATTAAACAACGCATTTTTTTTTGTGTTTTTATAACTTTCATGATTTTCTGTCGTTTTTACTTTTTTATTTTTAAAATTATACTGCTGGAAGATTGTTAGCAACAAATTATTTTATTGCTGAAGTATTTGATTTGTTTTTGTTTTTGTATTTATACTGTCTTTTTGTCTTTTATCATTTATTGTGCATGTAAATTTTTGTGTGACGGGGCTCGGTGATAAGACAACCTGTCTTCTTCTTGCTCCGGCCAGGATTTTTCTTTTATTGTAATTTCTTTTTTGTAATATTTATCAACGGCAAAATAAATAAATAATAAAAAAAAAATAATAAAAAAAAAATAAAAAATGCACTATTAAGTGCAAAATTAATAGAAATTTTTTTACTATTAATTTTTGCAACAATTTTATCCTAAAATTTAATATTACTTTAAGCTGGTACCAAATATTAGTCCGTATAAAAGCCAAACAGTAGCCCACTTTTTATCCGTGAAAAAAAACTAAAAAAAATTTTTTTTTAATTTTTTTGTAAGATTAAATTTTTTCAATATTGTTAAAAATTAAAAAAATAATAATAAATTTATAAAAATATTTTTTTTTTTTCCATAGTAAATGCTATGAGCCAACTTACCCCGTGAAAAATTAGTCAACTTACCCCGAAAGCTTTTTTTTTAATAAACTGTCTATAGATCCTGAAAAACGGCAGCTTTGAAAAAAAAGTCTGACTGGATATAGTAAACCAATTGTGATTGGAACTTTTACAATAATTTTTTTTTCATACGACTATTTTCTTTGTAAAGTAAAAAGGAAGCGATGTTCTAAAAGTTACAGTTTTGTCCAAAAAACGCATAAATCTCAATATCTCCCATGCGCATGCGCGAATCCTGACAATACTACAGGGAATGATGAAATGGTCAATAAGGAAGTTTCTGTGTAATTTTTGTCACTTTCTGATGAAAGGCTCTGAAGATAAACGCAGTTCGTCAACTTACCCCTGCGGCCAACTAGCCCCGGTCTCCCCTAATCATCAAACACAAATCCTTTTTACTTATTTGAATTTAAAAGCACAAATGTTTAAAGAAAAACATTTTAAAACTTAGTTTTTAACTAGGAAAGTTCAATTACTTTAGATAAATAACACGTTTTAATACTTTCTGCTTTTATTAGCATAATATTTTGTGATCTTGTAACATCTAAGTATAACACAGAACTATGTACTGCTAAATATTTACATTCGAAGTAGCTGATAAAAATGTCAAAACAAGAAAGTAAAAATAATTATATTTTTCTTGTTGTCGACTAAAATAGAACTCATTATTTTATTTCCCGTTGGTTTAAAAACTTTAAAAACCATTTAAAAACCATTTAAACCACTATCCACGTTTTACATTTTGTTCGAAACTTTTACAGTGTAAACTATTTAGTCATTTGTTTTGTTAGTTGGCAAAAATCTCTTTCTATACTATTAAAATTTAAATTTAGTCTTCATTTTATCATTACGAGTATAACAAATTTAAATATATAACAAAAAAGTTTACCATTTTATTAGTGGAATGCAAACAATTTTTTCTAGCAATAATTCCAGCGTCGTCTGTAAATTTGTTAGTGGAATTCTTTAGGTTTGGCATAGATCCATATAAATTTTCTACCTCATACTTGAATCTGATGGACTTGAAAATTTCAAAATATTGGTTTTATGGAATTCGATGGCTTGGTATGGCTGTTATAGTTTCTAGCGCAGTCTGGTTTCTAACGCGGTCTAGTTTTCTACAAGACAAGAATTATAAAAGCTATTTAATATTAAAAAAAATATATCAATTTAAAAAACCATGGTTTATGCAAATGCTGACAAATTGCTTAAGGAAAACGGTTACTAATAAGTTAAAACATTACTTTATTTTTAAACGGTTCGTTAATAAGTTAAAACATTACCTTATTAACAAACTTGACTCACGTTATCGAATGGTATATCTGATAATTCCGGTTTTATATTATTCACTTCAATGAAATCATTTGCAGATGATTGCAGATGAACATCAACCTCAGTGGGCACAGTACGTTTTTAAAACGTTCTTTGGACGTTTTTATTTAGGGTTTAAACCTTATAAAAACGTCTAAAAAACGTTTTAAAAACGTACCGTGCCCACTGGGACTTGAGTTAAAAAATTATATTTTTCCAAAACCGATGACAAGTCGTCATTTTCTGACCTGTTTTCTATTTTGTTATAATTTTTAAAAGGAAAGGATTCAGAAAGTATATTTCCTCAATCTTTACTTTCGCCTCCTTCTAAACCGATGATGCAAAACTTACTCAGATGTTGGGTTTGAACTACGGATCCTTTGTTTCTGAGGCAAGTGTGCTAGCTCTAAGCCACGGCTGCTCCATAAATCTAATAACAAATTATTTATTATTGGAATTTTTATTGAAAAAATAAAAAAGTCATCTTTAATTTAGGAAGTAATAGTAAAAAAAATAATCGTGTTTATTCGAGCGTAATTTTTCACTATAATTGTTTAAAGCTCACTTATTTTTTGCTTTTGTTTCCGTTGATGTTTCCGTTCAACAACAAAAGTTTCTTAAAACTGAAATAAATCTTCTTTTTTTCGAAACCATTTTCGTGAAAGATGAACTATTTATTGTCGCTGTTTAATATTTACTCGTTAATTATAATTTGTGATTCTGATTTTTCAACAACTTATTTAGAAATTAAATAATTTGACGTAGTTGTAATTATGTATATTTTGCCTTAAAAATTCCCAAAGCTTTTTTTGAAGAAATACGAAAGTTGGTCCAAAATGTCTGCAATTTTTTAATTTTTTATGAAAATTTGCAAAAAATTACCATCTTTAGCATTGTATTAGGGCTATAAATATAAGTTTATGCATCTTTTTTTTAATTTTTATTAAAGTGTAAATACATATCATGCGTTTTTTTTTATAAAATCTGCACTTTAAAAGTTATATAGATATTGAAATTCAATTTATTTAAAAAACTAGTATAAAAACTAGAAAAAATCAGCTGGATAGACTAAATGACGGTTTCCTTAACTATCTATATTATTACTTATAAATATAAATTGCATTTGGATCTCAAATTCTAGTTTACAACTATATGTCTAAATTACAGTTAAATAGTAGTTTTAAGCAAAATAGACATAAAAATTACTGTTTTTTAATGAAATTCATATATATTTACGACATTAGTCATCAGAAGGTATATGTTGTAAACTGGAATCCTAAATATACGCATTATGAACCCATGTGTGAATTTTTAGCTTATAAGATGCATCGTGGATCGAGTCTTTCAACGAGTTTGATAGTAGGTTACTTTATCGGTAAAAAGATGGTTCAGAAACCATTTTGAATTTTTATTTACAGAAAATTTGTTTAGGGTACTTACGCCAATTACTGACTACATTTTTACAAGAAACACCCGTTACAGAAAAATATTCAAGAATATGTTACATACCATTATATAAAATTTTAGAGAATTAAAAAGCTCTGACATTTTAAGTAAAAATTATTGTGATTATAAATAACATAAAATTAAATATAACCCAGATATTAAAGGTAAACAATTTTACCAAAAATTCTGGCCATCTTAACCGGTTATTGGTCGTTGGCTGTATTTGATTGAATAGGGCATTGTAATTAATTTATTATCATAAAATTAAAAAAAATAATAAAAAAATAAAAAAAAAAGCACACCATTAAATCAAGAAAACTTGTTCAATTAAATTATTTATACACTCATTAAGATGAATTAACATAAACAAAAGTACCTAAAAAAATATTTCTTATAAAATATTTTTTTTT
Source organism: Hydra vulgaris (assembly GCF_038396675.1). Classification (NCBI taxonomy): domain Eukaryota; kingdom Metazoa; phylum Cnidaria; class Hydrozoa; order Anthoathecata; family Hydridae; genus Hydra; species Hydra vulgaris. Next base: position 40,176,678 of record NC_088921.1, read on the forward strand.
TTCATTCACCTTGATCAATTTCATCAAGTTTGGTATATGATCTAGCTTCTTTTTCGCAGAATTTTTTTTTCAAAATCTTTTGTTTTTCAACTTTTCAATTTTACTAGCTACCTTTGAAGCCCTATCTTCAAGCTTTGCATTATAAGCCTCCTCTGAGGTCAAAACAAAAAACCTTATATTAGAATTTTTTAAGTGTTTTTTTGTTTGTTTAATTTGTGGAGAAGGATATGTAAGAGCATCTGAATTTTTGTCTGATGGACAAGATAAATTAGCTAATGGAAATAGAAGATCTGTTAATGTTTTGCAAAAAACTTTTTTATCACTTCAATCTAATGTTGATTCAATTACTTCTACTTCTTCAAGACGTATATCAGTATCAATATTCAAATCCAGAGTATTGTCTTGAACAGAAAAATCAATAAACTCATTGTCTTGTACCGGTTTGATTCTTGCATAGCTGTGCTCTGTAACAATATTTGAATATTGCACAGCACTGTCTTGAATTAAAAAATCAATAAACTTATTTTCTTCTACTGGTTTGGTAGAAGACAGCGAGTTAATTGCAAAGCTATTTTCTGATAGATCAGACAATAATGGAAGGTTGTTTATTATTGAAATGTTGCATACATTTTGACCTCGGACAGCATCTGAAATTTTACTACATAAAGTGTTTGGGATGTATGCCTCTTTAAGAATAGCATCTGGATTAAAGGGATAAATTCCACAAGCTCTAAATCCTGAGCGCATATTTGTGTCAGTCATAGTATATTTCCACGCTTCTGAAAATAAACCGTAAAAGTTAGAATGCAAAACTACTACACCTGGGTAGTCATTCATCATTGTTTGGCATTCCTCAGAATTGGTAGTTTTCAGTGACTTAAAAACTGTTTTGTCACAAGGCTGCAACCAGTTGCTGGTGTGAGATGGAAGCTCGACAATTTCAATATGGTTTACGATAGCCAGCTTAATCATTTCAACAAAACTGTGTGAGTCGTGTCCATCTAGGATTAAAATCTGTGCTGAGTCAATATTTCTCAAACCATAACTTCGCAATACCTTGTTTTGTCCAGCCCTTTTCAGACACACTCCATGTTGCTCCTCTTGGAGCATTTTCGGTATCAAAGCTATAAAGAGTTCGTACAGTTTTTCCTTTTCTATTATATGAGGTGATATGACTTGACCAGCTGTATTTATGCAACATATAATATTAATTGTTTCCTTGTTGCCACTTGTTCGACTTTGAATATATTTTGAGCCTTTCCTGGCAACAACACGTCTAGGTTTATGCTCTAATTGCATCCCTGTTTCATCCATATTCCACATACATTCTGGTTTGTCCTGTAAATTCTTACTTTGTATTAAAACTTCTAAAGAAGTAAAATATTTAGAAACCTTTATCCTATCCATACACAAGTGTCGTATAGAAGCTGTAGCTTCTGGACAACGAAGACTGACACAACCGTGTCTTTTTTTAAGTTGTTAACACCACTTTTCACTAAGTCGACCATTTTTAAAACTTATGTTATGTTTTTTAGTAAACTTAGCAGCATAAATGATAAATGTTTTTTTCCCAAAACCGATTCCCATTTCGGCACGATTGCCAGCATAATCAATTAGTTTTTCTTTAAGGTCACCTTAAAATAAATTATTTTAAAATGTGGGTGTTATTAATATCTTAACTTAACTTTTCTCACACATGAATAATAACTAAGTGTGAGAAAATCCTAAAAAATGTGAAACTAAAAAATTTTATACCTGATACTATTTATTGGCCATGGCCAGTAAATGGATTAATTAACCGGCCAGTAAATGGTTTATTAGAAAAGGATTAATCTAATTCAGTTAAAACTTTATAAGTGAAACATCAACTAAATACTTTTGTTTCAGAGTGTACATAAGATATTTATCTTTTTTTTCCTTCCTGAATGGACTGGCACAAATACTTGCAACCCACAAAATAAAGTATGAATTTAAGAAAACAAAGCGTAAAATTGTTACATTTTTTTAGCAACTTTTTAGTTTTAGCGACTAAAACCTTCTAAAACTTTCCTGAAATTGCGATATTTACAAAGTTTTAATGAAGTCATTGAGTTTAAATAATAATATAGGACAACTTGTGCTATAGATTTTTATGAGAAAAGTTTTTAAAAGTGGCCAGTAAATGGTTAATGGCCGTTAATTGGCGTTTTTACCCTACTTGGCGCGTAAAAAATAAAATAAACTGTTTTCGTTACGTTCGTTTCTAAAAATCTCGTAAACCATAGCAAGTGGGAGAAAATCAATCAAAAAAAATCGCCGTGACGGGCATTTTTTTTTTTTTTTTGCATTCACAGCAGCACCTTCTGGAGTGACAGGACCGTATTATTAAACTTTTTCTTTATTAATTTTCAGACCATCCGCAACTTATTAGGACTAATTACCTGAGCACATTAATAACATAAGTATCTCAATCATAACACATACGCAACAAACTTTTTCTCCCGGTATTTTGATATTTTTAGAATTTTTAGCTTTCTTAAAAATCTTTTCGTTAATAAAAGTGTATAAATCGTTACATATGTTTGTATATAATCTTTATAAAACTTCAAAAGTATTTTGTATTTTAAAATAATCGAAAAAAATTCAAAAATAAAAGTAGAGCAAAAATCGAAAAAATTTAAAAATAAAAAATATCAAAAAATAAAAGTATCAAAAAATAAAAGTATCAAAAAAGTATTCAAAAAATCGAAAAAAATTCAAAAATAAAAGTAGGGCTCGAACCACGGCGTTTTTGTTCAGAGGCTCTGCGCGCTATCCACTCGGCTACGCGGGCACATTAATACATATATTTTAAAACTATATAATGATTTTTTTAACGGAAGTAAATGATATATATCAAATTAAAGCAGATTTTGTCGCAGTGCAGTTTTCAAGTGAAAGCCAAACTGTAAAAATTGATACATGTTTTAATATGCTTTAACATTACATTTCAAGTTGTATCTATTTCATTAAATTTAAAGTTTATATAAGTAAGGTGTTTGCATACACTTTTGTTCACGTTTTCTTTTAATAAAAGTACTGCGACTCTTTCTCGCCACTACTTCGGTTACAATGGCTGCCAAAGGTTTCGTGTCAAACACGCTCGAACGGGCACTGCTACTACTAACGCTATTGAGTTCGGCAATAACATATAGAGATTATAAAATGACAACTACTAATGAACTACATAGGGGAAAGGCGCCTATGATGGCATAGCGCCTATGATGGCATACCGGTCATATTTCCATTAAAATTGGTTTTGGTAAAAAAATGATTAGACCTACATGACTATACTGACTTTACATTAGTTTTAGTGAAAAAACGTCCCTTGTGCACAATTATTGTTTTTATAATCAACAAAAATCGATTTTGGGATGTGCTGTTGTAGTTTTATTTCCTTCATATATTTAAGATTGTGATTTTACTATTAACTGTGCAGAAATGAAATTTTCATGCATTTTATATTCAAGTTTTGTGCATTTAGTGGAGTAGTTACTTTAATTTTATCTTTTGAACAAAGCAGACATAGCTTGTTTTAATGAAAATGATGACTTTTACCCATGATGGCATACTGACGAGTTGGAGGTGTTGAAATATTGACGAGTTGGGAAAACCTTTTTTTGTTATAAGAAAAACTTATTTTTAAGTAAAGTTAAAAGAAAGCGATGCTCCAAAATTTTTTTTTGGTCCAAAAAATACGTAAAACGCAAAATATCCTATGCGCATGCGCAAAATTTTTCAATGCTGGTGTGTAGCATGAAATGGTAAATTAGGATGGTTTCGAGTAATTTCTGGTTTTTCTGAGGGAATACTCTAATGTTAAATATATATATATATATATATATATATATATATATATATATATATATATATATATATATATATATATATATATATATATATATATATATATATATATATATATATATATATATATATATATATATATATATGATACCACAGTTATAAAATAGAAGTTGATATAGCTAATTTTTATTTTGAAGCTCTTGATATTTTTGATACTAATGACGTCAGACGGCAATTTATTCTAAATATTAACAACCCTGAGAGAGAAAGAGTATTTACGGCCACCAAGTTTACACTTTAGTTTGCGTAATTTGTGACCTCTAGGTTGAATATTGTTGTTTATTAAAAAGAAACTTGATATATTTAGTCATACTAAATTGTTCAAATTTTTTAACATGTAATCATGTCTTGCCGAAGGCGACAAATTTATTGTAGTTCCAAACCAAGAATTCTAAGTCTATTAAAATAGGAAAAGTTATTTAGATTTGCTATTCTCTTGGTAAAACGTTTTTGCAGTCTTTCCACTGCTTTGTTTATTTCAGCGCAATTTGGCAACCAAACCGCAATGAAAAATTGTTATCATTCCAGTTCATGTTAATGGAGTATTCCCATTAAAAATAAACCTCAGTAATTTTACAAAAAATGATTACGGGTAACATACTTATTGCAATTTAAGAAAAACGTATTATATTTTTTGAAAACTCTTAATGTTGCCATGGTAATCACCAAATACACCCTAAATGATCAAAATTGACATCCGCCGGCCAAAATTCAAAAAAATGTTTACGTTTTTACAATTCAAATTAAACCGTAATATTGACAGTAGGCAGAGCTTTGAGTTGAACCATAGTCACAAGATTAGATTATTCTATTCTTGTGACTATGGTTGATAACTTATATAATACACATTTAATACATAACTTTTTGTCACCATAACAAAGCCAAAGATCATCGTCAAGTTTTTTAATTTTTTATTGACGGAAAATTGTTTTTGTAAAATAAATAAATTTAATATTAATAATAAAAATAACAATAGGTCTATGTATCGCGCCTAAAATTTATATAATTATTAATTATATACAATCTATTGATTCAAACAGATGTAAGTAAAGGGAGAAAAATAATAAAGATTTTGAGTAAATGAGCAACAACTTTATAAAAAAATGACAAAAAACTAATGGTATAAAAAATGATGGTAAAAAAAGTTATAAAAACAAAATATTTTATCAAAGTTTAATTAAAACTTTTATAGATTTTTGTTGTTCGACAAAATTTCTTAAGTCTAAAATAATATAAAATAAATTAACAGAATCATTCGCCAAACAATTTCCTATACCAAAAAAAAGGTTCAAAATAAATCAACAAAAAGTTCAAGTACAACTGGAACACAACTGGAACACAACTTTTTAAAAAAAAGTAATCAGATTTTTTGAACGAATAATTAATCTATCTATTTCACTCTTTCCTTTTAAACCAATATTTACTCATTTACTCAATATTTGTTGATTGCTATGTGTTATAGCACTTTCAAGATTTTGTTTTTTGCACTGTTCACCTGTATTGGCCATACATTATATTATCCCATACCCAATACAGGTTATGGGCGATTTTTAAATCTATCATTTCTTCATTATAGATGGTATTTTGCATAGATTTATCGCTTCAATCATCATTTTCTTAGCAAGCTAAAACTTTAGATCTGTATTTTTCTTTTGCTCTTTAAGATTTTTCTTCTTCTTTAAATTAGATTTTTGCTGCAATTTTCTTTTTTTATTCAAACATTATCAAAAAATTCTTGCATGTAAACAATCACAATACACATTCATATACTCCCTTTTTTTTCCTTCTTTTTCCTTAAGCTTTCTTTTTTTATATATTCTATGAGCATTTTAAACTGTTTGTACAACGTCTTTAGAGAGAGCATCAACATTTAATGCTCAATAGCAATTTCTTGCACATTTCTTTGATATTTACAAAATCATGTTTAAATGTTTAATGTTTTGTTTAGTCTTATTCTCTCTAAAGTAAATGTATTTTTGTTATCTGATAAACTTCTCTCTGCGTTAGCATTTCCATTCTGAATCGTTAAACAGCTCCTAAAAAATTACTGAGATATCCATACTTAGTTTTTTTGGGGAGAAAGCCAAAAACTATCTGAAGTACTTGGTTTTTAGTTTTCTCACCAAAATCAATTTTTTTAACTCATGTCGGATAATTGAATAAAAAAATCTATTTTTAAAAGAATAAGGTTTAAGAAAACACTTCATCACAGATACGAAAATACCTTTCATTTTAAAAAATGAAATATGAAAAAGTGGTCCTTTACCTTGGAATATGGTCAAGTGCAAATAAGGAAACAATACCAATTAGAAATTTAATGAACGATAGTAACTCTTAAAAGATTAAATTCTCCATTACATTAAGCTAATAAAATAATAAAATTATTTAACAAAATTTTCGTTTTCCTTATGTGTTCTCTGAATCCTAACATGGCAGTTTTTTGTCTGAATCTTTTTATACTCTTTTTGTTTCATAACAAAGAGTAGTACTGTCTAGTACTACTGTCTAGTACTACTGTCTAGTACTACTGTCTAGTACTACTGTCTAGTACTACTGTCTAGTACTACTGTCTAGTACTACTGTCTAGTACTACTGTCTAGTACTACTGTCTAGTACTACTGTCTAGTACTACTGTCTAGTACTACTGTCTAGTACTACTGTTTAGTACTACTGTCTAGTACTACTGTCTAGTACTACTGTCTAGTACTACTGTCTAGTACTACTAGTACTGTCATAACGAAGAATGAATGTTTCATCTTTAATAAAAATTTATTTTTCTGCCAATGTATTGAAATTCTCTATTATGCGTGGTGCATTCTACAGTAAATTCTTACTTCGGGATGCATTCTACAGAAAAATTCTTACTAAAAAAATTTCAATCTTGAACATCGACATATAATTAATAACTTTTATTCTTTTTTTATTTATTACTATTTTATTATTTTCCAATTCTAATATATTTGTATAGATATATCTATAGGTTAAAAGAATGAAAAATATTAGTGTGTGAAAAACATTTACATAACAAAATAATTATTTTTGATGCTATTAAACTTACAAAATAAATCCTTCCCCTGAATCAAGCATTTAAATCAAATGCAAGTTGCTCAACATCGTCACCTGAAGCCATAATTGTTTTTTGAAAGATATTATGCACTTGCGTGAATTACAACTTACAAATAGTAAAAAACCATTCAATCAATCAGTATGAAGATCAACACATAACAATTTTTAAAGGCATTTTTAAAATCATTTGCTGAAATATTAAAAAAAAAAATCCCGTGGTAACTCAAATATTTCTTTATGACATAAATCTGTAAACATTATTTTACATCTTTTGCTGATGATTAGACCAGGGATGTTAGATATTTAATGGCTTCTCGTCTGTTGATTAAAAACGATATAATAGATTGATTTGTTTTCTTTGTAGTAGTTGTTGCATCAAACATCAAAGTGAAAGCTAACTTAATTTTATACTACACTTAGGCTTTCCCCCAACAATGGTCCAAGGCAATCTTGAAAAATATATGAAACTTTTTGATGATACTGAACCACCTGAAAACCCTGACTTATTATACTATCTTTAACCTATTATTTTACAACCTGAAAATATTCTTTAAAATAATAAAAGCGTATTATCACAATGTCTGAAAACAATATTATTCAGCCACTTCAAACATTGCATTTGCAACTGAAATTATTTTCATTTATAGATTACTCTAATTGAACAACTTTTTAGTTTTTGTTTGAATCTACATATAAATGACAATCTGTTTTTCTAAAATCGAATACCTGAAACTAATTAATATTTTTGTATTAAAGATAAAGAGCTTGAAAACCAACTGAACTGTATTTTAAATTATTACAATTTAGTTTACAAGTTCATAATGATAGTTGCTTTTCTCAGCCCATAATTTAATTTTGATTAGACGTTTATCTATTTTTCCCAACCACGCATCATTCCATTTAACGATTATACCTATAAGTTATCTATAAATTTACATACTAAAAATGAAAAATAGTTATTTACCAATATTTACAATAAACTTATTGACGTAAATAAGACTAACTCTTCAACTTCCATACCGTATCACTATCCATTTTGGTTTATAGAAATTTTTATATTTGTTTTAAAAGTAGTTGAATTTGCTTATGTTGTTACTTTGTTGTTCATACGTTAAAACCTACGACTTGACTTACTTCTGCAAGTAAACTTAATTTGGCTTAAAAAAATAGTTTTGATTCCAAATGAAAATCTGCTTTATTCATTGATTGTTGTATTTTTCATTCGCAAGGATATAAATAAAATCGAGCAAAACCTTTTGTATATCTTTTTTTTTTAAACTCACACTTTAAAATCTCCTTTATTCATTGTTATCTTATTTATGCTAAGAGTTCTTGATGCAGTGCCAATAAAAAAATTATAAGTACTCTAATGTGCAAAAACACGCAATCAGAACTAAATCTAATTCAAGCCATTTTACGCGTTTCCAACCACTATTTACTAAGTTAAATATACTTCATATTTACCAAATAAATACTTATTATCTTCTGATTTTTATGTTCAAAATTAATAAGGGTGTTATTCCGAAACTTTATAATCCTTTATTCATTAAAGAAATCAGAAAAAAGACATAACCATATTCAAAAAATCACTGCAGCCGTGGTGCAGTGGTTAGAGTTCTGGCTCAAAACTACGAGGTCTGAGGTTTGACATCGGCTCTAGCCCAATAAGCGACATTGGTAAGAAAAGAGGGGTGAACTTGCTAGTTAAATGCTCTCACGCGGTGCTCTGGGATAAGAACGTAAGGACTTCTGGGAGCACCTTAACAACTACAAAATAAAACAAAAACAACAAAAACAAAAACAGCAATATACAGCCCAAAGGTTATTTTGCTGCTTTAAATATCTATTTAATATTTCACATATTTAGGCCTATGTACTTTTTAACATAAAATATGAATATTTCACATCAACTTAAGTAATAAAAATTTCAACACCACATTTGATTAAAACAAATTTTCGAGACGAATTTTTAGTAAAAAACAACACGCAGTAGAAAGGATGTAGAAAAAAAACTTTTAGCAAAAAAACTGCTTTGTAAAATCTCTATTATTGTTATTAACTATTTATTGTTGTATATTTTTATATATATTTTATATATATTTTATATATATTTTATATATATTTTATATATATTTTATATATATTTTATATATATTTTATATATATTTTATATATAATTTATATATATTTTATATATATTTTATATATATTTTATATATATTTTATATATAATTTATATATATTTTTATATATATTTTATTATATTTTATATATATTTTTATATATATTTTATTATATTTTATATATATTTATACATATTTTTATAATATTATTATATTGTTATATTATTATTTTATTGTTAAAATTATTATTGATGGTTTTTATTTAGGTAAAAAAAAAATGTTTTCTTATTAAAGTGATTAATTAAGCTTTAAACATCGGAATATAATTATTCAACTTGTTGTGTCAAGTAAAAAAGAAAAGATCTTATATTTTCGCCACCGGAAAAAAAATGCAACTTTAGATTATGAGAATCGCAAGTATTTTTCTAATTGTGAAGGAAACATTGCATTTGCTAATCTAATTGTGGCGAGTTCTCTTTGAACTAACGTATACTTACTTATACACCAAGTTTGTAAAGCCGGGTTGAGGAGCCAGGCATACTTTGAAATTTATTTCGAAAATCTGCTTGTTTTGATTTTATTTATATTTTTTAACAAAAGCGTAATTGCCTTTCTTTCAAAATCAGCGAATCAAATTGCTCATATTTCTGCTTATTCTGAGCTTGAATAGGGTTTCAAAATTTGCAGCCGGGAATCGAAAATACAACTTTGCTGCTACAGGCATTTTGGTAATCATTAACTTATCGCAGCGTAGTTGAGTAAACTGAGCTGCGCCGGCTAAAAAATTAAGTTAGATAATCATAACCATATATTAAATATTGAGTGTGACGAACCGTTGCAATGCTTTTAGCATTGATTGGTGTCGTCAGCCATTCTTTTAACGCAACATACAAGTTTTAACAAGTTTTTAAACAACAACAAAGAATTTGGTTGCATAAATGTAAAGTATTTTTTAATTTAAAAAATCAATAAGTATGTAAGAAATTTTTTTTTACAAAATTCGACGTATGCTCCTACAGAGAAGAAAATGACGTTATTTAAAACATTTTATCGTTAGTTTAACGTTTTAAACTTCATCTCAGCATAAAACCTTTCTTTGTCTTTCACCGAATATTTGTTTAAAAGTTTGAAAAAATATTTGTTTGTCGAATTCTGTGAAACTGGAGCTAATAAAAGAAATTGCATAACAAACAAAGCAAACTTAAAAAAAAAAATTATTACAATTAATTTGCTTTACAGAAGATAAAAAAAAAGAGCAGCGCTAGGTTATTTTGGTGTTTAAAATTAGTAACCTTTTTAGACATGAAGCAAACTCGTGGTGTTTATACTTATATAAAATAGGAATGCTTCACAAAACATCATGAAAACTTGAAAAAAATTGAGAAAACCCGAAAACTTTTATTTTGCCTGTTTTTTTATCTGAAACTAAATTTATATTCATTAATACATTTTAAATTTAATGTAATGTTTTTTTATAGTTATCTGAAACTGAATTTATATTCATTAACAAATTTTAAATTTAATGTAATGTTTTTATCTGAAATTATGTAAAGTTTAAAACCAGCTTACGTTGTAATTAAAAGTTTTGTAATTTCTCACATTCGAGATAATAAATAAATAAAAAATATCAATGAGTACAAATTTAATTAAGGATTGTAACGAAAAAAGCTAATTTATAGCTTAAAATTAAGCCAAACAGGCTAACATTTTTAGTAATTTTTTATTACCAGACTCCAATTGAAAACCTATTGCCGCTCTTGTGAAAGTAACTGAGAATTAACCTTTAAAATCGTTGGAATGAAAATTATAGTTGACGTTCTCTAAATTTTCCCTCTTAGGAGCACTTGTGGGTTTTTTACTTAAAGTGTTGGGAAGATTATTTGGCAATCGCAATGTTAAAGGTTTATAACCAGACGTATTTAGAAAATTTTCTTCGAAAGGATGACCAGGATGAACATTTCGATCTAAATGTTAGATAGAATTACAAATATATTTAAAATCGTTTTTAGCATAGTCAGCAAAGTTTAACAACCCACCTAAAAAATATATTTATTTTATTTATAAAAATATATTTATTTTATACATCCTCATCAATTACAGAACTTTATGAAACTACAAATACTGAACTTGAAAAAATAAACAGTTGGTTAAAATCTAACAAATTATCGCTAAACACAGAAAAAACCAAATACATTCATTTTCATTCTAACCTTAATACCACCCGGTTTACCTTCGCTAAATATATATACTAAAGAAAAAGAGAACCCAAGCAACTAAACTTCTAGGGATAATTATTAGTGAAAACATCTCATGGAAATCACATATAGATATATTAATTACTAAAATATCAAAAAACATTGTTATCCTCTACAAAGCTAGTTCTATACTGTCTCCTGATAATTTAAAGTTTCTATACTTCTCTTTCATACAAAGCTACTACATATACGCTAATGTTGCATGGGGGAGTACTCATTGATCCAAACTAACCACACTATATCGAAAACAAAAACATGCTGCGAGAATAGTTTTTAATAAGGATAGACTCTAGCATGCTGAGCCACTTTTAAAAAATTTGAAAGCATTAAATGTATATCAAATCAATATACTCCAAAATTTGTTCTTTATGCTTAAATATAAATTTGGACTTGTTCCTTCTCACTTTTCAAAGAATTTCTTCCAAAATAGCAAAAATAGATACCATACCAGAAGAACGGGAAACTTTAACGTACCTTTTAAAAAAACAAATCTCTCGCGCTTTTCTATTTCGTACCGTGGTCCTTGTCTATATAACAAATTAATATCCAAAAATACTCAACTGGAAAAATTGAATAACTTAAATACTCTGAAAACGTAATAACGTTTTCAGAGTATTTAAGTTATTCAATTTTTCCAGTTGAGTATTTTTGAAAAAAAGATCTCATTTTAAACATTAACAACTTTATGAATTTTTATTAACCCCAAAACATTTAAAACTATGTATAGAACTAATTTTGTTCCGAAATCAATGTAAACTCTAATAACTCTAAAAACTCTAAATAACTCAAAAACAACAGCAATAACTATCAAAAGCATTTGTATATACTAAAAATAAATTTATAACTATCCTAGACTTTTGAATGTAGTCAAGTACTTAACGTAGTGATGCAATTTGGAACAACTTACAATCTCCGTGCGGATTGTGCATACGGTATGGTGCTTGTTGACTATGATTCTCATTTAAATCGTGGGTGTGCAAATGTTTTCCATATTGATCAGCGTTTCCATTAACTTGAAATGGGTATATTTGATCAAACTCGCCATCAAATATGCTCCCATATTGTGGTTCATTTTCATAGTCACCGTTGTCATATCGATGTTCTTTGTTTATATAATGATCGTTAGGATAATTCTTATTTATTCCCAAACTTCCTTTTGGTGGTTGGAAATGTTTGATTATTGAGTCTAGCATGTATAAATAAATATATATATATATATATATATATATATATATATATATATATATATATATATATATATATATATATATATACATACATATATATATATATATACATATATATATATATATATATATATATATATATATATATATATATATATATATATATATATATATATGTATATATATATATATATATATATATATATATATATATATATATATATATATATATATATATATATATATATACTTTCAAATTATTATTAAACAAAAAAAATCAACAGATTTTAATATTACCTACTGATTTATTTCCTATATTTTGGGAAATTCCACCAAGCCAACTAATTTTACCCGCACCAGTAGAACTTGTAATGTTTAATAGCGGTGTTACCTGAGTATCGTTTAAACGATTTAACTGGTTGATATTGTAAGTATTTTTGTTCATTTTATTTGGATAAGAACTCGATGAACTTCCCGAAGAACTTCCTGCTGATGACTTACTAGATGATGAAGATGAGGAGGAGGAAGAAGAAGAAGAAGAAGACGAAGAAGAAGACTTACTGCCAGTTCCAGATGATGTTTTAAACGATGAAGAATACGGTTCATAAGGTACAGGATACAAAAGATCACTGACTGAAAAAATCAGCTTTTATATATGTGTATATATATATATATATATATATATATATATAAATATATATATATCGTCGCCTTAGAGGGCAGAGGTTCTATCTCCATGTTGTGCTCAAATTCAATAAGAGGAATAAATTTGTGCGAGTTTTGAGACCCGCTGCCTAATCTGATTCTAGCACTTAAAATAGATGTCCCTAAAGTCATAGTTGAATTTGAGCACAACATGGAGATAGAACCTCTGCCCTCTAAGGCGGCGATATATATATATATACATATATATATATATATATATATATATATATATATATATACATATATATATATATACAGATATATATATATATATATATATATATATATATATATATATATATATATATATATATATATATATATATATATATATATATATATATATATACATATATAATATTATATTATAATTTGTATTACTATTAACGTATTTAGGATCAAACTTTAAATCATAACGTGTTTGATGATTGTAATTATGTAGATGCGGAAGAAAAAGGTTTGATCTTTGCAACCTTAACAAACCTAAAAGGAAAAAAAAATCTTCAAACTTTAAAATTCAACTAAAATTTAATTCAAACTACATATTCAACAAAAAGTGTTTTAACAAATTTAAATTTAAAAATTGTTTTACAGTTAAAAATGTTTACGATAATTTATTAAATTATCAAGAATTACTTACATAATATTTAAACCTTAATTAATAAAATTTTACTTTAAGAATATACATTATACATTACTAATAGGCAAAATAAGTTTTTTCAAAACACCATTAACCTTTTTGTTAATGATAATAGCAGAAACATTGTTACAAGGGTCACCGTTAAAACTCTGAGTTTGATTTGACCAATAGACACCTCATTCCCAAGCCTCATATGAGTTATCAACCGTCTTTTTGTGTAAACTATGACAAAACTTTAAATTTCCTAAAAACTAAGATGTTACAACCCACACACTAATGTAAAATAATAAAAAATAAAAAAAGGTGTGGCCTTGAAATGAGGTATCAGCTACATATGGTCTTAAATAATGAGGTACTACTTTTTAATTTAAATGTTATAGATCAACAAAACACGAAAAAAATTAAGTAAATGATATAACAAACATATTTTTATATAAATAGTGAATTATAATTTTATAACATATGATAATTTTATGAACAAATAAGTCGTATTTATGATACCAGAAATACCCAAAACATTTTTTAAGTTGATTTTTTATACTTTTATGTATTTTTTAATTACTATTTGTTATTTGTGTGACACTTATGTTTTTGTTTACGTAGTATGTAATGCATAGGTTTCACTATCATATGTGTACACCCCCTACTGACAATAATTATAAAAACCCCACCTGGTATATTATGTTTTATTCACTTGTTTGAAACCAGTATGCAACACTTATTTGAAACTTCTTTTACAAGTTAATCTCGCAATTTTAATAGTTTTTGACTCATCCGTTTGAAAACTGGACTTGATGTTTTGCACGGTTATGGTATTGTACGGTTTAAAAACTTGTTGTATATTAAAAAGTATAATTATTTTTTAATGAAAATTATGATTATTGCTTTTTAAAAAAATAGTTTTTAATTATAATTAAATAACAAAAAACAACTTTAACTACATGGTTTTTTGACACTGTATCTTTAATATATTTTGACATTATATCAATTACATATTTAAACAATTTGCTGTAAATTTACTCAGAGAATACCTATCATCTATTTTTATTAAAAAAGTCGCTAATAAAAAGAAAAAAATATTTGCGCAAAAATAAAAAAAATTTATTAATTTTGTTTACATTTAAACACAATAATTTAAATGGAATAATTTAAGTGTAATAACTTTTTGTTATTATGACATAAAGTTGTAGCAGTTGATTTCCGAAAAAGAAAATAAAAGAAATATTTTTATGATAAATGCAAATTCAAGCTCTAATTCTCTATTCCAAATTCTGATAGTTTTAAAAAATGCTAGTCTTTAGCTTTACTGTACTAGACTGTACATACTGTGTACTACACTGTACACACTGTGTATTAGACTATACACTGTGTACTAGACTGTAAACACTGTGTACTAGACTGTACACAGTGTATACTAGATTGTATACACAGTGTACTAGATTGTACACACTGTGTACAAGACTAAACACACTGTGTACACATTATGTACTAGACTGCACTCACTGTATACTAGACTATACACATTATGTACCAGACTGTACACACTATGTACTAGACTGTACACACTGTGTACTAGACTGTATACTATACTGTACACACTGTGTACTAGACTGTAAACTACACTGTATACTATACTGAACGCACTGTGTACAAGACTGTACACATTTTGTACTAGACTGTACACACTGTGTATTAAACTGTGCATCTAGTGCACTCTTGCTGTATAATAAGCTGAAATTTAAGATTAAATAAAAATAAAAACAAAAAAGACTATATGATTAATTACAAAAAAACTTTAATTGCTCTGACCTTTGTAAAATACTACTACGTCTAATATATATTAAGTTATAGTAACCAAGGCGTATTACGGTGGAATTAAATATTGTTCATAAATATAATTATTTACAGCAATTAGTGATACTTTTATACTTCTATAGATACTTCTATTAAGATTTTGTGGATGCTACATACGTCTGCTATTGTTATCAAGATTGTCTTCGTCTGAGTCGCTATCTTCAAACTTTTGTTCCATTAGATTTTCGTTTTGAGCTCTTTCTGTCATTCCTCCTAGTCCGCGACCCATTAAACCAGCTAAACAAATTTGAATTACAGCGTTTATCGTAAATGAAGAGGTATCTTTAAAACTTATAAGAAAAGTGAAAAAATGAAACTCTTAGAGTTATAGATATAAAATAAGGAATTCTTAAAAAAAGATAAACAGATTGCAGGTAAATTTAAATTTAATTTTTTATTATTTATTTTATTATTTGATTTTTTATTTTCTTTGCAATTTAATTAAAATGATATAAAATTAACATAAAACTTACATTCAAATTCCTGCTCACTTATTTTATAACCTCCTAAAGAAAGTTCAATTGGATAAAAAACTAAATAAATCTTCCTCTCTAACTAACCGCCCCTCCCGCCAAAATCTTTTCAATTTTTTTTTATATCTGAAAAAATAAATATAAAAATAGATATTATATAAAATATTTATATTACTCATGAGAAAAAAATGTGCGATAATAGACTAGATTGATTTTTTATACAACAAATTGAAACAAATGCAAATGTTTTTTTTTTTTTAATGTCTTAAGTGACCATAACGAAACGCTCCGGGAACTGTTTTTTATTTAGGGAATAAATTGTATACGCGGAATTAGGAATCCGGATTAGAAATCTTTTATAAATTCAAGATGATCTAACATTTTTTTCACACAGCACCACGGAAAAGAGTTTAGCAAGAAAGTTCACAGCGTCTTACTATGCCGCATATATGGCCAAAGCAAGCCTCGAATCTCTTGATTCTGAAGCCAACACTCTAACCACTCGCCACAATTGCTCAAAAATCAAAGATAAAAAAAATAATAATAATAAAAAGGGGGTCAGGCTAAATGTATATGCAAACCTGGTGATAAAACATTAAAAAAAACATACCTTATGATTATGATACGCGTTAAATTTAAAGTTAGATTAGTAGTAAACACTCTCACTTTATCACACATGCACACAAGCACGCACTCACGCACGCACGGACACGCATATTCATACACTCATATAATTTACTTACATATAGTTTCACTTATAAGTGAAACTCTAAAATTAAAAAAAGAAACAATTACGTCTTTTAGCACCAACAAGTTAGTTAAATTTGAAAGATGAAAATAGAAAAAAAAAGTTGGTTAAAATTTTACCTCTTAAATATCATTGTGACTTCATAGTTTTGACTATAGAAAATAACTTTTTACGTCATTAGTTCTAGGTTTTAGACTTGTTTAAACACAATTTTAATTAAAACAATGTTTAGAGATGTTAACGTAACAATCGTAAATGTCAATTACCGTTTAGGTGAGAACGACCCGTTGCTTTTTCTTGGCGAAACAGTGCTAAACAACAAATGACAATAAAATTATACCTAAAGTTTAAGCTTAGTTCCTGGTTAAAGGTATGATCTAAAATATTTTGCTTTAACAATTCTTAATAATGACTTTAATTTTTTTTAAATATTTGAAATTTCAAATATCTACTACAATCTGCAAAATGTCTACTATAGTCTTCAAAATGTTTAGTAGTCAGCAAAATATTTAATAAATTGTTTTTTTAAAATAGTAACAATTCAAAGTGGTATATAAATGTTACTTGGATTTTCTGGTGTTAAATTTTTCCATGTGTGACCCCATGTTCTAGGTACTGATGATCGGCTAGCAGAATTTTGATCAAAAGACATAGGTGAGAATATCTGTAATTCAGCGCCTAAATAAAAATTTTAAAAAACAGTCGCAAAAAAAACACGAGTAAAGTGAAAAACGTTTTTTTACTAGCTTTATTAGTTTAACTGTACTCGCAAAATTTTCTAAAATTTTAAATTATTAATTAATTTACTTATATTGAAAATAAAATTTAGCAAGAATGAGAAACCATGTTACGTTGGATTGCAAATAAGCATACAACAGCTATGATTTTGAGTGGTAAAACAACTTTATTTGTTTTTAAAGGTGCTTAGTTTTACAGAGTATAATATTTAGTACTTTATTTTGTAACGCATATACCATGTATACATTTGACTAAAGAGCTCCACAAGGTCTTTAGTCAAAATAGCGATATTTTTTAGACTTATAAATGAGTCTTTACGGAATACCATAACTTGACGCAAGTTGTGCGACACCATGAAACTGTTTTGTAATATTTTTGTGAAATTTTATCTTTATTTTAGATCTATATTATTTATATTTACAGTATATATTATATTACAGTATACAAGCTTTCGTGTTTAATATACTTTTGTTAATATTTGAAGATAACCGGAACATAATTTGGTTTCTTTCAATTTTTTTCTTTTTTTTAATAAAATGTTTTTTAATAAAATTGATATCTAGGTTTACAATTTCTTGAAAAATATGGTAATCATATTGTTGAGCTAGTATTTTAAACGTTTTTTTCTTTGACTTTGCAATGCTAAACAAAGTTCCATGTAAAATTTCAATTAAAAAAAATATTTAGCTTGTGCTATAATTTATTTAAAACATGAATAACAGCAGAGGGCTAGATCTTTTTTATTAATTTTTTATCTATGAACTTTTTAAATAAATATCAGATTCAAAATAATAATAATAAAAATAATATTATTAAAAAATAGAACAGATTTAATAAAAGTTCTGTATTTTTGTTTTATTCGAACAATTCAGATTAAAAATGAAATTCGACAGAACTAAGAGTAGTGCCACATAAAGACTCGTATTAAAAAAAGATTTCTTATAGAAAAAGAAATAATAATTAATGTAGCCTATAATTGTTGCATTTGTACAATTGATTTGAAAAATTTGTGGTGCCTCCCCTACCCTAGTTCATATGTTGAAAACTACTGGACTACTCTTTTGGCTTATTATACCGACTAATATTTGGTACCAGCTAAAAGTAATACTAAATCTTTGGCTAAAATAGTTCCCAAAATAAACAGTAAAAAATATTTATATTAAATTTTCACTTAATAATACATTATTATTAATTTTTATGGTTTGTGTTAACTTAACCAGGGGTGGAGTAAGTTGGCACAAACTATAAAAATGAATATTTATGTACTATTAAGCGCATTTTTTTTTTTTTTGAGGCCCAAAAAAAAGCTCCAAAATATATTTATTATAATGAATGTAAGTTTAAAATGTTACCTAAATTCATATTCTTTAAGACTGTACTGTACAATATTTACAAAAAAATTTGCTGTTAGGGCATCAGAGTTCAATGAGTAAAAATAGAGGCAACTAGCCCTGGTAACACTACTAACAAAAAAAAAAGGTATTAGACCAAAATTTTGTTGAATATAGCATACATTTAGTGGAATATAGCATATTTTTAGTGGAATATAGTAATTTTTAATGGACTATAACATATTTTAAGAGGAATATAGTTTATTTTTAGTGGAACATAGCATATTTGTAGTGCAGTATAGCGATTTTTTGGAAAAATATTTATTTTGCGACTTTTCTTTTGAAGCAACTTAATTTATAAGGAGTTTTCAAAATATTTTTTTTTTCCATATTTATATTTGATCAAAAGTTTGAACTTGGGGATCAATAATCAACCAAAAATAAAAAAATACCATTGAATTTTGCATATAAAAAGTTTAAAAAATAAGTAAACTATAATTAATATTGAGTTTTTCAACAAAAGATTTTATTAACTGCTTCAAGCACTTATTTATAATAATAATAACAATAATAATACTAAATACTAGTAATAATAATAATTATTATTATTGTTATAATAACAATAATAATAATAATAATAATAATGATAACAATAATCAAATACTCAATAATAATTATAATATAATAAATAATAATAATAAAATAAGATAAAAAATGGTTTTCATTAGTGAGTGAAAATTAAATGGAGTTGAGTCAAATTACCAATTGTTTTAGAGAAATTCTTAAAAAGCACCTTATAAAAATGAAACAAATACAAAAATTGGTTACATCAAAAGTTTAAAACCAATCGAAATAGTGGAAAACTTCTAATAAAAGACAAAAAGGTTTAGAAAGATTTTTCATTATTCAATGTGCTGAATCGTGTCATCAAAAATTAAAAAGATTTACACCATTTGTTTGTTCAGCTGATATTTGATCAGCATTAATTTAGAGCGCTATTATATATTAAAAAATAATAAAAATGAGTCAAAAAATAACGGACAATTTGTACATTAGTAAAAACTGTATAAATATATGGTGCTATCAAATATGGTAAAATTGAGTCTACTTGACAACTTTGTAAAACCAGGTTTTTTCCAATTTTGTATCTAAGTAAGTGATTGTTACTTTTCGTAAGTGTTTTGTAAGTGGTTGTAACATTTCGTAAATTTTAACTGCTCTTGTAAGTTTTTTTGTTATTAATTGCTACCTTGTTAGTGATTGCTACCTTTTCATGTTTCTCACCTTATTTTACAATAAAGAGCATCAAACTGGTCCACCATAATTCACAAAATAAACTTTTGTTTAAACCAAAGTTTATTTACAAAATAAAATTTTGCGGAACACAAAAGTTTATTTGCATACTATGTAAATAAGTCCAGTTTGATGCTTTTGAAATACTCTATATGGTTATTGCTTTACATGTTTGGATAAAATTTATACAATATTTTTCACATATTTCATATAAAAACAAATTTAAACAATAGAGAGTAAGAAAAATGGTCAAAAAAGTTTACGGCATAAAATTTTATCCAACTATTAATGTTCAAAACGAAACTTTTTAGAGTTGATTTCCCGCAGTTTGTGGAGCAGGAATAGGAACAAACAAAATCGACCCGAAGTTTTTGCAGAAAAGTGTTTTCTGACCAAAAAGAATTAAACAAAGTATTAATTATAACAAAGTGTAACCTCAAAAGTGACTCTAAAATAGACACACTGATTAAAATAATTAAAAACACATTAATATTTATTAAAATGCCGTCAACAGATCACAAAGTTCTTGCGCATTGCGCAGAAATAACGATCAACTTACCAGTTCTCTTGGGAGTTTTAGCAAAAGAAGCATCTGAATGAAGAAGCAAATATTACAAGCAACACGTGAAACACATGCTCAAAAGTATTATTTTAACATGCGAGTTTCAAAGACGTTTTCAATCGTGCTATGAGATCTTCCGATCCTCTTGTAAGCTCGATTTCTTTGGAATCTAGATGAATGAAGAAAGTTTTGCTTACGCTTGTAGAAGCGTTTTTTAAATTTTAGAAAAACTGGACAAAATTGTTAATTCAAAAATGAATTTATGAACAATTTAGAAGAGGTTAAAGAAGGTTATTTAGAAGATGAAACATCAATACGCGAAACAAGTGTAATAATGTTATTAAAAACTTTTAGACTTTTGTTAATAACATTAAAACCTTTTTTAATGTTACTAACAAAGGTAAATTTCTTAACAATTAATAACTTATTGCTTTCTGTGGCAGTGTTTTTCCTTGCGTTTTTGATGTAATTTTTGAAAAGAAATTATTTTTAAATGTTTTTTGTAGCTAAAGTAAGTTTGAAATCCATAAGTTCTCTTTTAATTTACAATTCCCCCTTCCCCTCAGGCATTAATGTCCTGGTTTACTTTGTTTAGGTTTGTGGGATTAGCGAGCTACGATAAATGTAACCTGTTCAACAAAACAATTTAATTAATAAAAATTAATTCTGATATAACAGAACAGCTAACTCAATATATTTCCAAAAACAATTTTGAAAGTTTTTATGTTTAAAACTTGTACTTTTCTTAAAAATAACTAAAAATCCGAAACGTTTTAAAACGTTGCGCCATTTAGGTGTTTAGCCAAAAAGGTTAATAAGTTGTTTCTGTAAATGATGAAAATAAAAATAAAATTTTAAAATTAATTCTTGAAAATTTCTTTGGCTACTCATTTTTATGAAAACACAGCATAGTCCTTTGAATGGTCAAATTGTCTTTTTATGCCTAATAATGGAATGAAGTAATGTTGGTTCTAGCGTTATCTTCGATAAATTACCTTAAATATTTTGTTCTTAACTAATAGCGAATTTCGGTTGTATAAGAGTTATCTCGTGATAGAACCCAGGCTCCGCAAAATCTTTTATCGATTAACTATTCTTCTCCGTAAATTTAATTTACACGTAAAATCTCGTATTTTCTGAGTGAAGATTTGCTATTTGCTCATTTTGTAACAAAATATTTTTAAAAAATTTTTTGTATTAGATATTTTGAATGTTGTGAATGTAAATTAATATTAAGAAAAATTGTCTTTATTTATTAGATAAACTATATTTAACAAATGTTGCTATGTTAATTGTAATCTATTAACGAATTTTGGTATATTAATTTAATTTTAAGTTAATTAAGTTTTTTGGTATATTAATTTTAAGTTAATTAATTTTAATCTATCGCAATTAGCTTCGAAACAAAAAAAATTAAAAACTTCGTCACACACTTAGATTACCGTTGGTATTTTTGATTCTGAAATTAACTTAAATTTTATATATAAATTTCGAGTTTTACTGAAATCTATTTTAGCGTCTAAAAGATATGATCATATCTTATAAGCATAACATTTTTTACATGTTTTACCGTTCAGAAAAATCTCAAAAAAGCTTTTTGAATCAAATGCTTAATTGAAAACTAAATGTTAAAATAGAATACCTAGTTTGTCTTTAAATGATATTCGTGCTATCTTGTTTTTCTTCCCTTGAGCTTGAGTTGCTGTTAAAACAAATTTTAAACGTTTCAGTAACGTTTCACTAACGTGTTATTAACGTCTTAATAACATTTCATTTACGTAATAAGTTAATTTAATCCTTTATGTGTAAATTATAGCTAAAATAATAATAAAATAATAACGTAATGAAAATTTTTTGAATTTTTTTTATCCTATACTAAAATATTTATTGAATTTTTAATTTCATATGTTAATTGCAACACAACACATTTTTTGCAAATATATCTAAATATTATAATACTGGTTTGGCTAAAAAGAAATGAGCAGTTTATCTAAAAATTCCTAGAATGTTCTGGAAGCTTTTAGCCGATCAAGTCAGTTAAAATTTCTGAATTACAACTGTTGCCTGTTTTATGACTTTCAATTTTGAAAGTGAGATTACTCTAGATGGAAAGTAAGACTATTCTTGATTGCTTAAATGCACAATCTGATAAACATGATCAAAAAATGAAGAATAAGATGGCTATCAAATGAAGAACATTCACTAACGTTATTTATATATTAGTCTACTTGTCTAATAACATGGTCGTAACTTTTAGTGCTTAAAAGTTATATGTTATGTCTACCCCCACCTAAAGAGATGGTTGTATATTTTTATATAGGAAACATTGCATAGTACAAGTGCAGAGTTTACTTATGTTGGGTACAAGTGCAGAGTTTACTTATGTTGGGTACAGAGCATACATAGAATGAGTATAATAACAGTAAAGCTTTATGTGTTATATAAAAAAAGCTGAATAAGCTAAGTGGTGTAATAAGCTTAATATTAGTAAAGTGAACTTGTTATTCATGTAAATCTCAGAAGCTTATTTTCAGTTTTAATTTGCATCTTCAACAAGTTTAGCATGTAAGATTCTTCTTGGTTTTTTAAATGCTCAACTATTGTCTGTACGGCACTACTTGCTTAATGAGTCCCTCACAACTCAAAGCCACGTCAAATATATGCAATTGGATAAATCAGGGTTCAGTGTCTTAGGCGACAACAAAGCGTTGGTTATAACGCTTTTGTAACGACAATTTACTGTTGCGAGATCAACTCGAATCTAGCAGATCAATGGAATCGAATATGCATTAATTAAAGCAACTATTTTAAACTCTGTGTTTCCAATACATGTTTGCAAAACCAGCATGGTATTTACCGGCAATTTAACATTAACATAAATATACTAAAATAAAACACAAATTACTTTTATCATTAAGCATGTATTTGAAATTTTTAAATTAATATAATTTTTTTATGCCCACTTGATGCTTACAACTAAATTTTATGTAAAGTTGAGAATGCAGCTTCATTTTAAGTGTATTTGAGCATCCGGACTATTGTAACTAATAAAATTTAAAAAAATAATTGTTCCATGGTGTCTCTGACAAACAGATAAAAAATAGCTCGTTCTGTAAAATGTACTTAATTGTTTTTACCAATGTCACCGCAAGAACAACAGAGTGATTTGACAATTAACGCAACAAAAGGAACTTTTTTTTAACCAGAAATACCAATGGAAAAATGAGTTTTGTGAAATAACAGAGAAAAAACTTCAAAAATTTTACTAACATCGGGTTTTTGCGAAATAACGGAGAAAAAATTAAAAAACGTCGCTGATTACCCAAACTTTATGCTTTGTTTTCTAAAAAGTGTCATATTTGATAATAGATTAAATTTCAATTTAAACTTCTCATTTTTTTAAATTTTTTTTTCAGCTGATACACAGCATAAAACATTAAAATAATTACTTCGCCTACTGCATGTTTCTTGTTTATTTTATAAAGAGCTTTCTTTTACAGCAAAAATGTAAAAAATGCAACTATATGAAACCATGATAATTGAATGAGCTTCTACAGTAAAAATTTCACAACTGCAGTTGAAATGCGTATGATGAGCTATTGTATCAGCTAACGTTTACAAATCTTACACAAAATGATTTTTTGCATCTGAATTTTATTTACGGATATCTTACGTATCTAATAAATTGAAGTTAAAACATTGGAGTGCAAAACTTTAGCAATTTTAATAAAAAAACTTTCCTATCTTTACTTTTGGCATTGTGGTTCATCCTCTTCCGGCTAATTGTCATATGGAGGCCACATACCAAGATCCACACAAGACAATTTCAGCTCACTAAAGAGCATCATTACTCGTCTTCAAAGACGACAAAAGCAAAAGTAAAAAAAAAAAATTTTTTGATAAGAATTGAAGTATAGCTGGGTAAAAGTAAGAAGTACTTGTGTTAGAAAGATAGCAAATAGAAATGCAGAAAATCCATTTAAGAACCACAACAACTAAAAAAAGTTCTTTATTACGTATTCAAAAGATTCTGTGTGCGTTTTTTCCCGTAAAAATAATGCAATTTTTAATGAAAGAAATATTAATTTTATTTTATATTATTTATTAAATATTATTGTTATTATCTAAACTTTTGCACAGCACTATTTGTTGTAGCAAATCTCAGCGTTTGATTTTCTATGAATTTTTAGAAAGTTTATGGATGTTACTTAAATTTAGAACTCAACATTTTTTCCACACATTTTCTTCAGATTTAGCGGTCCAGTAAAGTAATCTACTTAAATAAATCAAGAATGATTATGGCAGTTATATTTATTTAGTTATAAATTTTTTTTGAGGATTATGACGTCATAATTATTTGATGCTCATACTTAAATGAATCGTCATTAGAAATAAATTAATTTAATCTTGAATAACTGCTAACTAAAATAGTTACTAAAATTACCTCTTTCAGAATACGACAATGGCAGAATAACACCCAGGGGCATTGAAAAGTGAGCTAAAAACAATAGATAAAAAGGTGTGTCTACTTTTACAACTCTATTCATAATGGCAATTACTTTTTAAAAATAAAAATTAATTTCAAACCAATTAGAAATTTATTTTAAAGTTTTATTTTAAACCAATATATTATCAAGTATAACATCAAAAATACTATTATATATTTTTATTTTTAAAACAACTCCAATTTAAAAAAATATAAATTTAAAAAAATACAGTCATTTTTATGTTTAATATAATCCAACTTTAAAACAAGAGTTAGAGTTGTTTTGACTTTAAAATTTTACATCTGTGACAAAGTGACAAAAGGTTTGTACCTTTTAAATTTAAAATAATTGAAAAGTCTTAAAACAAGTTTTTCAACTCTTACTCGGTCACTGATCTTATTTTAAATTTTGTTAAAAGAAAACAAAAAGTATTAGATTTTCTTGTCATTTTTAGCTGCAAATCTTTACAATAATACATGTTTGGTAATGACAAGTAGTGATACATGATTGGTAGTCACAAGTTTAAGTTCTGCAAACAAAACTGATTGACAGAAGCATCTGTTAAACCATGAATATGCTAAGGCAGGTAAAGTGTCCACAAGGATGTTTTAAAAAGAAGCTTCATACACCCTATCTATTAAACATCTAATTTAATTTGCGGTCAAATCAAGTTTGGTAACTAAATATTTTAGCATAATTACAAATTTTAAGCTAAGAAACAATTTGTCCGCGATGTTTAACATGAATCCAAAGTGATCCAGTCAAAATTCCAGAGATATTTTCAAAAATTCTATTGTTGGACCAACATTATGTTATATCAGATTCAGTCATTTAAATTTGTATAAATACTTAAATCGTTGAAAATAAATCTTATTATTATTTTTATCATAAAACATTTTTTTTATAAAACGTTGACCAGACTCATACCTATATTATGCTAATTCAGTAATAGAAATTAATAACAAAAAAAAAAGTATTGTATACAGATTATACTTTGTGAAAGAATTTTAGTTCATTGAAGACATACTTTTAATAAAACTTTTCTTGAATGGGCTTTTCTCAATTTTTGATTCCTCATAATCTTCATCCACATCCATACCTGTCAATTATTAGAAGAAAAAGAAAATAAGAGGCAAAAGAAAAAGTATATATGAAGTATGTATGAAATGTAAGACGCCATGTTTCAATCATGCAGTTGTAAGTTCTTATCATGCTTGTTGTCATTGTATTGTTTTTTTTTAAATTATATCCTGTCAGCGTCGGCGCTAGATATCAAAGCTCCCCAAAGGCTTTTGCATTGGCCACATAGTGGACTAAATATAATCACATCAAATTTTTGTTATAACCCCAGGGCAGGAATTTATATACTAACGCCGGCTCTGTGCACTAATATGTAGGTTATTTTAGATTTTATCTATTATAAAAGTTTACTTACTGCGTTTATTAGTTGGAAAACTTCTTTTATGCTTTTTTTCCCATTTTAAGTCTGGCGGCATCGGCACCTCTAAATTATGTTAAAGCAGTTGAGACAATCACTATGAATCTCTAGAGAATATATTTGTTTAAACATTTACCGTTTCTATTGCGGTAACTTCCCTGTTCCCATATAACGTTGCCATAGCGATCTGTTGTTTGTTCCAGTACTAAATTAAATTCAAAGTTTTTCTATTAACATAATAAAAAATTTGGAACCCAATTATTACATTTAGCGTAATAAACGATGTATATTAATAATAAATTTATTTTTAAAAAGTAAATGCTTTTAAGGTTGCTTATGTCAGCATTATTAAAATTTAAAGGTAAATTGTTATATAAATTATAACTATTTTCACCTTCTTTGCAAAACGTACCTGAGGCAACCAGTGGAAAAACAAAGAAAAAGACGAATGGAATATGCCACATTTTGCACGTATAAAAAATTTCAACACATTTTTATGTTTCCAACTAAATATACAGCAAACGATAAGTGAATGAATAAGTGAATGAATAAAAATAAAACGCTTGAACGAATATTTTTATGCGCAATTTTAAAAATCTCAAAAAGTTAAAAATTTTATTAATTTGTCTCACTTTGTAACTACGAACTTTTCTTAGAATAAATTGCTAAAAAATAAACTCACATTTTTGAACGTAAATTTTAGATCTTGATTTTTTTTTTTAACTGATTTTATTCAATATTTCCATTGGCGAAATACTTTCTTCATTTCTAGCATTTTTATGACATTAAATGAAACACACTTTTTACCATTAGATATTTTTTTAAATTAGTTCATATAAAGGTGTAACATCTAACCAAGATACTACACCTAGATGTTACACCAAGATGTTAAACCAAGATGTTAAACCAAGATGTTACACCAATGTTTAATATTGTTATTTAATTTTAAAGCCTAAACTACACATTCACGTTATTTGCAAAATAACTTTTATTTATTGTAACTTACTTTCCTTGTTCTCAAAACATGGTTTTCAAAACAATCACTTCTGAACCATCACAAGTATCAATCACTTCTGATTGATACAGCTACATATATTTACGTATAAAAAAAGTTTAAATATACTGACCTATGAAAAGTCTTAGTTAAATTTAACTTAGTAAAGCTACATTTAGAACATTTATTTGGTGAAGCAACGTTTGGAACAATTATCGGTGAAGTTAGAACGATGCTAAACACAAGTGCAAAGTTAGTAACAAGTTTTAAAAATATTAAAATTAAGTTAAATGTTTTATTTTGATTTTCAGGGCCTATTTTTTTATTATTTATTATATTATTTTGTTCGACTTTGCAGAGTAATAGCTTTATAAACGCAATTAAAAATCATTGTAATTCTTTATATATATATATATATATATATATATATATATATATATATTTATTGTAAATAAAAATTATGTTAGTGTTTTTATTTACAAATAGTGTGCTCAATGGTCTTAAAGAACATATCAGTTATATTTTATAACTGCGTGTTAGTGTG
>NC_088921.1:40207500-40250000 GCF_038396675.1 Hydra vulgaris
ACTAAAGTTTTTGAAATGTTTTAACACAAAGTTATTTAATAATATTTAAATGTATTTTTTTTACGACAAGGTGCAAAAGATGTTTCAAAAGCGGAAGTAAACGATCAAATGAAGTCGTGGGTTCGTAAATTGTACGACCGAAAAAAGTCAGATAGTGCGAGGATTGATTATGCATGCCACTCGGAACTTTGGGACAAAGGCAGTGATGCAAATGGCGAAGATAATGTCTAGATTATTGTATAACAGTTTTAATATTATCTGATATACATTTCATTTTATTGAATATGTTTTGTTTTTCACCTTGAAAATAAATTTAGCTTGAATGAAATAACAAACACATTTCAGTTTGCATTTGATTAAAACAATTTAAATAGCTTTAATCATACGTCGATTGCAATTGCAATCTTTTTAATACATTAAAAATAAACAAATTTAAGAAATTTTATGTTAACAATGACCTAACTAACTGCGTGCTAGTTACAAGTAGCGTTTATAATTCACTGAACCTAATAAAATATATCGTCGGATAAATGCTGGCTAAACTGCATTGGGCCAATGTAATCGGGCCAATGTATGCCCGGCGGCCATCAAGGAATCGGCCCAACGCTGGATGCCAACGTTGGGCCAACGTTACAAGAAGCATTGGGCCAACGTTGGCCCAACGCTGGTGTGTTAGCTGGGTACTGATTTACAAGAAAATTTGTTGGAACAATATGTGACTAAAGCTTCTAATATTTATTATAGACTTTCTCCTAAGGTAGTGAAGAAACTAGCTTATCAGTATGGAAAAGTGAATACCGTAAAAATGCCTCATAATTGGAGTGCAAATGAAGTAGCTGGAGAGAACTGGTTCAGTGCTTACCTCAAAATCAAGCACGCGTTTCCAGTTTTAAACCAACAAATGTTCAAAAGTTTGGCTGAGAGAGGCAATTTAGTAACTATGGCAGTTGCTGTTTCTGCCAGTGCAAATTCAATTCCTCCATTTTTCATATTTCCTCGTGTGAAATTTAAAAGCTATTTTTTAAATGGTGCTCCAATTGGAAGTTCAATTTTTGCAGTTTTCCCATTACTTTGTCAAGTAAGCCAGAAGTACGAAAGAACCATCCGTTTTGCTGCTATGAGACAATCATGACTCTCATCCTTCGGTAGAGGCTTTAGATTACTTTAAAGAAAATGGGGTATTGGTTTGTTCGTTTTCCTCCTCATTGCAGCCACAAACTTCAACCTCTAGATCAAAGTGTATTTGGACCTTTTAAATAATACACAACCACAGTTTGCGATGAATGGATGACAATGTACCCTGGTTCCACAATGTTTATTTGCAATATACCAGGTATTGTGGGTAGCTCATTTTCAATAGCATGTACCCCTAATAATATCAAGGCTTGTTATGTGGCCCGGGAAGGCCCCAAAATTGTTTTTTGTAAATGAATGCAACTTTTATAAGTTACCCAAATTCATACTCTTTGAGACTACACTTTAATATTTTTAAAAAAATGTGCCGTTAGGGCTACAGAGCTCATAGAGTAAAAACCGAGTCAACTAGCCCCGGTCTCCCCTACATCTATCTGCACATCTGAAGATTTTTATCTATGTTTGAACAATTGTATCTATCAGTATCTAAAAACCCACCTTTAAATAACTGTAATTACGCTATAAGTTTTTAAATACAAATAATTATAATTCTTTTTAAAACTAATTGTGAAAATTAAACAAGTTCTTTAAATTTGCTTTTGATAAATAAAAGAGCGTTTATTGCATTGTTGTTGTTTATTATCATTACAAAGCGTTATTGAGCAATATTGATTGCATTAAAAGTCTTGAGTATAACGAATTGCATTAAAAGTCTCGGGTTATTGAACGATATTGAACGTTACTGAGCGATATTTAGCGTTATTGAGCGATATTGATTGCATTAAAAGTCTCGGGTATAACGAAAAAAATAGTTCAATTTTTTATCATTATTATTATTTTTAATTTCAAAAAGTATGAAATAAAAAAAAGAACTATGAAGTTTGTGGCGTTTGAATTTCAACTAAATAAAAAAAGTAACGTAAAAAAAGTAATATGACCAAAGTGACATTGAACCCAAGTTAAATAAGTTGTTCTCAAGTTTGATAATTAGTTAAAGGTGTAGATTTTTTTTTTTTTTTTATAAAAATTACGTAAAATTTACTATGAAAAAAGCTAAATTGTTAATTTAACTAGTTCTTAACATTTATTTATTTGGGTGCATTATATTATCAATAAGCAAACTGCGTATAAGAGTGCCAGTTAGGGGGCTGTGCAATAATAAAAACATTTGATGCACTGATACAATTACAGAGGTAAATTTTAATATTTGGTTTAAGTTCAGAAAATACAGAAAAAACGAAGATGAAATTTTATATCAAATTGTCTTACCAATAGATTTATGACCATATTTCATTGCACCTACAAACAACTTTGATAAAGTTAACAATATTTTTGAAAAGAATGCGATAAACTTTTTCGAAGCAAACAATTAGAATCTAT
The DNA here is from genome assembly GCF_038396675.1 of Hydra vulgaris. NCBI lineage: Eukaryota > Metazoa > Cnidaria > Hydrozoa > Anthoathecata > Hydridae > Hydra > Hydra vulgaris. The sequence goes on from NC_088921.1 coordinate 40,210,015, forward strand.
ATAATAATGCTGAACTTAATAGTAGTAGTGCCCTTTCGAACGTGTATGACGCAGAACTCTTGGCAGCAATTTCAACCGAGGCAATAGCGAGAAAGAATCGCAGCAGTTTTTTTTTTGAAAGAAAATGTGAACTAATGTGTGTGCAAATATCTAACTTATGTGAACTTCAAACTATGTAATGTTAAAACATATATATATATATATATATATATATATATATATATATATATATATATATATATATATATATATATATATATATATATATATATATACATATATATATATATATATATATATATATATATATATATATATATATATATATATATATATATATATATATATATATATATATATATATATATATATATCTATATATATACACTGTAAAAAATGTCACGCCAAATTCTTAAATGTCCCAGCAAAATAATTAAACTTCACGCCACTTTTAAATCTTTACACATAAATGATCTAAGTCGCGCGACTATTTACAAGCAGTTATAAATGTCACGGAGTGTATAATTGTTTAAATGTCACGCCATACGAATAAATTTCGCGCCACGCGCTAAATGTCGCGTGACTATTAAAACATATAGTTTCCGCAGAGAAAAAAAGAAATATCACATTAATTAATTTTTCGTGGTTATTCTGTGACTATAATGTCTAAAATAATTAAAATTTCCTATTTATTAAAATTTATGCCAGTGGTTTTGGCTGTAGATGATAATTTGTTCACGCTTAAATCTAAGGGTAAATATTACTTGGCGACGAGTTTTACTTTTTATTACATTACCATTAATCATTAATGGTGTAATAAAAAGTTAAATTTTTTTTGTAAAAACTCGGTAAAATCTAAAATTAATGTTTAAAATATTAGCTAAAAATACACTCAACATAAATTGTCATAACTTATGACAGTAAAATAAGTTAATAATAGATTTGAGATAAGTATTTTCAATGATATATTAGGAATACCTATTCTTAATTTATAATTGTTATCCTTAATACATCATTGAGTATTTCAAGCTCGTACAATGATATACACTATGGGGTAATTCCGCATCAAATCACCCAAAATTTAGAAAATTTTGAACCATGGGTCTCAAAATTTTAAAAAACCTCTTTGGCTGTTGCATCTTAAAAAGAAAAGTTAACATATAAAATTTTAGCTAAAAATGTTGAGAGGTTGACAAGATACTGCAATTTTAATACTGACCTGGTTTCCTAAAATGACCCGGTTTTCATAACACTCTGAAAAAACTTTTTTCTTAAAATAATAAGAAATAAAATTGCAATATCTTGTCAACCGCTAAACTTTTTTAGCTGAAATTTTGCATGCAATATTTTTTTATAATTAGGAATAATGTTTCAAAATATAACACAAAAGGAAGACACATTGTTCAATGGACTGGGTGATTTAATGTGGAATTGCCCTATGATAATGATTATCTTTACACAATATCATTGTGTACATTGCTATTATTCGCAATTGGACTGCCAATCGATTATTTACAATTGTTATTGTTTAAAAAAAACTTTTTTAGGCTATTTGTGCCACAGTTTTTGTGTGACCTGGCCTCACTAGCTTTTTTTAAAAAAAATAGAACTTTAAATAACGATTGTTCAAATACATTGATTGTTGTGTCATATAAATTTAATTTATCTATTGGTATAATTTTGATATCATCTAAGTCCTGCTTTTTTGTTTTTTGCTGCGCTAAAATATTTACTTTTAGTGCACTAAAAGTAAATGGTTTATTGCAGTAAAACCTGAAAAGTTAAATTTCGATTTAAATTATTCTATAATTTGTTCTATAATAAGTTATCAAACTTGATAACAGGTTTAGTTTTTAAAACTCCATATAACTGATAACAGGTTTAGTTTTTAATTTTTATTTTGGTATTTTTGTTTAAAATTATCTAAACTAGTAAACTGTAGAGTTTACATAATTTAACACTTACATTTGGCAGAAATGAATTGGTTGAAAACCCAGCTGCATTTTTAATCAATCATTGAATCCATTTTTTTCTGTTAAATGTTTTTACAGACAAGGTTATTCACAAATTGTATAAACTAATCAAGTCAACACACAATAGTAATAATTACAATAGATACGTATGCTAATACCTTTAAGTATACATAGTTACAGTTAAGAACATGTTTTTTCAATTTTAAGATAATAATTTTACTTTTAGTATATATTTTCCAAATTTGTGTCAATAGCATTCTCAAAGTAAAATTATAAATTAAGCTTAAAGTACAATTTGTAAAATATTATCTATTAAATAATCTAATTGCTATTTTTATACTAATATTGTATTCTATGCCTAAAGATATTACTATCTAATGTTGTTTAGTTAAACTTAGTTTGTAATAGAATTGTCATAGTTTTACCCAATTTATGCTAAAATATACAAAAATAATTTTGTGTTGTAGTGTCCTCAAAGATCAATGTACTGCCAGATGACTTTGATTTGATGTTTTCTGACATGGTGTTAGAAGATGAGATGATAGTTGCTCTTCCTAATCCATGTGAAATCGTTATCAAGGTTATTGGTAAAAATTTACTATAAATTAGTTTAAAATCATTATGTCCGGTTTTTTCTAATTATTTTAAAAGTTTGTTCTAAACTAATAATATTATTATTTCTTTATGCTTATCTTATGTTTAATATATGATAATTATATTTCATGTTTTTCAGAATCAGACCCATCATTCCAAAGAATATCATACGAACCGACATTTCTTCAAATGTTAAACACATTTCCAATTTATAGCCAAGAAAATTCTCCTGGTACAAGTAAAAGCTCGCCACAATCATCGTTTATTTTGCAGCCACAAAGTATGAATGTCCAAGCTACTGTCCAGTCTCCACTTTCTCTAGAGATTGGAGTTAAGGTATGTAGCTGTGGATTTATGTCGGAAAATAATGCACGTATGGACAGACATTTAGGTATAAGTTCAATATGTAAAATTGTTTGTAAAATTTGTAATGCCTCATTTAAATCAACAAGAGGAGTATCAAGGCACATTTGCAAAAAAAATGAAAAAGTTTTACCTTTTCCAAAGATAAAAATAGACTCGCAAACAACATTAGCAATTAAACTATGTGGTCAGTTGAGAGTGCCTTCAACAACTGTCAATACAATATTTAGTATTTCCGCCAATATGTTACTTAATATTCGGAAGTTAATAAAAGAAGAGCATTTTCATACTTTTGACAAGTATTTTTTACAAGTGGATATCCTTAGTAATAAATATCAAAGAGAAAAATTTTAAAATAATTTGTTTGACATTTTGAAAATAAATGAAGTTTTGTTTGCTGGTGGCAAAGGTTATAGTTTTTTACTATTTGACATTATTAATTTTCTTTTGCAAATTGATGAGTTTGTAGAGCTTTTAAGTAGGAAAGATGCTGAATCAAAATATCGTACAGATTTCTCTACTCACAAAATTATAATTTTCTCTTAGTTTGTATTGTGACGATATAGAATTAGCTAACCCTATTGGCAAACACAGAAAACTTCATAAACTAACTATTTTCTATGTTCAATTTCATTCCTTGCCATCATATATGCGTTCTACGTTAATATCAGTTTTTCCACTTGCAGTTGTACCTTGTGCCAGAGAAGATTTGTGTATGTTACATACTCAAGCAAACCACCATCAACATATCAAAGATCTCAAGAGCGTGACAAGTAAAAAATCTAAACTCTATTGGTCAAGATTTTATAGCATAAATTATGAGAGTGCACTTTTATTAATCACCGCTTTTGATATTATTGAAAACGCACCACACGATCCCATGCACATTTTGCTTGAAGGACTAGTGCCCCATGAACTGTGTCTTCTGCTGCGATTGCATATTTGTGAAAAACGTATATACTCATTAGCTGCACTTAATAGTTTTATTATTCAGTTTCCTTATTTATACTCTGAAGGCAGAGATAAGCCCAATATTTGTCCAACTACCTTTGATATTTCAGGGTCTCAAACATCTGCTCAAATTTTGATTCTTGCTCGTATCATTCCACTTTTTATTGGACAATACAGCAATTCCAATGATCCTCATTATGTTAATTTTCTTGATCTTTTACAAATCCTTCAACTTACTTTGTCACCGATAACTACATATAGAACTATTTTGGATTTAGAAACTCTTATTGAAAAGCATAACAAATCATTTTCTTTATTGTGGCCAAATAATCTGATACCAAAACATCATTTTTTACTTCATTTTGTTGGACAAATGCATCGATTTGGTCCACTAAAAAATCAATTTTGTATGACTTTTGAAGCAAAGCACAATAAAATAAAAAGTGTACGTTGGAATAACTTTAAAAACATTGCCAAATCAGTTTGTCAATATCTTCGATGGAACACAGTTTCAAACTTCCTTGATGATAATGTTCAACTGATACCTTATCCTTTTATGGCAAAGACTAAACATTTAAAAAAAGAATTGTTATTGGTTCAATTGTATACCAAGTTGGTGATATTATTTCGACAATTGATTCTTATCAACTTTATAAGATCACTGACCTTCAACCTAGTTGCGTAAAAGTTTGTATCATGACAATTGACAGCAACATACCTCATAAACTGGCTTTTCATGTTAGAAGTACTAATATGTTTAAATCAATTATTTTAGAAAATCTCCAAATTTCAGTGGCCATTGACAAAATTTACTGTAGATGGCACAATATTAGTTGTGCCTAGGTCAAAACATTGTTTCATAGTTTCTTAATTACAATAAATATTTTGAATATGAATATATTTTGTATATTTTATGGTGTTTTTTAAGAAAGATTTGTAGTTATTTCGTTCATTTATATATAAGCGTATTAATGCATGCAGAATATATACTTGTTAAAGTATCTAAACAATAGAATGTTTATATATATATATATATATATATATATATATATATATATATATATATATATATATATATAAATATATGTATGTATATATATATATATATATATATATATATATATATATATATATATATATATATATATATATATATATATATATATATATATATATATATATATCATCTCCAAAGGTGTCTCCCTGAAGGAACCCCTACCATTAGAAAGAAGTTTTATTGTCGTGTTACTGTCCTTTTGAAAGAGTCGTATCCAAACTGTACCTTTGGAGAAGAGGGTGCAGTAAGTTTGAATTATTATTTAATGTTTTACTTTAAAATATTTCACACACAAACCAATGGCTCACTATAAATTCTTCAAAATGTTTAGTTAAACATAAGTTACGTCATTATCCTAAATAAGGTAAATTTAAATCTAACATCTAGGTCAAAATAAAGATCTAGATTTAAAAAATCTTGAATTAAAATTCTTTATACATGTCACATTCATGTGTTACACAAGATTTTTAGTTTTACATTTTGTTTTTCAGGGTGGTGTTGTAAAACGTGTTTCGAATGTTATTCGTAAGCGACGTGAGCGAAAAATCAAAAGTTTGGCAGAGTCTAAGAATGCAAACAGAATGCTTAATATCTCTGGAATAAACGATGCCTCATTTGATGATGATATACAAGTAATACTTCATAAAATTTTAAACTAAATATCATTTTTTATCGATATTTTTTATAATAATAAAAATATATTTTATATTTTTAGTAATTACAGTAACAATTTAGTTATAAGAGTTATTGCAATGTTTTTTGTTAGTGTGCTTTGGTGCAAAGAGTTCCAGATTTAGAACACATCCGTTGTTTAGTGAGGAATATGCACTGTTCTCTGCCGTATTTAGAGCACAAAGATCATCTATTCCATCTCGAGATCGTAAGAAAACAATAACTATACTTTTGTCACATATATCATTGATTGTTATATGTGTGCTACAATGTAGGACATATATAGCACTGCTACATATATTTTTAGATCATGGACGAGTTCGAAAGAATGAACTTTATAAAAAGAGAAACAGCATTAGATAAGCTGATGCAAGTCGTTGATAAATTGTATCCTGGTATGCCTATTGCACCTGCCCTGATTAAATTTCACAACAGCACTACCAGAAGAGGGGTGCTGTTCCCAGTTGTTATTGATGGTGTAAGTTTAACGAAAAGTTGTTTAATTTTGTTTTTTTAATTATATATTTTTTAATAATATTAATTAAGAAAGATAAAAAGATTAAGATAATGGTTTTCTTTTTTACAAAATGTTTAGGCTGAAGATATTATTTTTTCTCCTAGGCCTCGACTCATCTTAGCCGAAAATGTAAAAATTGTCGACAAAGTAAATATTATTGAAATAGGACAACGCCATAATGATGCACTACACGTCCTTCAACTTCTGGCATATTATTATATAATGGACCTATCGTACCCAAGGTCGTTTGGAGGAGTTTTAGGGCTACTGCAGCATTATGTCTTGCAACTACCATTTGATTGCACGAATAAGCTTTGGCTCAAAAAATGTAAAATCTTGTGAAATCTGTTGCCGTGGTATATTGACATTTTATATTGACTGAACCATGAAAATTTTGTTCGTTTATATATAAGCAAATATATTTGATGGCTTTTTTTAAAACAAATAAAATATAGTTTTTATCGTTTCTTAGGTCTTTTTATTTGTTTAAGTATGGCGTGACATTTAATTTTTAATTTGTCACGCGACATACAAAACACTATCGTGTCGCATGTCACCAAGCCCGATTTTTCACGCCACATTTAATTTATCTAAATGTGGCGTGAAAAATAGGGCGTGGCGACACGCGACACGATAGTGTTTTAGATGTCGCGTGACAAATTAAAAATTAAATGTCACGCCATACTTAATTTTAAACAGTTGCGTGACAACTATAATTATAAATGTCACGCCAAATTTAATACTTGAATGTCGCGTGACAACTACGATTATAAATGTCGCGTGAAAAATCGGGCTTCGTGACATGGGAGTTTTATTAGACAATTTGGCGTGACATTTTTTACAGTGTATATTCAATGAGAATAAGATTCTTATTGAGATTCTTGTTATCAATAACAAAACAGAGTTGTTAATCCTTGGCCTTGGTTTTGCCTTGAGGCCAAAAATTAAAGCCTTGGCCTTGGCCTTGAAACTGTTGGCATTGAACATTTTGGCCTTGGCCTTGAACGTTTTGGCCTTGGCCTTCCACTTTCTTATTAAATTCAGAACTTTCGTTTTTGTTTGGATTTTAAAGATTTTACTATAGTTGATTTTGTTTACTTGTGTTATTTTTTCTTTACTTGAAAGTTTTAGAACCTAATTTTGTGTTTAATGTCATGGTTTAAAAAATCCATTTTTAATTTGCCATTTTTGACTAGCCATTTTTAAACAATAGTCAAAAATAAGGTTAACGGGAATTTATTATCTACATATTCGGTCACATGATTTTATAACGTTTTTTATTAGTTAAAACACTTCAAAATTTTAAAAAGATTTAAACACGTGATTTTTTCTTAAAATTAAAGACAAAATTTAAAAGGTTTTTTGAATTAAAATAGTTTTTATTAATCCAACTTTTAAATAATAATTATTATAAAGTATTTTTTTTTTTTTTTACTTATTTATATTGTTTTTATTCAACTTAATAAAAAAATTTTTTATAAAAGTTACTAGTAATCTATCTTTAATAGAGTTTTTTTTAAATAATTTTAGTCATAAAATCCACTTTGAACCAGTAAGCAATGGCTTATCCTTTTTTGATAGTTTGGTCACTAAACCATAAAAGATTTGCTCAAGAACAACACCAGAAGCCGCTTTGAATTCTACTAAAAATGGTTTTACACCTCAGATTCAAAAGCCTTTTACCAAAAAAAATCTTTTTGCAAATTATAGTTGTTTATGCCGGATGGATAACATTTGAATAATAACGTTATGCGCAATTCAAAAGCACAGCATCACGTTTCATTTTGTTTAGTACAAATAATATAACATTTGTAATGAACAAAATAAAACGTGATGCTGTGCTTTTACTTGTGCAGAAATATGTATATATTGAAGTTGGAGAAATATGCATATATTGAAGTTGGAGAAAGACAATAGTTTGTTCATAACGAGAACTGAAGTATTGAGAGAAAAAAATTGATTTACGTTGAAGTAAATAATTTCAAAAATCAATAAAAGATATGAAAAATCGAATCAATTGCAAAATTAAATAAAGTCGCAAGTAAAAAAGTTTTCAAATTTTTAACAAATAATTCAACCAAATATTCTACAAGTAAAAAAAAATGGTTTAATAAAATATTTTGAGAGACGGAAAAAAATACATACTGAAACTTTTTAGTCCCTGTGTTTATCCTCATGCTTTAATTAGGTGAACCTAATTAACAGCATGTATTTCACCTATTGCACCTTCTAACATCGCGTGCAATCCTGTCCGCTTTCTCTAGGCTATCTTTCTAAAACGACTACTTCTATCTTTCACTCTAACATATCTTCCTTCTTCCCAAAATCATTTTACTCTCCGTCAGTAAAATAAATATTTAGTAGTTGTAAATCAACAACAACAAGTACTTCACTATTTGTTGAATTAACAAGTAGTTCTGATAAATTTACATCATTAAAAGCAGCTGAACAGTTTAACGGTAGTGGGAATTGTAGAAATTTACATAAAAACTTATAAAAATGAATTGGAAAGACAATCGCAATCTGTTTTGAATAACAAAAAAATAATTGGTTTTGAAAATAAATAAAGGTTTCACTTAAGAAGTTGAACTAGTTTTAACCTAAGAAAGTAAATTAATTTTCACATGAGAAGTGAATCGAACAATCTCTTTTGCTATGGCATTGTCTATCCAGGCAGCAAACTCCGTTTCTAAAAATAAGTTATGTTATGACATAATGTTATGAATGTTATGACATAATGTTATGAATGTTATGACATAATGTTATGAATGTTATGACATAATGTTATGAATGTTATGACATAATGTTATGAATGTTATGACATAATGTTATGAATGTTATGACATAATGTTATGAATGTTATGACATAATGTTATGAATGTTATGACATAATGTTATGAATGTTATGACATAATGTTATGAATGTTATGACATAATGTTATGAATGTTATGACATAATGTTATGAATGTTATGACAACCAAAGTAACGAAACTCTAGACTAGCAAAATTTTCATATAAGTGGGTGTGGCAAGTGGGTGGGGTAAAACGGGACAGTTAAAAAATAGCAGTTATTTGTTAATTGTAAATCTTTAAAAATGATAAAAAATGAAAGTTATCTATCATTCAAACATGTTCAGTCAGTGAACTTTCAAAAAAGTAACATACCCATATAAACTACACGCTCATACACCTATACACCGCAAAAAAGAAATAACAACTAAAATAAAAAAAAAACTTTTTGTGTTTTATAATGAAATACCTTCACTTTACCCCAACCAATATATTAATATATATATATTGATAATTACCACTAAATTTAAAATTAAACAAAAATATTATCGATCAAATAAATCACGCAAAAAATATCCTGAGACTATTTGAAAACATTTTTGATAAGCTGGCTTATTAGCAATATCCCAAAGTAGAACAAATTTAAATACCCCATATGTATCAGCAGCCACTTAAATATGACATATGTATCAGCATCCTTTCTAGTTCTAAGTTCTTTTTTACTCACAGCTAAAACTGCACTTCATCCCAATTTGGATGATTGATCTTTCTGATATAATTTCTTACCATTGCTGTTTACATTAAACACTATTAACAATCGAAGTTAAGTTATAAAAATAACAAGAATAATAAGAAATAAAAATAAGAATTTCTTTGTATTTATTACTAATATTGCTTTTCTAAATAAGGAAAAAATTTTAGATTAAAAATAAAATTATCAAACTGTAAACAGCATCATGAAATGGTAGTAATATAGCCAATTATATAAATAACTTGTTGTCCCGATATGCCCAACAAAAATCATTTTATTGAAACTAATACAATTCAAAAATTTCAAATTTAGATAATTTTTAAAAACAAGATTCTAAAAGAGGATAAAAAATACTGTCTGAATAATATAAACTTTTGACAAATAAAGTAGATTAGCAATAGTTCACTCTTTTATCGCTGTATCGCTTAAGAAAATATGCAAATTTTGTTTTTTGCCAACTTACTGATGCATTTTGGTACTTTTAATGTATTTTGATATTTCTAAAATTAAATATTTCTAAAATTAAATCCTTTTTACAATTATGAAGTACAATAATTTACGAACGTTTTATAAAAAAAAAATCCTTTTTTTTTACATAGATTACTCGAGAGCAAACTCTGTTTGATTTGAAAAAAAAAACATAAGCAAAATAACAATTAAGATACTAAACTGGTGTTTAATAAAAAGTTGAATCAAAAAAGTATAATGGACACCATAACAAATCTAGATTTTATATAGACACTTGGGGAGGGGGTCTTTTTCCATTTATCCTTTTATTCTGTAAAAACAATACAATATTGTATTAAGGTCATCAAAAACATTAATATAACACTGAATAGTATAACCAAACAATATTATATCGATCAATCAGTTTTTATAGATAAAGTAATAAATTCAAAAATGAATTACGTTATGAATTCATTATATTATATGCTGACCCTAACCCTTACACGAGTTTTTAATGTTCATAATGTTATGAATTCAAGATTCAAACTTTTTTGATTGATTTTAAGTCAAAAAAATCATCATTATATTTTAAATCAGCATTTTGAAATTAATTTCAAAATTTCTTTTTTATCGTTCATATCTCGCAGGAGAATTCTCCTGCGAGATATGAACGATAAAGAAGCACGTCACCCACACATAAACGAAAAAAACCGGAAATATACGGACTCTGGCCTTAAATCAACTGAGTAAGATTTAGTCGTTTTATCCTTATTCTTTTACAGTTTGAGCAGCAAAGCATATACGCAACGCATAGGAAAGCAAACTACGCATAGGAAAGCAAACTTACGTAAACTTTGTTTAAATAAAATCCCATTGAGACATACAAATAAACGCGGTGGCGGAGTTCTTATTTACGTGAAGGAAACCATTGCGCATTACGTTAGGAATGATTTAAGCGTTTCTGACAGCGATTAAGAAATTTTAACTATTGAAATCTTAAATATTGAATCTAAAAATGTATTAGTAAGCTTGCTGTTATCGACCACCTGACGGTCTGAGCGAGAATCTGAGCACGTTTTTTGAACAAAATGTTATCAAAATAGGCATTGAATAAAAAAATAAAAAATTTATTATTGGCGATCTAAACATGAATTTTAATTTACACAGTCAGAAAAAAAAAAGCGCCTTACGCCAAGTTGTACTCAACTCGTACTTGACTCAACTACGCCTACAAGGCAAATATAAAAAAAAAGGAGGGGGGGGGGGGCTGGAGCAAGGGTGGATTCGGACTATGTAGTAAAGGAGGAAGGGAACAATTTTTTGATTTGATTGATCCAGACCATCTTTTACAGGGTTCCCACTATTAAAATTGAGGCTAAAAGTAAGGATTTTAAGGAGATTTAAGGAGATATTTTCCTAATATTTAAGGAGATTTGGTCGCGAATGACAACTTTTTGAAAGAAAAAGTAAGGAGAATTAAGGAGAAAACAATCACATTAAACACAGTATCTTATTATTTAATAAATTTTAAATATAAACAGAGAAATTATTATAAATTAATATATTACTTTATATACATATATATAAATATAAACATATATATAATAAAAATATAGGTTTGCAAACTATCAAAGAGCTATATATTTTCTTTATTAATAAGTATAATCCATTCACTTTAATAAAACTTCCTAGATGATTAAAAATAATAATAATAAGGAGAAATTAAGGAGAGCAGTCAAATTTTACTTTTTTATAAGGTTATTCAAGGACACTTAAGGAGGTTTTTATTTTTTTTAAATATTTAAGGTTTTTAAGGACGAGTGGGAACCCTGTATTAAGGTTTAATTTTCAGGTTTAATTACTTTTTAAGCAAGCAAGCCCAAAAAATAGAATTTGCACTTGATAATTTTATTCAAATTTCATGCCTCTTTGAAACAGCCTCACAAAATTACTTTTTTAACAAAAAGTGTTTCTTATTAAAAGAGTATAGAACTGTAGATTCGTTACCATTTTGGGTTAACACATTACAATAAAAAATATATAAAACAATAAATGATTGTTTCGCCCAATATCAGGGCTCATCAGCATGTCTAGGAACATATTTTATTCCAGACATGGACAATCGAAAAAAGAAAAAATAATAACAGAAAAGAGAAAGACACAAATACAAACAGATTTATATGCATTGTCAAATAAAAGGTTGTATATATATTTTTATATTACAAGATTAAAAAAAAAAGTTAAACTAAGTTAAACCTTAAAAGCAAGAAAGGAGATCATTTTTGATCAAATGAAAAAAAAGGTAACAGTTTTTGAATAGTTACAGTAAAAAACTGGATTAAATGGCACAAAAACTTAAAAATATTATTAGGTTGATAGAGAAAAATGTATTTAAAATTATTTTTTTTATTTTTTTCATTTTGTTGCAAAATTAGAAAATGATAGAAAGAGATTGTCAATGTCAGAAAGAGAATTTTGCCTGAACTATGAGCACTCATATACCTGAACTATGAGCACTAATCATATAGCTAATCCCAAACAAAAGTATGAGGTTACAAATAACCTGTCTTCTTAAGGATACCATTGATGTCTTGGCCTTTCCAGGGGTTTCCATGCCTATTTCTTAGCTATTATATTTAGAGCAGTGATAATCGACAAGAATATCTTAATATAATGTAGTTGGAGTGTGTTAGAATATATTGATGGATATACATTAGTGGCAAACCATTAAGTCAATTTTCTGACGTTGTTGTTCTCGTATAGTTTAATTAGTTGTTCAGTACATCGTTGTTCTCGTATGGTTTAGTTTTTTTTAACTGACGCATAACTGAAAAATTCCTCTCACACTCACATAAAGTAACAGGAAGTGTCCCTAGTATTCTTAAATATCTTAATATTTTCAAATCCAGAAAATGATATTGATTTAAGAGCTAAGGATTTATTGTCAGGAATTGTTCCAGAGAATCTTTCCCAATATTTTTCCCTAAGAACTAATTCCCTATTCAATGCACTGATATCAGGGAAATCATCTATATAAAAGTTACAGAACATTTTAAACTGCTGCCTCCAACACGATTAGCTTTTAAGAAAAGAAATAATAAATGGAATAATTGCTAACCCTTTATATGCAGCTACAGTTTCTGGTTTAAATCTTGTAGATATAGATGCATGATCTATTAGAGGGATAACAGCACTTTTGAAGTATTGTGAAACAGACTCTGATAGAGCATTAGAGCAATATTTTTGAATAGAACAGGTTCTTGGTTTCGAAACCAAAATGTCAGCTTTACTTGAAAGTAAACATGATGCTTTGTAAAGCTATTTTGAAAACTACCTATATCATTTCTGATGGAAACAAATTTATTTTTAAGAGCTGCAATAAGGTGCAAACTAAGGGGTTGCGGTAGTGAGAAAAGTCGGTATTATATTCTGGTTGGTATTAATAACCAGTCACTACCAAAGTTATGATATTGAAAGTAAGTTTTTTAAATATCAACACTTTCAAAAGTTTGGTATTGAACGGTATCTTTTGAAAGTGTTTGATAGTGTAAAATTAAACTATTGCCACTATCAAAAAAACCAAACACCTCTTATGGTTAGCCCGCCTACAAGACAAAATATACTATCTTAAACGATTGTTCGTATTCTTTACAACACTCCATCCTTTTGAAATTTTTCAAAAAAAATTAACATTTTTAAATTGGTTTTTATTTCCCCAGAGACGAAATACATATCAAAGCTTGGTCAAAATTATATTGGTTTTTTTTTTAGTATTTTATTAATAAAAATAAATATAGTTCAAACTCAAATCTCCAACACTTAAAATGAGAAATACATTATCAACTCTCAAGATGTCACTTTCTTCAAAACAATAAAACAATGTTATTCTCACAATTAATATTTTTAGACAGACCTGTAAATTTTATTTTTAAAAGAAATAACCTGTACAAAAAAAAATTAAACCATAAAAATAATTTAAAATTATTTATTTTATGAAATTTACTTAATACAGTAGAATCTAATTCGAATTTTATGGGGAAAAATAAAAGTTCAAATTAGAGAGATTTTCGAATTATAGAAAGTTGATTTTTCTTAAACGCATTTTATGGTGACTTTGCATTTAATCGAATTATGGAGGTTTTCGAATTAAGAAGATTCGAATTAGAGAGATTGTACTGTATAATTCAAATTTTAATAAAAATTTTAATGGAGAATTATTTTAAATTAAATTTACATAATTTAATTTTAATAAAATGTCAAATGTTCAGGTAAAATTATTATGCTCCGAAGTTTTTTAATTTGGGAAAAAATATTTTTAATTAATTTTATTTCAAAAAAATTCATATTATTATTATTATTACCAATTTTTTTTTTGATATTGAGTTTGGTAGTGGCAAAAGGGATTTTCAGAAAAAATGTTTTCACCTTCAAACACTTGATATTAAAATTGAGTTTTTTGATATCGCACTTTCAATATCATTACTACCGATAGTTTGGTATTTTTTGATACTTCAATAGTTCAATAGCGATATCGCAATACCCTAGTGCAAAATATCGAAGACATCAATAGTTTTTGATTGCAGTAACCAAGTAACAGGTAAAGTAAAATCGAAGACACGTGTTGTCATAACTAGTAAAGTAAAGTAAAGATGAGTTGAAAAGTGCTAATGGAATATAAAAAAGTAGAAGAATTATTGTGTCTTTGTTAACAGAACTCTTAGTGGAAGCCATGATACATAAAGCATGGAAAATAGATAAATAATGTTCAAGAAAAGTGTTTAAACCATCTAAACGCTCAATTGATCTAGCTCTACAAACATCCTTTTTTTTTTTTATGCGTTTGAGAATCAAGCTCTAAAATGCTAGTATCTAAAAACTTTTGTCTATTTTTTGAATCATTAAAAAAATAAGAAAGTTCACAAACTTTATCAAAAACCTCTGAGACTAATTGGACATTACACGATTCACAAACAGATAAGTTCAGTCGATGGCTATGATGATGTGTATACAGAGCCTTTGAACTTATACTTAAAACCTGATCAGAAAGATCATTTATATACTCAGAGACAGAACATATCCATAACTCCATCATATCCCTGACTTCTACAGTTTTTTATATCTAGATTCAATTTGCGTACACAATTAACACAGATAAACTTATTGTATTAAAATATAATAAGATAGTTATTTTTGAAGAAAAAGTAAAGTGACTTACCTCAGCAATACAATGCTTTTAATTGTAATAAATTAAGTAAGATGGGATACTAACTTCTGCACATATATTTCTTATTATTGTCACAATAAGAAGAAATAGTGGCACATTATGATGCCATAATAGATGTCATCAATATGATGGCACAATTATTCTTTATTATTCTTCATTGTAACTATTTTGTTATTGTTATCAATAAATTTACCCAATAAAGTTTCATAAAATATATTTAAGTTACCAAGATCGTCTGTTTAAGTTAACAAGATCGTCGATCGTCGGTTTCCTCAAACATATTTAAGTTCGTCGGTTAATCGATCGTCGGTTTAGTACGTCTTCGATTTAGTTTAGTGCATTTTCAAAGTTATAGGCCATGCTTACACATTCAAATTTAAAAACCTTATTATTATTCGATTTAAGTAAATATATATAGATAGAACGGAGTAAATTTGGAACCGCTGCAAAGTATACTATACTTTGTAGTTCACACAACGATTTTAAAAGAAGTTATATTTTTAAACGAATCAGATGGCAACATTTAATAGCGTTATTACCTTATCCAATTTTCTCATACCCTGCAAAGTATAGTTTACATAGCATAGTTAACATATATAGTTTATAGCAATTTTTATAAAACAATTTTTGCAACATCTGCAAAACATAGTTATCACTGTATACTTTTTCCTGATTTTATTTTCTAACAAAATATGACAAAAATATAAAGATCCGCAATTAGTATTAGGCGGGTGATAGACGTCATAATACCACTATTTATATTTATTTTTTTACCGCGTCACTTGCAGCACTTGACGAGGTATAAAAGGTTTCAAAAAAATTTATGAAAATTTTTTTGAAATATTTTATTCTGTCTATCATGTCAATTTTCCTATCTGTGAAAAAACAATAAATCAAAAAAGTTTAAATGCTCCATCGATAAGGATTTTAAAAAATCATCTAAGATCAAACAAAAACTATATATAAGTTACTTAAAACAAAAACACCTTTAAATGAAAAAATTGTATAAAAGTTACAAATGCCTGTTTGAAAAAAGTTGTAAAAACTTAAAACAGAATTACTTCTCAAAATTAATTGAAAATGTTGAGAAAGACTCTAAACGCACTTGGAAAATTTTAAGAAAAATTAGTGGAGAACAAAAAATTGCTCAGGTTCCCTCATGCAGGTGATTAGAGTGGATAACAAAGATGTTTTTGAAACTAGATTAAGAGCTGGTGAGTTCAACAAATTCTTCATTGACATCGGTTCCAAACTTGTAAATAAAATTCTTAATACCCAAGCTGTGTTTATTAACTTTTTAACACCGATGGATGATTGTATTTGCTCAAGTGAATTATTTTCTGAGCTATCATTTGAGGAGTCAATTAAAAACAGCCAAGGTAATCCCAATCTACAAAGAAGGAGACTGAGAGCTAATATGTAACCACCGACCTATCTCTATTTTATCAACATTTTCAAAATTTTAGAAAAAATTAATTTCAATAGATTATATAATTATTTAAGGACAAGAACTTTTATATAAAAATTGGTTTAGTTTTAAAAGAAATAGTTCTACTGAGCATTCAACCATCCAATATGTCCGTGAAATCTCTAACTCTTTCAAAATTTTATATTTCACGCTAGGTTTTTTTTTAGATTTACCAAAAGCATTTGATAAAGTAAATTATGGTATTTTGATTTATAAGCTTAAATATTATGGAGTGAATGGCGTAATTTTAAAATGGCTTTGAAAGTTATTTAACAAACCAAAAACAATTTGTTTCTTTTAACAATCTTTATCAAAAAAATTGATCCTAGCGGAGCACCACATGAATGTCAGACATTTCATGTGGTGCTCCGCTAGGATCAATTTTGGGGCCACTTTTTTTTAAATCTACATTAATGATTTGCACAAAGCTTTTAGTCTTTTAAGTATTATGTTTATGGATGATACTAGTGTATTCTTATGTTTATGGATGATACTAGTGTATTCTTATGTTTATGGATGATACTAGTGTATTCTTATGTTTATGGATGATACTAGTGTATTCTTATGTTTATGGATGATACTAGTGTATTCTTATGTTTATGGATGATACTAGTGTATTCTTATGTTTATGGATGATACTAGTGTATTCTTATGTTTATGGATGATACTAGTGTATTCTTATGTTTATGGATGATACTAGTGTATTCTTATGTTCATGGATGATACTAGTGTATTCTTATGTTTATGGATGATACTAGTGTATTCTTATGTTTATGGATGATACTAGTGTATTCTTATGTTTATGGATGATACTAGTGTATTCTTATGTTTATGGATGATACTAGTGTATTCTTATGTTTATGGATGATACTAGTGTATTCTTATGTTTATGGATGATACTAGTGTATTCTTATGTTTATGGATGATACTAGTGTATTCTTATGTTTATGGATGATACTAGTGTATTCTTATCTAATAATAATGTTAATGAACTCTTTCCAACTATGAATTAAGAAATCAAAAATATTTCTTACTGGTTCGAATGCAATAAACTTACCCTAAATATTAACAAAACAAAATGGATTTGTTTTCATTTGATAATTAAAAAACGTTGTTTACTTCCAGCTCTACCTGATATTTTTATTAACTAAATTGAAATAAAAAGGGATTGCGTCACAAAATTTTTAGGTGTATTCCTTGAATCCTTCCATCGTATAGATGTAACATATTGGTTATGTTGGTACTAAAGTTTCCAAAAATATTGGAATTCTTTATAAGGCCAGAATCTATAGAGTAAAATGGGGTAATTTTGCCACTTTAGAAATTTTGCCACCAGTTGGTGTATATCTACTATTAGAAATATAACTTTACTCAGGAATAAGATTTTTTTATAATTCAAATTTCTATTAGAAAAAAAACAAATTTCTTATCCAATTATGTAAAAAAAATTTTCTCTTTGTGAAAATAAGAAAATTATTTGACAAAAATAATCTATAAAAAAAAAAAAAAATTTAAAAGTCTCATAAAAGTCAAATTATTTATTTCCATTCAAAATTTAAAAGACCAAATATTGGAAATTTTTCAAAAAAATCTTTATATTGTTTTTTACTTTCTAATCTTGATCGGTACCAAAGTTATTACGGAAATATTAAATGGGCGAATTTTGCCACCTATTTATATTAAATAGAAATCAGCTTTGATTGGATAATTAATATTTTTTCTCTTCCGCTTATTTTGGTAAATAACTTATCAGGTCATATTGGTCTTATGCGCTTTTGATTAGATAATTTAATTAATATGTCTAATTAAAATAATTTAGGAAAACAATTAATAAATAAAGTAAAAAAATAGTTACTATGTGCTTTGATTGGATAGTTAATATCATCTCCGTCATCTTGTTTCAATAATTAATTTCTCAGGCCATGTTGGTCTTATAATCAATTCAAATGAATTAAATCGATCAATTATCAGCAACAATACCGCTAAACTACAAGAGAAAATCCGTCACCAATTATAGCTAAGAGCTAATGGAAAAAGCCATTGCAAAAGGTAAAGCTGGCGAACTGAGTTGCAAGCGAGCTGCAGAATTATACTGTATACCTTGAAGGGCACTAGGAGGAAGAATTCAATATTCAGAAAGGATAGCTGGGGCTGGTACATTAACAAATTTTAGCTATGTGACTGAAGAAAAAAAAAAGAAGAAAAAAATAGGTAAAAAAGGTTGAGGGGGATATGCCCCGATACCTTTTCTTTTATTTAACTGATTATAAATGTGTTTTTAAGATTTATAATTTAATATAAAAAGTTTATGTTGTAAACAACATAAGTGGCAAAATTCCCCCAAATTAGATTTTATTGGGGTAATTTCACCACCCCAGCTTTTCTGTTCTAATTATTTAAAAAAAAAAAATTAAAGTATGTGATATTTATAAAAATATTATTAACAATAAAAAAAATATTCGATTTTTATTTTTAGTTCTCAAGTTATTTAAATTAAAAGAATTGGTGGCGAAATTACCCCATCTTACTCTTAATAAGTTAATAAAAAAAAGGTTTATCTCAACTTTATCTGCATTCATTCATAGCTATATGAATGAATACAAACATTCATAGCTATATGAATGATTACAAGTATTGCTAGGGCAAGCACTGAAAAAAATTACAATCTCTCTATCGCCGTCAGAAACATGCAATACGTGTAATTAATTTTGCTGTTTTTCTCACTCTAAACAACTCTTTTCTGAAATGAGAATACTTGATATACAAAATCAATACTTTAAATATTTTATGCTTCGTATATATATTTAAAAATAATCTTTCTTCTGCCGTTTTTAATGATTTATTTACCTTGAAACCTACCAGTAAATACACTCTAAGAAATACCAACCTTCTATATGAGCTCTTTTTGCCGAATAAATTCTAACCAATTTTGCATTGATTATCGTGCACCCTATTTTAGGAATAAAATTGTTTTGCTTAATTTTAATTTCGATCAACCTACTTCTTTGCATCTTTTAAAAAATAAGTTGAAAAACCTTTTACTCTCCTATATTATCAACAATGTTTATATTATGGAGATAAAACTTTATTACCTATACTACAAAAAGATACGTGTATGTTTATGTTATTTTGAACTTATAGTTACTTTATAACATGTTTTGTTTACACAAATATCAAGGTATCTTCTTTCAGATACCTAGTTTTTTAAATGTTAGTAGTATTTACTTACTTTACAAATTCTATCACTCTCATTAAATTGTAAAAACTAACTAATGTAAACTAAAATGTCTCCTTTTTTTTTCAAAAAAAAAAGTCAAAAATGGTCAGTTATTTGCATTACTACCTGGTGTACTCTAAAGAATAAACTAGTATCTTGTTTATTGACCTAATTGAGTATGAGTTGAGTTTTCAATTGCCTGCTTTACTAGGGGAAAGAAAAGGGATAACCATGTGTAATTTAAATTTAAATTTTTTCGAACTTAAACACGCATGCTCATATGATTATTTTCCCCTACCCTTTCCCCTAGATAAACGAACAAGTAGAAACTCACCTTAAGCAAGCAATACCAACTCATTTTAAATACGGAAGAAATAATTTGAATTACACTCCTTTGTGTTCGAATATTCTAGATTACATTTCTATTATAAGTTTATAATATTCCTTTTTTCATAATAGCTCAAAAATAGTTTAGTTTGTTAAATAGAACTTCAAATTTCTAAAACATTTTTAATTGGTTTTCAAAATAAAAACTTATTTTTAATTGTTTTTGAATAACATAGGGATATTTTAAATATTGTTAAATTTTCATATATAATCTAAGTAACAAAATATAAAACACGACAAAAAACAATTTACATCAAATTACACGTATATAAAACTGAAGATATCATTAAATAAAGCCGAAACGGAAAAATAAATCAGATTGCGTAGGGACTAAATCGAAAATAAAAATAACGAGATAGGTGTCATTTATGAGATAGGTGTCCTTATGCCATGAGATAGGTGTTCTTATGGCGTAAATATTACAAAAACACAAGCAAATAAAAACGGCAATAAATGAAAAAGATTGAACTAATAATGAAATACATTTAAGTAATAAAGAAAAAATTTGAAAATTTGTTTTCAGAAAGGTGAGAAATTTTACGATGTAAAAATGTCTTAGATCCAATAAGATGCACATATGATACATGAAAATATACGTAAGGTATGTATGCATACAATAAACGAAGTTGCATGTGACAATATGAAATATATTATCAAGAAATATATACACAATACCAGTTTTAGAACTCACTGGTCATGATAGAAAATAAATAATTTGATTCATTTATAAGGTCTATTTAATCATAATATTCCGTTCGTAAAATATTGAAAACTATCATAAAGCCGAGTTGTTAGTGACTGCACACTGTCATTAACAAGTTTTAAAACGTGTCTAGATAACTGATCTTCTGTTAAGTTCATGTGAAATCGATCTCGCATTGATTGAATAGTGGAAACTCCTTGGGCAAAACATGGCAGATGCGAACCTAAGTTAAAAAAAAAATGTTAATAAAAAAACCAACTTACAACAACAGGTAAAACCATAGCAAATGTAATTACTTGTGCTCATTATTTCTGCAATTTGTAAAACACGATCCATATTTTTTCTGGCTGCAACAAACCCTTGCAATATAAGAATTTTAAAATAGTTGTACATATCGCTATCCGATCCACCCATGACCTGTACAACCAAATTATTTTCTTTTTTATTAAGAATAAAAATTTTATTAATTCAGCAATATATAAAATTTTTTTTGACGTTAATAAAAAAGATCACCTCTACAAACTCATCAGTCAGCTTGAAGGGCGAGCTTTCAAAGCCAAGATTTTTCCCTGGTGAATTTGATAAAATAAAACCAAAGTCAATGTGAATTATATGACCTTCACTGTCCACTAAGATATTGTTATTATGTCTAAAGAAATCAAAATTTTTACTTTTTAAATTCTCTAAACATATTTTATTAAACACATACTCTTTACGGTCCGCTAATTTAATAATAAAAAAATACTGATTAACAATAGCAATATAAAATCAAATAACTAGAAAAAAATCAAAGTAAATTTTATTAACCCTTTTTTTACCCCTAACCTTTTTGTCTAATAATTGTCATTGTTTTTCTATCATTTAAAAACCTTTCCGTCAATGATCTAGTCTCCCGTCAATTAAAAATCTTTCCGTCAATGATCTAGTCTCCCGTCAATTAAAAATCTTTCCGTCAATGATCTAGTCTTCCGTCAATTAAAAACATGCGAACTTTAATTACATAATATGAAACTAGTTAATTAAAAAAATGATTAAATTTTGTGTTTAATTGATCGCTTTAAAGCTTTACCTGTCTTTTACTTG
This sequence comes from Hydra vulgaris, assembly GCF_038396675.1. Taxonomy (NCBI): domain Eukaryota; kingdom Metazoa; phylum Cnidaria; class Hydrozoa; order Anthoathecata; family Hydridae; genus Hydra; species Hydra vulgaris. Next base: position 40,232,213 of record NC_088921.1, read on the forward strand.
CATTATATATGAAACCAAGCAATATCCAGCACAACTTTCAACAAATTTACGTTGTGCAGTAAGAAATTCTTCTGTTGTTGGCTCACCAAATTCCTTGAAAATAAAAATTCATTTTTCATTAAATAGATTACACTCACACACACTTCAATTATAATATAATTACTATTGATATAAAATAACCATATACTAAAACAATTTATTTAATAGCAGTAAAAAAGAACTAAATGATTTTTTTAAATAAGTTTTATTACTTTTATTTTTTATTATCAGCTGACTGTCTATAATGAATATGATAATAAATATGTCTATAATAAAATATGATAATAAAAAATATTTAAAAAAATTTTAAACGTAAATTTTCTAGTATTATTACAAATTCTTATTATTCTTCAGACTGCTTTGAAAACATTTTGAAACACTTTAAAAAACATCGTGAAACACTTTAAAAAAACATTTCGAAACACTTTAAAAAACATTTTGAAACACTTTAAAAAACATTTTGAAACACTTTAAAAAATATTTTGAAACACTTTAAAAAGCCTTTTGAGACACTTTAAAAAACATTTTGAAACACTTTAAAAAACATTTTGAAACACTTTAAAAAACTTTTTGAAACACTTAGACACTTAAATGAAATTTGAAAAAAATCCTGTCAAAGCATCATCACATTACTTCATGCATTTTTATGAATGAAAATTGAAATCATTGAAATTGAAAACATCAGACAAATTTAATTTTATCAGACAAATTTTAATTTTCTTTGCTAATTAAACAACCACGTGGTTTGATGTATATGCAAAAGAAATCTATGAAATGTTAATTTATTATTAAAAACAATTTTATTAAAAATGAGGTTAAATGCAGAACAAGAATTTTTTCAAAAATGTCTCAAAATTTTTTTTGGTAAAAACCATGATATAAAAAAAAGTGAAATCGTAAATCATTTTAAAAAGAAGAAACAGCACAAAATACAATCAAAATACTATAATTAATACGAAATTTAATCTATGACAACTTAAAAAGACTCGAAACTGGTCATTCATTTTCTTATAAATTATGGTCATCACATATCCCAGAAAAGAAAGTCAAACTATCAACTTGTCAACAACCAAAAAGCAGTTAGTTATAGTTGGGTTATAAATTCAACGTAAATCAATTGAAAACTGGTCATCAATTTAACAAAATAAATATTCAGTACAGATAGCATGAAAAGACTCCAAATAAACCATTGAACAACAAATAAAAGTAATGAAAAGAAACAGAAAACGTATTCAATTCTATAACACGAAATCATTTTTGGTCATTGTCAAGGAGAAATACTTTGGTTTTACAACTGGATACTACACAGAAATCCAAGAAAGTGTTCAATTTTGTGGTATTAATATGGACTGCAGTTTCTAACTGTCGTATATTTGTAGTAATCAATACACCAACCTGTTTCATTCACATGATACTTGTGAATTCATTCACAAGTATCATGTGAATTTTTACTATTTATTTTGGCTAGTTTGAGCAAGTTCTTATTACTTTAAAAATTTTCTAAATTTGATGGACAAACAATTATGTTGATAAGGAATCTAACCCACCAAATGTGTCTCAAGCATGAAAACTTGAAAACTTTTGAGGGCATTTGGCCCAAAAGATTTACGAGGGATGTGGGCTAGAAGGGATGTCATCAGAAAAACTCTTAATTGATTGCATCAAATTTAAACTAAAAGAAATTGATTTAAATTTGTTGCAGTTGAATATGAAAGGTGTCTAAGCAAAATTGAGATCTATTGGAGATAATGGTGATAATGATTGCAGATGATTGAGATAACAATTGCAGATGATGGAGATAACAATTACTGATGAAGGAGTTTTTTAATTAAAAAAAAACATCTGATTTTTATTCACAAGTAAATACTTTAATTTAGAAAAACTTAAAGTTTTTTCTTTAATTGTTAATAAGATATTAGAGTTTTTATTTTGTTGGATAACTTATGCACCACTGGTTAAGTGAAGTAGTAAATAACTGAAATAGCAAATAAGTGTGCACACTAAAAAATATTCCCTCATCATAAACTAATTTAAAACATAAATTACTATAATAGCAAAATAAAAATTAACCCACAAAAATAAAGTTTATTAAAATAAAAATTTGGTAATACGTTTTTTAACCAACCCAAAGCTTTAATTTTGATGTAAAACCTATGAAACAGTTCAATATTGTAATTTCAAAAATATGAATTATTAGTTAATTTTATAAAAATGTGCAAAAAAGCAACTAAATAGTAAATTTTACTAACATTTATAAAATAATCAAGTAAAGACATTTTGCTTTGTTTTTTGATTTGGTGCAGTGAGACAGCATTGACAATAGGTTCAATTAAACCACCATCACCAGAAGTTGCCATGACAGCATACCTTAAAAAAATTACACACTCCATTTTAGCAATTTATACTTAAAAACTAAATTAAAATTATAATTTGTCTTTATAATTAAAAAATTAATTTATATTACAATTGAAATGAAAAAAAGTTATTACAAATTATATTTCAAAGAAAAAATTATAGAACTGGGTATTATACTATTAATTGAAAGACAAAAAATTATCAAAAGAAAGAGTAAACAAATCATAGTTTTGCAATCTAATGGGGCACATTTTCTATGTTTCAAAATATAGGCAATAATTTAGGCTTAGTGGAATAGCCCAATGAAATAAGCAGAAAGTCTAAGATCAATCAGAGAAATGAAGAAAAAAAAGATAAAACTTATTCATGAACTTTCATATTTATATTTTATCTGGAATTCCACTCAAGAGAACTTTATACCGCTGAAATGATTTAAATTCCAATCAAGAGAATGCTACCATGTTGAAATGATATAAATTCCACTTTAAAAAACTTTATATTGTTAAAATAATTTTAATTCTTCTCAAGAGAAATTTAATTTGTTGAAATGTTAAACTTCAATAAAGAGTACTCTATCTTGTTGAAATGCAATATTGCGAAAATTAAAAAACACATTTTGAAATTTTAAGCATATCAGCTCAATGTTGATAGACAAAAGAGAAATTTAATTTGTTGAAACGTTAAACTTCAATAAAGAGTACTCTATCTTGTTGAAATGCAATATTGCGAGTATTAAATAACACTTTTTGAAATTTTAAGCATGATATGCTTAAAAATCTAACCTTTGTTCTTCCAGAATGGTGTACACAGTTGTCTATCCAATTTGAGCTCAATGTCGATAGACAACTGTGTACACCATTCTGGAAGAACAAAGGTTAGATTTTTTTCCTAAACTGATGCACTTTCTTCCTTGTTCGTATCCTGTCGTAAATACTTCTAATAATCTTCATCTTGTAAAGCTTTATCTAAAAAGTTTTCATCACCTGAATTTTCATTTAAAAGTGTGATTGTCCCTGTTGTCTTTAAGTAAGTTATCAAATGCAGCATATGAACCATATGACATATGAACCACATAAAATAAAAAATAATTTGATCAAAATAATTCCTGAAAAAATCCTGCTTACTATTTATGATAATTTTTGTTTGTTTTTGTTTTTGTTATGGACTTTTCTGTGACACATATAATTTGATATATACAGTTCACTAATATATCATGGGTATACTGGCAAAAAATGTTAACTCAAAAATCCTTGGTTAGAGAAATCAATCATTTAAGTTTTCTTCCAATTTGAAACTTTTATAATCTTATTAAATTGCATTTGGCGTTGACAATTCAATGTTGACAATTATACCATATACCAATGCCAAAAAAATTTTCTTAAATAAACCATATTTAAGAAATAATTTATAACTTTTATTCATTTTTAATTCAAAAGCCTGAATAAAATACCCATTTTATGAGTTAAAGTTAATTACATTTTTATAACCAGAGAATAGATGTTTCATTCAACTTGTATTTTGCCAGTTTGTAGAGCGTTGTAAACTTTATAATACTGCATCATTACATCAAAACTGCCAATTTTTTACTTAGCATCTTTGACCAGTTTTTTACCCGCAATATAATATTATAATTTTAATATTAATTCTAAATTTTGTAACTTGAACAAATTTAAATTTCATTAAATTTTGATGTAAATATTTAAAACAAATACTAGGTGACAAATAAAGATAAAATATAAAGAATTTATAATCAATTAAATTTTTTTGAGTTTAAAAAAATCAAAGATTTCTTTATGAAAAAACTGTTAGCATTTCACAGCATTGTCCTGTTTGATTTATCATAAAGTTAAACTTTATAATAATGATTTTAAGCAAAATTAAAATACTAATAAACTATATTTTTTTAATTTGTTAACTTTACCATTTTAATTAAAAACTTGATAATAAACTCTTTATGATATATATATTTAAAAAAAAATAAACATATATAAATATATATGTTCTTTTAAAAACATACGGTCGAATCCACAATGGTACTTTTTCTAAAGCAAATATTATCTAAAAAAACATAATACATAATTGAATTAGGAAAAAGTGTTCTTGTTAAAATAAATTCACAAAATAAATGAAATAAATAAATGGAAAAAAAATAAAATTTGCTTTAATGTTTTCTATTTTTATCAAAAATAAATTATAAGAAAGAAAAGATTGCTCCCCTGTGCCACACCCTCAGTCGATGTAGCAGCACTCCATTGCATTGTCAGGCTATTTGATAGTCTAAGTATGTACTGAAGCCCCCGCAACTTCTTGTTTTTTATAACATCATCCGCATGCATCTAATGCTGCATTTATATATATGTATATATATGTATATATATATGTATGTATATATATATATATATATGTATATATATATATATATATATATATATATATATATATATATATATATATATATGTATATATATATATATATATATATATATATATATATATATATATATATATATATATATATATATATATATATATATATATATATATATATATATATATATATACAGTTGTGGCCAAAAGTCTGTTGTATGCTCAAATATAACTGCATTTTGCGTCATTTTGCTGTTTTAAGTTGAAATTATTGATATGAACCAAAAAGCTGTTGGTTTTATCGATTGAACTAATTGAGATTATCTTTTATTTAAAAAAATGAAATAGTTTCATTTCTTATTTGTTTATGCTGTGTTCTTTGTTTACTTTAGATCAATAATTTTATACCAAAAATGGAATTTTAACTTAAAAAACGTGATCAGATTGTTTCATTAGTTAACTCGGGATTAACACAAGCAACTGTGGCACAACATCTTAATGTTTCCCAGCAAGTTGTGTCATTGACACTGAAATGTTGACGAGAGACAGGTGATGTGAAGTCAAAACGTAAAACTGGACACCCTAAGGTTACAACTCCTGCTACGGATTGAGCAATAAAACAACACGTGTTTAAGAATCCAATGATATCACCCTCTGCCGTAGCAAGTCACAGAGTTGCCACACAGAGTTAGTGCAAGAACCATTTGGCAGAGTTTGAGTGACACTTTTAATCTAAAAGCGTACTGACCTGCACGAAAACCGAAGAAGAATGTTCGTGATAGATTACTTTTTTGCAGGAAATTCAAACATTACTCAAGCGAAATGTGGAATGAAGTAATGTTTAGTGATGAAAGTAACATAAAGTTGTTTTCTGCAGCACCAAGATATGTTCCCCATTCTGCCAATAAAAGATTTGATTCAAAGTTTTGCATACAAACTGTTAAACATGCAGCATACTTGATGGTATAGGGCAGCTTCTCAGCGTCTGGCTGAGGCTCCCTCTACTTTCTCCCACAAAATACCACTATGAATGCACAGAAATATATTACCATACTGGATGAAACTTTTGACAGTTATGCAGATTCACAACAGCAAACTGTTTATGCATGACGGTGCTCCCTGCAATCAAGCAGCTTTAGTGAAAAACTGGCTTCGGGATCATGGGGTTGAGGTTCTAGGTCCTTGGCCAGGGCAGAGCCTAGACCTTAACCCCATCAAAAACACGTAGCATATAATGAAACTAAAGATTGATAAAGAGAAACCATCAAGTTTAGATAATCTTTGTGCCATCATTACATGTATGTGGTGCACAAACATAACAGTTGATGTTTGTAGAAATCTCGTAAATTCTATGCCTGCAAGAATTGCTGAAGTAATTAAGAATAAGGGACAGTGTAGCAGATATTAGTGATATGTAAAACTGAACTATATTACTGTTATGTAATTTTAAACAATGTTTTCATAAACTGTGAGATGTGTTAGAGACACTGTGTCCATTTAAACCTTGAATTTGTTGTAAAAACACAAATACAACAGACTTTTGGCCACAACTGTGTGCGTGTATATATATATATATATATATATATATATATATATATATATATATATATATATATATATATATATATATATATATATATACAGTTGTGGCCAAAAGTCTGTTGTATTTGTGTTTTTTCAACAAATTCAAAGTTTAAATGGACACAGTGTCTCTAACACATCTCACAGTTTATGAAAACATTGTTTAAAATTACATAACAGTAATATAGTTCAGTTTTAGTACCGTACCCAACGATGCCGTACCCAGGTCTTTTAGAAAAAAGGCTGGGGGCCCCTGAAATACTTCCCATCCTTCAGTGAATTTATGAATTTATAAATATATAGTTATGAAGCATTATAAAGTACGCATTTTCACCTATACATTTAACAAAATCTTTTTGAATATTTAAATTGATTTTCTATATTGTTTATGCGGCATTTATTTATCATTACATTATTTATTGTCAAAAAAAAATTATTTGGGGGTATTAGTTTGTGCGCCCATACTAGTCAAAGGGTATGGAATTATGGAATTATTATACGTAAAATTGCTTAAGGCGTACATAAATCGCTCTTCGCATAAATATATATATATACACATATATATATATATATTTTTATACTTATATAGCTATTATTTTTGCTTACTTGAAACTGTGTTAATAACTGATAGGCTAAACATTCTTGACGCAAATCATCTCCGGTTTTAACAATGACTGGTATAAGCCTCCAGTTAGGTAGATGACCATATGAAGAAGTCTGTCGTATTCGATTAACCTTTTCAAGCCAAGGCTCTTTTAAAGCAGCAGCTATATTGTATAAAGATTTTTTAAAACATTTAGCATTTTAGATTATCTTAAAATATTTAAAATTATTATTTAGTTAACAACATTTTAAAGAAAACTTACAGAAAGGTACTTACTATGTAAGTAAACTAAGAATGTAAGGTTTTAAGGTGTTTACTATTAGGTAAGATTTTTAAAGTACTTAATATAACGTAAGATTTTTCAGGTGCTTACTCGAAGATAAAGTTTTTGAATTATTTACAAAAAATAAGATGATTAAGGTGCTTGCCATAAGGACTATTTTTAAAAGAGCTTACCAGAAGGATCATCAGGATCACGAACCATAAAAAGAGCTTTTGGAGCACTTAGTGATTCAGTGAGGCGTTTTCTAACATCGATTGCGGAAATATAAATATCCTAAAAAAAAATATTTTGTTGCAAACATTCAACTGATTCGATATTTTTTAATGTCTATTAACATTCCAAATTAATAATTAATAATAAATATTTATCAAAAATTTATTTGCTACTTAATTAACAGTTGATAAGAAAAAATTTAATTTCTGAACATTGTGCTAATGTATGTGATATAATGTAATGAATATGTATTCTGTATGTATAAGATATAATGTAATTTATATTCTATATGTATAAGGTATAAAGTAATTTGTAATCTATATGTATAAGGTATAAGGTAGTGTGTATTTTATATGTATACGACATAAAGTAATTTGTATTTTATATGTATACGACATAAAGTAATTTGAATTCTATATGTATAAGGTATAAGGTAGTTTGTATTTTATATGTGTAAGGTATAAAGTAATTAGTATTCTATGCGAATAAGGCATAAAGTTATTTATATTCTATATGTATATGGTATGGCCCCCACAAGGAGGGGGAGGAGAAGGCGGTAATGTAGCACAGAAGCCCAGTGGTGGTAACCGGAAAAATAGTAAATCCGAGTAAAATATTATTGTTTTGAATTAAAAATAAATGTAAAAAAAACAAAAAACTTTTGAACCAAAAACATTGTCTAAAATTAAAAAGTAGAAAACAAACAGACATTTCAACAATTCAGGTAACCTTGTTTTTTTACTTATTTCATATATATACGCTGATTTCTTTGAGCGATTTAAGCTAAACTCATCTTCGTTATGTAGTATAAGTTATTAGTTGTTAACGTCAACAAGTACCTTAACATTTATATTTGCACTTAAGAGCACTATGATCTTTAAACTATAATGCGAACCGTTGTGTTAACTAATTCCTGCATTTTTCTCATTTAATAGTTTTTCTTCGTTAATGGATTGGTTAGCATAATTTGGTTTATAATCTTTCAGGTTAATCATTTTACATTAGTTGAGCTTTGTTATCAAATCAATAAACTGAAAAAAGAAAATAATTTCTGAAATTCTTTGAGTTCAGACATATATATCATTTGAAAATATTAAGGTTCTGATGTTCCACAACTAAACTTTTACTTCCTTAAAAGATACATTTGTTATTCAAGATTTAAATGATGTCTCGAAGGGAAAGTTATTTGTTTATATTGCAGGCCTTGTTAAGAAGCGTTACGCAGCTCACATTTTGCTTGCGAAAAGGCGATTTGCCTACGCGTTCAGCAGTTTTGCGCTACGCAAAAACTTATATCTTTTAGAATATTTAAATTATCTTTTGATTGTTGTTAACGTGACGTAACGTAACGTTTATTCAGAAGAAATAAAGTAAAAGCATTTAACTACAATTGTAAACTAATAGATTTTTTGTTAAAGAAACAGTTTGTTTCTTAATTTTTTTTGTTGTTGTTAAAAATTAGTTGAAAAAAAAATAAAGTGTTTTAAGTTTTATCTTAAGGAATTAAATATATAAATTCCTTTTAAATATAAAAATTATTTTTAGTCATAATAGTTTAAAAAATGCACGATTTATTTTGATGTAAATATTTTATTAATAAGGTATTTTGTTTATTGTTAATTCAATAACGTAAAGTTTTAAAGACGTTCGTTTAATTTATGAAAACAAATTATGATCGCGAATATGTTATCGGTAACCGATAAATAATATTAATAAAAACTCTATTGTTTAAAAACATTATTAAAAAGAGTTCACAAATTAAATAAAAAAAAATTTATCAACAATTAATAAAATAACCAAAAACCAACTGAATCGATGTATACAAAAACGTTTTAAGTCAAAAAAACTATTTTTAAGTCAGACAACTTTAACTATGTATAACACATATATATATATCACAAATTTTGATATATATTTTAACAAATCTAATATTTAAAGATGTCAAAAAGCATCCAGATTTTTTTTTTGAATTTATTAAAGTAATAATTTGGATTTAATAAGTTTTTCTTGTTCCCCGAAAAAATAGTTTTTATGACTTAGAACGTTTTTGTATACATCGATTCAACTGTAAAATCATAAGAAAATAAACAAAGATTATTTTACGTTTCATGAAAAAAATATTTTTTTTCAAAATAAAATTTAGTTTATATTTGAAAAAAATAATAAAAATGATTTTTTAAATAAGAACTTAGATTTTATTTGTAACTTTTATTATAGTAAGAAAAAAACAAACTGTTTGTATGATTTTTAACGCGTTAATAAAATAACTTTAATTACAATGCGGTACTTGAAAAGATGCTAGTGACACAATATAACTTCTAACGATGCAAAATATATTTGCTGAGTTGAGTTACTTAAAAATGCGCTACGCGTTTTTTGCTACGCAGCGAAATCTTGTAACAAGGCCTGATTTTGTCAGGTTATACAAACACCATGTCAAACTCAAATTGCAAACATAAATCTGGAGCTCAAAAGAAAAAACTTAAAAATGAGATAAGATCAAAAGAATCTCTTGGTAGTCAAAAATGAAAGTTGAACAAACACAAGATCATTTTCGAAGAGAATGCTTAGCATGGAGCTTAACAAAAGAAAAACTTTATTGCCTACTATGCCGTATTTTTTGTAATCAAAATAACTACAATTTGAGCAGTTTAGCCTTTGAAGGAAAGTTTTTCTCCTAAAAAGACACCATGGAAAAAGTTGTATAATATTTTGCCCAATCATGAAATTAGTGCTGAGCATCGAAAACAATATTTGGCTTGGAAAGTAGAGGTTTAGCATTTCAAGAAGAGAACACAACAATTGGAGATGTTCATAATGGCAATTTCTTAGGGATCTTAAAATTGATTGGAAATTATGATGAAGTGATACAGCAACATCTTGCCAAAGTACAACAAAGTCAGATAGAATCGAAAAGTATGAAGGGAAAACTACATTATTTGTCTTAGTACTCTCAAAATGAATTCATTCACAATTAAAACTCAAAATTAATTCAATTTACAATTCTCAAAATGAATTCAATTCACAAGTTATGTTCAGACAAAGTTCTACTAAATATTTTAGATCAAAGAAAAGATGCATTAATTATGGGTTAATAGTTGATGCGGATATTTCACACATTGAATAAAATGTTTTTATTTTAAGGTATTTATCTCAAAATACAAACACCAAGGTATTTGAACTAAATGAGCGTTTCATAGTGATTATGAACTTTAACAGGAAAACAGGAGAAAAAATAACAGAAGAAATACTTGCCACTCTAGAAAGACATAACATACCACTTCAAGATTGTCGTTCACAAGGTATGACAATGGTTCAAATATGTGTGGTAAAACAAATGGTGTTAAGGCTTGCATCTTAAAAAAACCAATCTGCCTTATTTTCTCCATGTGGAGCCCATTCATTAAACCATGTAGGAACCAATGCAGCAATATTAAATCCTGATGTAATAACCTTTTTTGGAAGCATAGAAAGCTTCCACTGCTTGTTCTCTCAGAATCCTGTTTAATGGGATGTGTTGAAAAAACACATACTGCTATCTCTTTAAAGTCTTTAAGAAACAAAGTGGAGTGAATAAATTCAAGTGATTCGACCAATAACCACACATTATCCTAGCGTACTCGCTGTGTTAGATGTTATTCTCCAGGGAAATGTTTTAGAACTAACACCTTCAGCACAAAACTTAGCTAAAGGCTTGAAAAAATTCTTCACTACTTATAAAGGTCAACTTATGACTAGCTTTTGGCACGAAAGACTAGTAACTATCGACAATAAGAACATCATTATACAAAGCAAAGGAGTATCCCTTGATGTTGAAACAGCTTTCATCCAAGATGTAAAGAAGGAGAAAACTCATATACGCCACTCATGGGAAAGTATTGTTCAAAAGGCAAAAGTTGTTGTAGAAGTTGTTGCAGAAGTTGTTGCAGAAGTTGTTAGTGGAATACAAGCTCAATATCCTACAAAAAAAAATTCTTTTACTGAACCACATCAAGATTTCAAACTTCTGTAGTTTACCCAGTTTTGGATTTTATAATTAATGATTTGAGAATAACATTTGAATAAGCCAATGCAATATGTGATTTATTCTCAGCCATTTTGAATTTGCAGAAATATGAGGATGTACACCTAAACTTAAAAGCGGCCAAACTTGTAAATCCAAACAAGAATGATCTGTCAGAAGACTTAATTAGTGAAATACTTCATCTGAAAGGTATTTACAAAACAGTTTTTAGTATTGAAAGTTTTTCCCTTTCCCTTCTGAATTCAATTTATTACAAACAACTCTGCTGATGATACAGTCACTGTTTTGTACAATTCCAGTGACTGCATCATCAGCAGAAAGATCATTTAGCAAACTGGCGAATAAATTGAAATTATGGTAAAGAAGCACAACCTGTCAAGATCGCTTAAATCATCTTGCCATATTATATATTGAAAATAATTTAGCAAAATGAGTTGATTTCAGTGATGTCATTAAAAAGTTTACTTTGGGAAAAACCCGAAAATGTCAATTAAGATAATATTTGCAATTTTTATATTAACAATGCATGAAATATATTCTTTTTCAAATAAATCTTGAAAACTCTTTTTTAATTTTATTTTATCATTAAGGCAGTCTTTAAGTGTCTTTTACTGTCATCAAAACAGTATTTTTATAGATCCTAATTTTTGGTTTTTATTTCTAATAGAATAAACAGGACAAGTGCATAAAAATAGCTTATGGTACACTGCCAATATAATTTCTTTATTAAAATAACATTATTAAACAATCTGTTGATAAAAAACTTTTTTTGAAAAATACAAATTTAGTACCAATTAGAAAACTGTCTTGTTTGGTTGAAAGTAATCAGGTCATTTTAATTGTTTTAATTACAGGAGTTAATAACTTTCTTATTTTATCTGTAAAAAAAAATTTAATTTGTGGGAAAAAAAATATAAATCCTATAAGCTAACAGAAATTAACGGATTGGCATTGAGTAGACATTGAAAGATTAAGCATATGTACAATGCAAACATAAAAAGTTGTTTTAAAAACTTGCTTGAACAATGATTATAGTAGAATGTGTAGAAAGGAGAAAGAGATGGACAACAATGGAGAAGTGCTCCTTAAAATGGATTGTATATAATTTCAATGAAAAATCATTATTTAAAAATCACAGTAAAAAAAGACTCAGTAAAAGTCTTACCACGCATCAATATCAACAACACTGAAATTTTGTTTAGGTTAACAATAACCTGCCACTGCAAGCCCCAAGGTGTCTCAGAAACGAGTTCATATTTAATTTTAATTCACCTTCCCAAAGTCATGAAGACCACTACAGTTGAGGAGGCTACTTTTAGTTGCGGTTACAACCCTCTCTGAACTCTATAACTCCAAAACACAAACCTCGACGAACAAAGCAGCTGCACAAAGAAACAAGTTGAGTGCAGTACTACCAGGGATGTGGTGGGGATCGATATATAGGTGCGCCATCACCAAATTAAACCATTTTTGAGGCCAGATTATCATGAGGATAATATAATTTCAAAGATGGAAACTCCAGTTTTTTTCCTGGTCACCCTGTGGGCGACTGAAATATTGTTGTCAGCATATTGAAATATTTAAGCCACGTTCAAGTCTAATTAAAGTCGGTTTCTTTTTATTATGTATAGTAAAATTATAAAATGTACTGTAGTGTATAATTTTGTACATTATTAAATATAGTAAAAACATTATTGAACATAATAAAACATATCGTACATTATTAACCATATTATCGTAAATTATTAAACATAGCATATTTTTAAATATTTTTAAAGGTTTCTATTAAATAATCACAAGCAATAAAATCTTCATAGTTCAAAAGTTTTATTAATAAACACTCTTTTGTAAGTAAGAAACTGTTCGGTTATGCCGCCCAGCTACAGCCAGATTTTTTAGAAAAAGCAGGTGCACAAGAAAGAGAAAGGTGTTTGGTAAAGTGAAGCTTGACTTAAAACTAACGAGAAGAAATAAAAGCTTCATTGCCTGCCTAAACCTAAAAGAAAATCATAAAAAGAATCTTTATGATAGATAGAGATGAGAGATGGAGAAAGGACATATAGGTGTAAGTATATACTATACCCAGGCCAAACATATGATTAGATTCTTAGCAAACTAAAGGGTAAAAGCCAATTAATTTTTAGTTATTCAAATGACAAACTGAAAATCTACAATGCGACAAACTTTGAAAATCTACAATACTATGATGACCTTAATACACAAAATTGTTATTTTTGGGATAATTATAGAATAATAGAAAATAATAATAAAATTAAATCACTGGCTAATAGAATTAAAGCTTTTTTCTCAGTAACAAAGTTCACTGGTTCAATTGAGAATAGGTTTTTAGCATAAATGCCAAATAATCTGCAGATTTACAGCTTCAGAAATAAACCAGACCTTTGTGCTGAGAATTGCTAACTCTCCATTATACAATGGTTGAAGCTCATTATACTGCTGAATGCAATTCTTAGCGATCTCTTCTTAATGGTATATGTCTGGATGTTGCATAGTAATTGTTGCTATAAAATATCCAATCGCATCTCATCGCATGATAAAAATATGTGGCTGATGTAGAGAGGACAGGAATAATAAAGGCATAAAATGATAGCTTTTTTTTGTAGTGCACATCATTGGTTGAGTTGTTAAGACAAAGGAGATGCTTGTAGAAATCCATGGCTATTGCTAAATAAGTTGGATAATCTTTCACATGACTTTTTCTGCTCTTTTACTAGCATAGTTGTATCAGCTTTGCGATTGTTGATTTCTTGCTGGACTTCTAGTTCTTTCTGTTCTTTAGTTTTTCTCTTTTTTTACTTGCTGAAATTCTTAGTCAATCTGACAATTCTAATTCCCTGATGTCGGTTTTTTTACATTGACGATTATGATAATTAAATTATGATAATTAAATTATGATAATTAAATTATGATAACTGTCACAATTATGACTACTATTATGATGATTTTTACCACGATTATGGCTACGAAAAAATATGTCTTCTCATTTTTACTGCACATCACTTCAATCCTCTACCTCTTCTCTTCTTTGGCAGGTCGAAAGATATTCATCATCAAATGAGATTAGATTATCCATTATTGTAGGGTACTAAACTACTGTTTATATGAAAATATAAAGAGTAGTTTAGCAATACTCTATTATTATATGACATACATTGTGTCATTTAAACAAAATAAGAATACCATTAGTTACCGCAATATATTGTAACTAAATTCAGGTTTGCTAGTATGAATAGAATCAAAATAAATCTCTGAATATAGTAAACTAAATTTTATTATTGGTTGAAAAATGTAATTCAAACAGTGTGGAAGCAGAGTTTATTTACTTGTTTTAGTACAAAGTTGACATTCAGTTGCTAATTATCCAGTAATTTTGACAAAATACTGCTTGTATGCAGTTGATTAAAGGTATGGGCAACATTCTATGCAAATAGACCCAAACAGCTTTACCATTATATATATATATATATATATATATATATATATATATATATATATATATATATATATATATATACATATATACATATATATATATATATATATATATACATATATATATATATACACACACATATATATATATATACATATACATACATATATATAATATATATATACATACATATATATAATATATATATACATACATATATATATATATATATATATATATATTATATATATATATATATATATATATATATATATATATATATATATATATATATATATATATATATATATATATATATATATATATATATATATATATATACAGTGTCTCAAAAAATTATCCGACCAAACACTTTTAAATATTTTTCCTTAAAAAAGTGCTGTATTTTCGTAAACTTTTTTGGTAAACTTAAGATTAATAAAAACAAAAGAACATGTTTTTAAATAGATTTTCTTTATTTCAATGTAAAATATGAATCACAAAGTTTTCCGTCTTTAAATAAATGAACTTAGGTCGTTTTTTTATTGTCAAAAAAATATTTGACTAAACGCATTATTTGTTCCATAATAAATTATTATATAACAAAACAATTATTTTAATACTTTGTTGGGCCTCCCTTTGCTTGGATTACAGCTTCTAGACGTCAAGGCATTGATTCGACTAAAGATTTTGTTTCTTCTGATTGAATCTTTTCTCAGGCTTCTTCAATTGCCACTTTGAGGTTTTCTTTTTTGGAAAATGACCGATCTCCAATTTTTCGGTCTACAATTTCCCACAAATGTTCAATGGGATTAAGGTCCGGTGATTGTGCAGGCCATTCCAAGACCTCAACATTATTTTCAGCAAACCACTCCTTTGTTTTAGTGGCACAATGCTTGGGATCGTTATCTTGCTGAAATGTAAAATCAGATCCTAGCCGAAGTTTTCGAGCAGATGACTTCAAATTTTGCTTTAATATGTTTCTGTATTGCACCTGATCCATTATAGTATCTATATTTTGGAGTTTTCCAACACCCTTCCAAGCCATTGAACTCCATACCATCACGTTGCCGCCACCATACTTGACAGTTCCTCTCACGCAGCTTAATTTGTAGGCTTCTCCGGTTTTTCTCCAATTTTTTTGGGCTCCATCAGATGACTTTAAGTTGAATTTCGATTCGTCGCTCCACAGGATCTTTTTCCAGAAACTTAACGGCATGTTTTTGAACTTCTTAGCAAACTCCAATCTTCTTTTCATGTGTTTCTTACTCAAATATGGTTTATTACGCACAAGTCGTCCTTGAAATCCCTGGTCTCGGATATGATTTCTGATTGTCTGATCGGATAATTTGATTCCATAATTCTCTTCAGCTTGCTCAGCCAGTTTTCGAGCAGAAATGAAGGGATTTTTCTTGACTTGTATAATTAAGTTTCTATCAAAACTCATATTAAAGCAAAATCTGAAGTCATCTGCTCGAAAACTTTGGCTAGGATCTGATTTTACATTTCAGCAAGATAACGATCCCAAGCATTGTGCCACTAAAACAAAGGAGTGGTTTGCTGAAAATAATGTTGAGGTCTTGGAATGGCCTGCACAATCACCGGACCTTAATCCCATTGAACATTTGTGGGAAATTGTAGACCGAAAAATTGGAGATCGGTCATTTTCCAAAAAAGAAAACCTCAAAGTGGCAATTGAAGAAGCCTGAGAAAAGATTCAATCAGAAGAAACAAAATCTTTAGTTGAATCAATGCCTAGACGTCTAGAAGCTGTAATCCAAGCAAAGGGAGGCCCAACAAAGTATTAAAATAATTGTTTTGTTATATAATAATTTATTATGGAACAAATAATGCGTTTGGTCAAATATTTTTTTGACAATAAAAAAACGACCTAAGTTCATTTATTTAAAGACGGAAAACTTTGTGATTCATATTTTACATTGAAATAAAGAAAATCTATTTAAAAACATGTTCTTTTATTTTTATTAATCTTGAGTTTACCAAAAAAGTCTAAATTTACGAAAATACAGCACTTTTTTAAGGAAAAATATTTAAAAAAGTGTTTGGTCGGATAATTTTTTGAGACACTGTATATATATATATATATATATATATATATATATATATATATATATATATATATATATATATATATATATATATATATATATATATATATATACATATATCAAAAATAATAACTCCTAGTAATAAGTGTACTTCATTCATTCCCTCAAGCATTCATTGCTCATTTTTAACCATTTGGCATATTTATGCCAAAGTAATGTAAATTATTAGTACAACAGTAGTAATATGTTATTAATACATATTGTTCTAATATAAAATATGTTAATATATTATTACTAATATTTATATGAGTTATTAAAATATATTTATTGATTGAGGTTCACATATGGTGCTAGCATTTTAAAAAAATGTTAATTTTTTCATAAGTATTACAATTAAGTACTTTAAATTACTTTTTCCAGTAAGTCACAATCTCCTTCTAATTGCATCTCACTACTTCCTGTTGTTGTAGATTGAGATTCAATACTGAAATCATCTTCCACTCCGTTCTGTATAAAATATATTGTTTGAAAATATTTTTGAAAAGATAAAAGGTAAAAACTAAAAAAATTCAAAATAACTAAAGAATAAAAACAGATAATATTAAAACAGAAATATTCATTTATATAAACAGAATTTTCATTGCAACAAACTTATATAAGTGTTTTAGAACTTTTAAACTTTTAAAGTTATTTTTTTCTGTTTATATAAAATATTTTTTCATTAAGTATAGAGAAAATAAAATAGCATATAGTTCCATAAGATTCACTACTTTCAGATGAGACATTACTTACGGTTCCA
>NC_088921.1:40255000-40270000 GCF_038396675.1 Hydra vulgaris
TTCAACAGTATAAAATAAATTTGTATTTATTGCTTCTAAATATTTTTTTTAATAGGACTTTAAAAGGATTATTTAAACTTTCAGTACTTCATATTATTTATATTATTGACACTTTTAATAAAAATGTTTATTTTATTTTATTAAAGATATTCCACCCAAAAAAAACAATAATTCATTATATACATATATATATATATATATATATATATATATATATATATATATATATATATATATATATATATATATATATATATATATGTATATATATATAAATATATATATACATATGTACATATACATATATATATGGGGCAGCAATCTTTTCTTTCATTATTTTTTGCTTTTTATTTTTTATTTTTTATGAAAACGCCGTATGCTAAAATGGTAAGCAAAACTAGTGAGCAAATGCTTATCTAAATATGCTATTGAAGATATATATTTATATTTTTATTTATATATAATTATATATATATATATATATATATATATATATATATATATATATATATATATATATATATATATATATATATGCTTATTTATAAATATATATATGTCTATATAAAAGATAAGTCTTGTTAAGAAGCATCAGGCTGTTCACATTTTATGTACCAAATGGCAGATAGTTAACTAAGTTTTTTTCTACTTTCTGTTTTTATAAAAATTTTAATTTAAATTTATTTTATTATATTTGAATTAAATTTATTATTAAATATTATTGAATTTATTTTATTAAATTAATTAAAATATTTTGCAAAATTTAATACACTCTATTTTATAACTTTTTATTTATTTTTAAAATTTCCTAACTATGAAAAATTCTTTATATTTAAGTTATTTTTTAATGTTTGTTATAAATTCCACTATTTTATTTATTCATTTATAGTTTCAAATCAATAATTTTTTTTTATCCCGTTACAAAAGTGTTATTTACAAAGTGTTTAATTCTGTATTAAAAACTGTAAATAAATGCATTGTTAAACTGTATACAAATGGCCAGATAAACAAGCCTGCAGGCAAAATTATTTTAGAGAATTTTGTAAACTTAATATTTGAATTTTACAAAACAAATTTATGAAAAATATTTTTTTAGTTTTGAAATAGCTTTTTAACAAAAGTTTTTCATTATCATTAATTTTTTAGATTGATCATAGAATGAATGTCGATTAAAAATGATTAACTAGTTTATGAGTAGTATGCAAAGATTTTTTTAAAGACAAAATATTAAAAAAAAACTGTTGATAGTTTTTTACTTTATTTTTGACAGTTAAGAAGCTCACATTCGTAAACAATCCCCCCCCCCCCCCATTTGAAAAAAAATAAAAAAACAAAATTGTGAGGAAACAAACTATTTTTTTAAAAAAACGTTCTATTATGAATGTTTTTTTAAAAAAATAGTACAAGTTTAAACAAGTATGTATGTATGTATGTATATATGTATGTATGTATGTATGTATGTATGTATGTATGTATGTATGTATGTATGTATGTATGTATGTATGTGAAAAACACCTCAAGCATAATTTTAAAGTTTTAATTTGTTGGAATACCTTTGAACTTTTGTTTGTTCTTCTGTGATTACTTGATACAGTCGATTACCTCTTTTTTCCTCTTCTTGACTTAATTCTCCACTATCCAGTTCTGACTGCAGTAACCAAGCTGTGCGTAAACTAAACAAAGTGTGATTTTTGGCTCGCAAAGACAAATATGGATGAAGCACTTGACTTATTTCTTCCATATGAAGATACATATGTCTAAATTAAATAAAAATTATTTCTAAAACATCAGCTATATAAAAGACCAGACATTATCTTTTGTATATAAAAGACCAGACATGCTCTTTTATATATAAAATATATATAAAAGACCAGACATGGTCTTTTATATAACTGATTTTTTCAATTAAAATATTCTTACATAAGTTCTGCTAAGTACACATCTACCTCATGGTCGTTGAAATTCTAAATGAAAATTTTCTCACATATATACTTGTTTAAAGTAATAGTACATATAAGAAACAAAAAATTATTTCAAAACTTTATATTATATGAATTGTATTTATATTAATTTTGGGTAAGAAATTCAAACAACTACCCACAATCAAATACATTATGTGATGTTGGTAAATTTTATCTTTTGTTAAGTTTAATTAAGTTTAATAATAGTTGTTGGGTAATTTTAAATGCTTTGTTAAGTTTAAAAACTAGATGAATTTGAAGAATATCTTTGATGAATTAGAGAAATATCTTTAGATGAATTAGAAGAGTATGCTTAGATGAATTAGAAGAATGTGCTTAAATGAATTAGAGGAATATGCTTACGTGAATTAGAGGAATATGCTTAGATAAGCTAATTGAATGTGATGTGATTTTGTTAAATATATGATTCTACCCAGAATGTTTTAAATGTTTAGTTTAATAAATAAAATTAGAAGAATAAGCTTGAATTTTAATATTCAAAATTTATAAATTAAGTGCTGAAAAAGCACTTAATTTATAAGAAAATGTAGTTATGTCTAATTAGTGTAAATTTAAAAATATGTAAATGTTAAAGTTTATTTTTAGGTTTCCAGTTTTACTTTCCAAGTTTTTTACAAGTTGAGTTTGCATTAGGAAAAGCGGTATATAATATATACATATAATATCTATAAAACTATAGAATTGTTTTGTTTTTTAAAAAATTGAAAAAACTGAAAAAAAAAAAAAAAAAAACTGAGGATTTGAACCTCCTACATACCAACGTTAACTACTTTATAAGCAGAATGGGAGTCTTAGAAAATATGTTTTTAATTAAAACAATTGAAAATCCTAATTTTATAAACTTATAAAAATATAATACTTTACTAAAAATTTTTTATAATAAATGAAAGGAAGTTTTAAAATTATTTAATATTAACGTAATGAGATAACTTGGGGGTTTACGACTATTTTATCACTCCCCGGTTTGAAACATTGTTGTTTCTGACATTGTTGCGCATTGAACCCAATGTGCAACAATGTCAGAATTGAGAAAATCATTAAAAATAGTATTATACTCTGTGTAATATTTTATGAGCCAGCTGAGATATTCAAACCTAAAAATGGTCAACATTTAGTTGATGTGCATCGGTTAGGTTATCAAATCTGTATTTCTATTCTGTTAAACTTTTTATCTGCATAACTTTTATAAAACTTCTAAAGTATTTAGTTTTAAAGTAACAGTTTGTCTAATATCATTATCATAAATAGTATAATTATAGTATATACGTTTATTAATAAAAAGTTTGTATTTTTTAATTTTTTTTTAATCTGTTTTTAGAATTAATAAAGTTTATATTTTCAAGATGTAAGTAATAAAACATACTCTACTTTGTAGATAATGTATTAAAATCTTGTATTAACTGACTGTTTGAATTCAAATAAGCTGACAATGAGCTTATTTTAAATATAAATAAGTGTTGTTATCTCTTATTGTTTTTATATAACTTTATGTTAGATACACGATTTTGTTTTCTGTGAACCTTGTATTGTCTGGTTGTGAACCTTGTATTGTCTGGTGGTGACACTTAAAGTATTATAGGTTTATTTTACTTTTTTTTACTTTATTAATCTTTACATACACTTTTTTTGTTTGTTTGTATTTCAACAAATTTTTCAACAAATCAGTCTGAAATGTTTAAAATTGAATAATATTTTTAATTTGTATTTTTAGTGCCACGACTAATCACAAGTCATAGGTTTTAATTCATTTATAATTTATTTTTAGTTAATAAAAAGCCAAGATTTTGAAATGAATTATTTTTCTGTTTACTAAAAATTATTGAAGAAAAGAGACTGTAAAAACAAAATTAGAAATGGTCAGTGTGGAACAGACTTACCATGAACCGCATCATATGGGTCCAGACAGCTAGTTATTATTATTATTGTTATTATTATTACTATTTTGAATACTAAATATTACATTAATATTTCTTTTATTTTATTTTTATATGATGTCACTTCCTTGACCAGTTTAATTAGTAGTAATTTAGTGATTTGCAGGTAGTATTTTAGAGATTTGCAGGTAGAAATTTAGTGATTTGGAAGTAGTAACTTAGTGATTTGCTGGTAGTAATTAAATATTTTACTCTCTCTATTATGAATAAAATAACAACAAACAACTTAATATATTCAAAACTCCTACAATGCATGTTAAAAATAAGTTTTAATTTCATGTAAAGGGTTTAAAATTAGTCACCATTCGCCCTTACACAAATATACATTTTCTGGATATCAAAGTAGACAGCTTATTTATAGAGAACCTAAAATGTAGTTGTTGCAAAAACTGGTTATTTTGTAGAAACATTTTGTTTCTTTTTTCATTTTCTCTTTTAAAATTTGAATTTTACATAAACAAGCTCAATATAAACCCTTGATTTAAACTAGTTTTGATCAATATTTTTAAGTATATACAGAGAAGTTAATTTCACTATTTTATGCAAAATATATAACTAAAAATATATATTTGTGCAATTTTTTTTGGCTAAGGCTACAAAAAATTACATTTAGATTTAGGAAAACTCTTATTTTTTCTAAAAAAATAAAAACTCAAAGTTAATAACTCTGAGGAAAGTATAAATATCAAGTTTAGTTTGATTTTAATTCCAGAAAAAAACATCTTGAAATCTTTTAGCAAAAAAAGATTTCAAGATAATTTTTAATATCTTAGATAAAATTAGAAGATTAAACATAAATCTATTGTAACCACTATTGTCTCCTCATTATCTAAGCAACAAGCTTAGATTACGGGTAGACAAGCTTGTGTTGCTTAGATGATGAGAAAGTTGATTGAAGTTGTCTTGTACCAGATGTAAGTTGTCTTATGCCTGGTACACACAAAAAGATCAAAAAAAACTTCTTCAACTATAAAAAAGAAAACAGTGTTTGTCAAGCATTGGTTGAGTTCATAAACATTACTGCATGCCGGGAGCAAGACAAAGAAACACAAAGCCATTGGTGCTAGATGAAACTGAAAGAAGCAAAGCAAACTTTCTTTTTTTCACATATTCACTTCCAACAAGGCTGCAAGCAACCACCATTAGAGTTGGAAGTTACTGGAAGTTAAAAGATGAAATTTGAATGAAGGAAGATGAAGGAAGTGAATTCCAAAGGACTGATGTTCAAGAAAAAAAAACTAGACAAAAAAGAATTTTTGGAGCACTTAGGAACATTCATAGTAAAAGAATGAGACTTAATTGAATGACGATTAACACAAGAATAACTAAAAAAGTGTAGAGCCAAATATTGACCTTGAGAAACCCCTGAAGTTACAGAATATGAAGAAGAGTGCTGTCCATCAAGGACAACTTTTATACTACTTTATAAACTGCACTTTTACAATAATAACAACAGTGAACTTATACAATAATAACAACAGCACACATATTTTATTTTGTGAACTTGTTACCATACAATAAAAGGTTTATACAGTTTTAATTTTAAATTAACTTTTTAAGTGCGCCTGAAATAAGTTTACAGTTATAATATTTTGACTTTTCTAAACATATACTACTTAAGCACTTCTTTTGAAATATGGTACTATATATGTACAACTTAAGAAATATATGTACTACTTAAGCACTTACCTTTGAAGGTAATTGCTTAAGTAGTACATAAGTAGATAAGTACTTAAGCACTTACCTTTGAAAATGTTTGAATTTTATACACTTAATTGGAAATACAATATAAAATAAAATACATTAAATACTGTGAACTATTTTAAAAAAAATTATAGTGGAGATAAACTAGATTATTCCTTTTATCTTAAAAAGAAAACCTGTGCATTGCTTACAATACACAAGTAAAAAGTGAATCAACACAAAGTTTGATATATGTTGTACTAAAAACTGGACTTTTTAGAAATGAGTTTTAAAGCATAAAGCAGCACGCAAAGATTAAACTATTTTACATATGCCTAAAATGTTTTTAGTAAAGAGACTTTTTATAATTTTTTAATTATTAAAATAGATTAAAGATATTTTTTAAGTTTAAAAAAAAAAGAAGTATCTAACGTTATAAAAACCACTTTTAAATAAGTATTATGTAATTAATTTCTATTTCAACTTTTTTTTTAAATATTACTAAACACTGTTTAATAACCAAATCTTATTTTTGCTTAAAAATAAAATTAGCTTATTTCTCTTGCAATTCTTGTTTCAGTTTTCTTTCCTCTTTTTCATTTTTTTTGTACTAAAAATAGTATGTTCTAAATTCAAAATGGCCAATGAGTTTGACAACACAACTTGTTCATCTTTTTTTATTGAGGATTTAAAACTTATTTTGAGAATCATTCCACAATTGCTAGCTTTGTTGTATATTAACTTTAGCAATTCCATGGGGTCTAACTTGCTGGAAATAAATGTCAAAAACTTTTGCAAAATGTTGATGCTGAAATATCAAACGGAAATAATGCATTCATAGTTTAAGACTCACTGGCAAAGATTCAAGTGAAAGAATTTATATCTGATGTTATAAGTTAGACAACATGAGGTAGAAAAAAGGCTTTACTTTAGAGTCAGAACAAAACCTTTTAGTGAACATCAGAAGAACAAATTTTTGGTGAATGCCAGATGAAAAAACTTTTAGCGAACAACAGAAGAAAACCTGAAAGTAATAAAACGGTTTACAAAGATTAAATAAAAATATATATTTCTCAGTAATAAAAAATAAAAATACATGCAAATAAAAACTTTAAAAATAAGTCTTTAAAAAAATGTTCATATAACATGACCAATACAAGAAGTATAACCATAATTACATAAAATGCAATTAGAATATCCTTGGAAAAACGCTAAAATATATATAATTTTTTTGATTAATGAAAAGATACCACAAATTAAAACATTACAATTATCAAATCATAAAAAGAAAATAATAATAATAATAACAAGACTTACAAAAAGTTTATTTCCAAGATATGCTAGCACTCCTTCCTCTTTTGAGTTAAACATGTAAGAAATAGCTATAGACATATTAAAGAGTTTGGATTCAAACAATCTTAGCAACCAAGAACCTTGCTCAGGAGGAAGTGTTGAATCATTTGATTTTGCTAACAACTGACGGTTCTTTTTATCTAAGCTTTTTCTGCTCCTTTGCTTGCTCCTTTTTAGTTTTGAATAGCTCATAGAAATTTTTGATGACTTTGCTTTTGTTTCGATTATATGGCCACATTTACATTTAAGGGGTGTACTTTCATTCTTTGCAATTTCCTTCACAATGCAATGCTTGCATGATATATTGAGTTTTGCAAGTTTTTCACAAGAGACACCATCTTTTTCACTGCATGAATCAACAGGAATTTTGTGGGTCATGATAGATACCTCTGTAAGTAATATATATATATATATATATATATATATATATATATATATATATATATATATATATATATATATATATATATATATATATATATATATATATATATATATATATAAATATATATATATATATATATATATATATATATATAACGGGTGATGCAAAAGTTATCTGACAAATCCTAATCTCATTATTTGAGCATAATAATTAGTTTTTGTGGTTTTAAGCGTAGGCATAAACATTCTATAAAATATAAATTTTATTATTTGAAACACAATTATTTAAAATGAGGTTAAATGCAGTTGAACGAGAATCTTTTCGAAAGCGACTAAAAATGTTTTTTGTAAATAAACCTAATATTAAAAAAAAAAATCGCAAATCATTTTGAAAAGGAAGGATTTGCTCGAAGTACAATATATGATAACCTAAAAAGACTTGAAACTGTTCAATCGTTTTCTGATAGAAAGCACCCTGGTTGTCCAACATCCTGGACTAGAGAAAAGAAAACTAAATTAACGAGACTTGTAAACAATCGAAAAGGGGTCAGTCAGAGAAAAATAAGTATTAAATTCGGTGTAAATCAATCGACAATTGGTCGTCAGTTAAAAAAAAATGAATATTAAATATAGAAAACGTGAAAAGACTCCAAAATACACTATAGAACAACAAATAAAGGCAAAAAAAAGAAGCAGGAAACTAGTTAACCAACTCTATAACACAAAATCGCTTCTAGTCATCGATGACAAAAAATACTTTTGTTTTGCAGGGAGCAACATGCCTGGAAATTCTGGATACTACACAAACAACAAAAAGACATGCCCAGAAAGTGTTTGTTTTATAGGAAAACGACTTCTTCCATTTATTCACAAGTATCGTGGAGACTTTAACTATTTATTTTGGCTTTAAGTTCTCATTATTCTAAAGATTCTCTAAATTGGATGGACCAATATGTCTATTACGTTGATGGTGGTGTTTTTTCATATAAAAAATAATATATTTTTATTAAAAGATAAATGCTTAATTTAAAAAAAATATAATTGTAGTTTATTTTTTTATTTATAAAAAGTTATTGACGTTTTTATTTTGTCCGATAATTTCTGCATCACCCATTATATATATATATATATATATATATATATATATATATATATATATATATATATATATATATATATATATATATCCGATATATATATATCCGATATATATATATATCCGATATATATATATATATATATATATATATATATATATCAGAGGTGTCTAGTGAGCACAAAATATATTAGTATTTTAGTGAAATAAAAAACAATTTATAATACATAATTAAAATAAAAAATATAATACAAAGGAAATAATAAAAATACACTCAAATTTACAGTTAAAATTCATTACACAAAAGGTATTGTACAATAAAAGGACAGGATGTAAATAAAAGTTAGATTAGAACAATTCAATACCTCTGTGCCTAACTTGTTTGTTTAACTCAGGGTTCTGCCATTTTATATAAAGACTTTCTTTTTCTAATTCAGTATCCCCATTGGCAGAATCCAGAATGGTAAAACATTCTGCAGTTGCTTTATTAAAACAATTAATGTTGGATTTAATATGTTATTTAATCACATATATAAATATATGTGATTTTTATCTTCCTTTAAATGTTTATCAATACGTTGAGAAATGTGGCGGAAAGTTCGTCATATGTAACAAACATTACAGTTTGCACAATTAAATTTATAAACAACGTTAGATTTTAAATTTCTGGGAATAATATCTTTTAATGAATAAAACTGTTGAATTTTAGAAAAAGTAAATGCCAATTTTATGATAAATTTATCTTTGCAAAACAGCTTTACTGACTCCGATATTTTGTTTTGAGCGTTTAAAGATAATTCACCAATATAGGGTAATTTAAAATATTTACATTCATATTTAGGTTTTTCAAAAGTTTCAGAGAGTTTAAGATCCAAATATTTTTTTAAGGAATTATCTATTAATTTATTAGGATATTGATTCTTAAGTAAAGTTTCTTTATGGTATATGCTAGTTATGAGGTTATTTTGGTTTTCAATACAAACATCAAGAAAAGGTAATTTACCATTTTGTTCATGTTCACAAGTGAATTTCTTATTCGGGTATTTAGAATTAAAATAATCAAGAAAATTTACAGTCATTTTTAGATGGAAAAGATGTGAAAATGTCATGAACATATCTCCTATAAAACAATGGCTGAGTGCCGTTATACTTTTCAATCCATTTGTTTTCAAATTCACCCATAAATAGGTTAGCTAACACAGGAGCCAAAGGAAAATATAAAATTCAACAGTTTTTTTCATTAAAAGATATTATTCCCAGAAATTTAAAATCTAATAAGGAATTTATTAGGAATTTTTCGTATAAACAATGATTGCAAATTTTTGACAAAGTGTTATAAGGATTGCAACGTATATTTTGGCTTATGTGAAACTCCATTTAAATTTCAGTATGCTAACCATCTAAAATCTTTTAACATAAATAAATATAAAAATGATACCGAATTGTCTAAAGAAATTTGGGACATAAAAGACAAAATGTTTACACCCTTAATTAAGTGGAAAATTGTAAAACGTTGCAATCCTTATAACACTGTGTCAAAAATTTGCAATCTTTGTTTATACAAAAAATTCCTTATTTTAACATATAAAGGTGATAACTTGTTAAATAAACGAAATGAGTTGATTTCAAAATGCAGACACAATAAATTCCTCTTATCTTTTTTTGACACCGGTGATTAGCTAATATTTTGTTTTTTTGTTGCCATCAAGTATGTCTTAACGACGTTAAGATCCCACTACACAGTATTTTGTAATTTTAGCGGTTTTTTTTTGTTTTTGAATTTGTATTCAATGGCTGATGATTGCCGTATAGGCATGAAACTTAAAGTACCATAGAAAAAGTTGTTTTTTCTTCGTTAATATATATATATATATATATATATATATATATATATATATATATATATATATATCTTATATATATATATATATATATATATACTCTTATATGTTGTCAAATAAAATAATATATAATATCTCTTATATGTTGTCAAATAATATAATAAATAATATATATATATAATATATATATATATATATATATATATATATATATAATATATATATATATATATATATATATATTTATATATATTTATATAGAACTCTTATATGTTGTCAGAAAGTTTTTTCTGTATTTTGTTGACAAAAAAACATTTTTTTTAAAAAAATAAAAATAAAAACATTGTTTATATTGTTAAAAACATTAAGAATGTTTTTAAAAACATTCTGGTCAATTAAATTTGCATTTTTGCGGATTTTTTAAAAAACGATTAATTTGTAATTAAATTAATGGTTTTTACTTTCTGACAACACGCAAATGTTTCCATCCATACTCCCAAATGCAACAAACTATATATATATATATATATATATATATATATATATATATATATATATATATATATATATATATATATATATATATATATATATATATATATATATATATATATATATATATATATAATACATAAAAATACATTACTAAACTATTTTAAAAATTTAACAATTGCCTAACGATATGCCTTAACTTTAAAAAGTCAGCATAATTACAGACAAACTTCTTTTAATTTGCATAATATTATTGCAGAGACTGCCAAAAGGTCATAGAAAAAATTAATAAAATTATTAAGAGATAATATTCGCAAACAATTAAGAATCTGGACTAACATTTTATTATTACAGGCAAAATATAATTATTTTTACTTGAACTTGAGTCTTGAACTACCAAAAAATGGTTAGAAACTTTATGTAATAAGAAAAAAAAAACAGAAAAAAAGTATTGTAGAATATATTAATTTTGAGCCAGGAGTCTTGGAACTCTTTTTATGAAACTTTGTTTGAATAAACATATATTTGATTTTTTTGAACCAGCTGCCTTAACTTTTTTAAAAATAAATAACTGTGTAAAAATCGTTTTATTTAGCAATCCTTCATGGATTACATTATAGAACTAACAGAACTTATTTACATTCATGGTAACATAAATATATATTTACACATACATACATACGCACAATGAATATTTCAATATAATGTCAGCAGTGACAATTCATGAAAGGCTAGGTGTGATATTTTTGCAATTGTGTATGCATATGCAAACAACAGGAGTACTATAACATTGATACAAGATGGTTGGAGCAGTGTCAAAAATGATCAAATTATTGCAAGTAAATTTCTGTTAATACATCAACAATTAAGCATTAAATTTTAGAGATGGCTTTTGGATGATAGGAATGTATTTTTGCCACAACTTCCCAATCGTTTAACTCTCAAGTAGACTGTTTAAAGACCTATATTAAAAATTATGATCACTACCATGATATTTTAGAAAAGCATGAAAATTATATTAAACATAATATCAAGATACAATCATAGATAATGGTGCAACCTCTAGAGAAAATCTTCAAATTCAACTCGAGAAATGTGAGATAAAGTAGATATGTAAAATTAAATTAATAGTCATTAAAATATTTTTAAACTATGGTTTCAATATAATGTTAAATAATGTTTATTGAAATAAAAAAAACTTTAAAAAATGTTTATATTTATAGCTTCAAAACGATTCAACATCACCATCAGATGTATGTAAAATTGGTTGTCTCTCTTTAAGGATGAAGACATAAAGCAATATTATATTGAAATTAAGCAAAAATTTGATTGTCTACTGACACAACATTTGACTAATAAATGAAGTCCATTCAAGATTTACATTTCTCATTTACAAAGTATAAACAGGAATATATTTTTCATTTATTTTAGTGTCTGTATATTGTACATAACATATTGTTTATAGTTTATATAAGTATATTTATACAAAAAAGTGGCAAATTATTCATAATGTAAGATTTATAAAAGCTAAAAAGAGAATTACCTGTTGTAAAAAAAGGACATTTTGGGTTGTTTTTTTTGGTTGGGTTTTTTTACCAACCCTGATTTTTTTCAGAAAAAGAAGAAAAAAGAAATCACAAAAAAAAACAATTTTTTTTCCTGTAACAATAGTACTTCTTATTCTAATAACTGCCCAAACCCTCAGTCAATGTATTTATTGAAGCCCCTGCAGCTTCCTATTTCAGTTTTTTCCTGTCACAATAGTACTTCTTATTCTAATAACTGTCCAAACCCTCAGTCAATGTATTTATTGAAGCCTCTGCAGCTTCCTATTTCAGTATGACATCATCATGGCACATTATATAAGGCTATTATATTAAATTCAGGCGTTCCTGAATTTAATACTTACTAAGTAGGGGTAACATACACATCTTTTTGGCTTGTGCAGTAGTGACTGACCGAAACCGAAAAAAAGCTGAAACCGAAATAACCCAAAATTTCAGGTACTCTAGTTTGGTGCAAACTGACATATTATAATCGGCAAATATTTTACCAATATCAACATTTCACCTAGTCAAAATCAATTTCATTAGAAAAACTTATTTAAAAATGCAATTTTACATTTGTTATTTTTTTATACTCGTATTATGTTAGAATTGGCTGATGTTCTCGCAACTGGCTGATGTTCTCTGCAACTGGCTGATGTTCTCTGCAAAACAAGATTTTTTCAAGGTATTTTGTGAAAATTCTCAAATTATTTTGTGAAAATTCTCAAAAATAACTGTTTTTGGAAAATTAGATAAAAATCTTACAAATTTTTTGGTTATCGGTATGTTTTTCAACCGAAATTTTGCTTTATACCAACTTTTATAAAAAGTACCAAAACTGAAATTTTGGTATTGGTTCAAATTAAAATTTTGGCGGAAACCAATACCAAAACAGAATTTTGGTAAATCACTATTGTGCAGTTTCACTTCTCAAAATAAAACTTATATATGTAAAAGAGTGCTGAAAATGGGTGCTACAGACACCCAATGTGTGCGTGTTTGTCTGTGTTTGTATGTGTGTTGATATTCAAAAAACTTAAGGGGTAAACAAATTCTATCTGTTGACCAGCTTTGTACCCCTTCTTCATCTATTAGGCTGGATTAGATGTATTTATAATACATTGTTTCCAGTTAAGGATGTTAAATGCTGGATCTTTTTGACTCATTGCATAGGTTTGGCTTGTGTCTCTTGTTATGACAAGGCAATTCATTCTATTATCTGCTAATTAGGGTACAGCTCTAAAACTTAGTTTCATTATTCTGAGGCAAGCTGGTAGTCAGGTTTCCTAAACTCTGTGGTAGCTCTTATAGAGGCTGATTCGATTAACTGTCAACAGCTGTAAAATATCAGAGTACTAACAGTGCTATGTTGCGCATGGATGGTGTCTCTGTTTGTACTTTTGGTGTGCCAAAAGTACAAACAGGGTACGTTTTACATTGTTGTGGCCATATTTGGAGCCTTTCGTTACGGCTTCGGGTTTATAAATAGTATTAAGGCGATTGCTTAGATAGTATTTAGTACACTATTAAATAGTGTACCAAATACTATCTTTTCTTTGAGTCAAGTTCTTTGACTAATTTGAAAAGTGACTGAGGTGTCAGGGATTATAAAAAAAGAACCCATTGTCATCACCAAGTTCTCTGAATCTATCATTCACTAATAATTGTGGTCTTTTAAGTAATTTTTTTCTTTCTTTCTCTTTGTTCTGTATCACTCTCATTCATCTCTTTTTCAGATGTTATTTCTGACCAAGTTGACCAAGTCTTTTCTCTTTATCTTTCAGCCAATATTGTTGTTGTTGTTATCGACTTTTAGTGCTCATCACACTGAATAGCTTGGTTCCAAATCTGCAGCTCTCAGTAGATTTTGAACTGCAAGACTCGCAGGTGTTAAGGCCCACAACTTTTGATATTCTCAATTTCTAACACAAATAATCAACTTTCCAACTCACTTTCCAGATTTATTCCAAACTCATTTTCTCTACTCAACTTATGTCTTGTTTCTGATCCTAGTCACTGCTTAGTTTCTCCACATTAACCCATAGGCACTTCTGATCACGATTTGATCTCTCTAAAACTATTATCTCATTCTTCTTTATCATCAGATGAACAATTCGACAATTCCAAATCAAGCCTCACTCTTCTCCATGGTTTTCCTCTCATTGTGCTGCTGCAATTTCCAATCACAAAATCTCTTTTTTATCACAAAAATTAGTCTCCAGAGACTTCTTGAGAACCTTTACCAGTGTCTATGATAAAGGCAAACCTGTTATTCCTCCTCTCTAGTGACATTCATATCATTACAGTTTCTGTATTTAAAGTGACTTCCTGCTTAGACTCTTCTGCAGCTTGTGGTTTCCGGAACCTCTCATCTATACTTAAAAAAAGTTTAATAAGTGCTTATCAGTCTTGTTTTCCAGCCTGCTGGAAAGCGGCATCTGTTATTCCTATTTTCACAAATTTTGAAGCTTTTGATAAAGTTTTCCATGCTCGTCTTCTCCATAAGCTACCTTCTTACAGGGTCATTCCAGCTCAATTCAATTTATGCTCGTCACCATGCCGTCTCAGATTTTGATGATTTTTGGAATACAAGCTTATATTAATGAAAAAAACTTCACTTCAAATTTTAGTATCTGACTCCTAACGGTTTTAGAGATATTAATACTCAGTCCCAATCTCTTTTTTGGT
>NC_088921.1:40275000-40360000 GCF_038396675.1 Hydra vulgaris
GACAATAATATATATAGGTAAATTATAAAGATTGGTTTAACACTTGTGAAAGTTAAACGAGTTTCAATAGTCATTATATAAAATTATACTAACTATTGTACATATATAAATATCATTATTTATTAATATGTAAATATATAAACATTATTAATTATGTGTTTATATATACATATAAAATCCTAACTTTAATTTTCAACTCATTTAATTTTTTAATTATTTTTTTAAACTTATATCTGGATTAAGTAATTTTATTGTTATATAGCCATTAGCTTTTGATAGTAATTTATTAGTCACTTGATAGTAATTTAGTAATTTATTTAGTCACTTATTTAGTTATTATAAACACATACATACATAAATACATACATACATACATACATACATACATACATACATACATACATACATACATACATACATACATACATACATACATACATACATACATACATACATACATACATACATACAGATCACTAATAGCTTACTTGTTGCGCTTATCTTTATAGCATTCGAGTTTTTTAGGAAAAGAAATAAAAAAGAAATAATAAAAGAAAAGATTGTTGGCCTATCCCAAACCTTCAGTCAATATATTATATTAGGGTGCTAATAAAACAAATATTTTAGAAAATATTTTCTTTTGTGTTCTAAATAATTATGACAACATTCGAGACCCAACAACTTTATTTTGATATTATTAGGATCCTGCCTAATATGCAACCACTAAATCTTGTAACCCAATTTTTGAAATTCAATGTCATTTCATTGTTCAAAACAAAATTTTGGGGTAAGAGTAAGCATTTTCCAAATATATATATGTATGTATATATATATGTATGTATGTGTGTGTATATATATATATATATATATATATATATATATATATATATATATATATATATATACAATATATATATACAATATATATACATATATATAATTGAATGAGAATGCAATTTTTTTATAATTATTCTTTTTTCTTTTTCTTTTTTTGAAAAATCTGTATAGAAAAAGGTAAGCAAAAAAAGTCTGCAAGTATATATCTATATATGCTTGAGTACACACATATATATAGGGGAAAGTGGTGTACCTTGGAGGTGAGTGTACTTTGGAGGCACGTCAATTATGCTGCCATCTCGAGTGATGAATTCAAACTGAATTTTTAGTTGCATGTATTGGCCTCTAAAGGCTCATAATAAGTTGTTTTACCACGGCTTAACACATTTGTTGTTGCAATAAAAATAAAAGTATGTTTCCGGTACCAAAAAGTAATTTTTTTAGAGCGCATTCTTTTTTTTCTACAACTGTAGGTATAAACTTTGTTTTAAAACTGATTATCAAAAATTGTAAAACATGTTTCCAACTGCATTTATTCATGCTTGAAACTGCTTAACTCCTAACCTATAAACATATGGTAGCGGTTTTGTAAAAACTGTGGTAGTGGCGTACCTTGGAGGTAGCTAATGTTGTGTACCTTGGTGGTACCATCAAGGTACAAAACTGCATGATTTTGTAAATACTATTATAACTAATATTTGTTATGAAAGTATTTTTTTTATGTAATATATTGTTATAGTTTATTATGATATTTTTTTTGTTTATTAAGAATTTTTTTAGTATAATATGATGTGTGTATTTCTTTGTTAAATTGTAATTATTTTTTTCAAATTGTTATTTTCTCTTTGATAATTTTCTTGAATTATCAAAGAGATTATAAAACTGTGTATGAGTTGGACAAATTAGACATGGTCTTTTAGATGCCACATCCCTCTATTACAGGAGGTTCAGCACGACAGCTGAAAAAACTCATTTGGCATTAACTTTGATTACCTGAATGTAGTGTAGATAAATGCTAAATCAAAGTGAAATACTTATTATTACTAAACTTTAATGTAGATATTTGTCATTACTCTTTTCTTAACCAATATTATTTCTTTTTTAAGTTTTTAATACTACTAAGTATAAATTAGTTTAAATTTATAATAATATATAATTTCAACATAAGTATCAATTAAAATATAGTTTACATAAATCTAACTAGGTAGATTAATATTATCTCTGATGTGAAGTCCAATTATCCTTTAAGTAAACATTATATCAAATTTCTACCATGTTGAGTACTTAATCTGTTAAAACAATAATACATTCAAGTACAAAATACATACCTCCAAGGTACACCATCGATGGTGTACCTTGGCTGTAATGTAAGCTGTTTTTTAAACTTAAAAATAGGGATGAAAAAATATGACTGGATGTTTAATAAAAAATACTAGAGTTACTAATATCATAAAGTTAATGAAAGTATAATATTATAGAACATATTATAAGTATTTTTTTTTAATACTTGTAAAAGTTTGAAAATACCTCCGAGGTACACCACTCTCCCCTATTTATCTATCTATATAAATATATATATATATATATATATATATATATATATATATATATATATATATATATATATATATATATATATATATATATATATATATATATATATATATATATATATATATACTATAGTAACCCTAAAGCTAAGTGGCCTAAAATTATTTTATTTTTTTACTTGCTGCGCTCTGACAGTGGAGACTTTTTAAACAAAAAGAATATTTATTGGAACAATAAAATAAAATAAAAATAAGGTTGTTTAACTGTAGCTTTACCATATATATTATATATATATATATATATTTATTTATATATATATATATATATATATATATATATATATATATATATATATATATATTCTAATTATTATTATTATTGTATATGCATACATAAATAAATATATATCATTACTATATATACATATATGTATATATATATATATATAAAATATTAATAATATATATATTATATATATATATATATGTGTGTGTGTGTATATATATATATATATATATATATATATATATATATATATATATATATATATATATATATATATATATATATATATATATATATATATATAATATATATATATATATATATATATATATATATATATGTATGTATGTATATGCATAGTTTAAATATTTTTAGGATTTATGCAATGTTTTATTATTTGCAGTTTATTAAATATACCATAAATTTTAAGTTTTAGTACCACAATCATGTTTTTAATTCAAATTACGAAAATAATATACATGTATTCATTAAAATGTTTATTGAATTACCTTTAGAGATACCTAAGACATAGCCCGCCCACTTTCGTTTTATTCCTTTTGTTGTTATAATAATCCAGCAAAAGTTATAACCGAACAGGCACTAATTTTTAAAAACTAAAGTCACGCATGCGTTATATGGCCAAGAATGTCAATTAACATTTTTATAACATATTTTATTACATTAATTAAATATTAACAAATATTCAAGATATTAATTTTTTATATAAATATTAAATAGTTTTATTTACAAAAAAAAAAAAAATCAAAAAAATGATTTTCATACTTCTATACTTGCCATTGAGTCGCTTTCGATAAATAGCTTACATAAATAAAGCTTTTCGATAAACAGGTAACAATTTTGCAATATACGTATAGCAATATAAACTAAACGCCTAAAAGTTTTCATACTATAAAACAAAAATTCAATGCATATTTCTTATCGCTTTCCTATTAAAACATTTTTTTAAATTTATTTTCGTTGGCTGTCAAAATATTTTGATAACGATTCGAAGATGTTTTTTATTAACTTAGCTTTTTATAAATTGCATATCAAACATTCGTTAACTATTAGTTTTTACTTCATGTTACTAATGATAAATTTTGCATTTGGTAACTAAACTTTACAGCTTTTTATTTGTCTACAATAATAGAATGACGTTAATTATATCCTGTTTTTTTATCATGTTAACAAAACATAAAGTGACGTTATAGAGAAAAGCATAAATATGCTCAGTAAATGTCATGGAGATACAAAATACTGTTAAAACAATAAATCTAAAATGAAAGATTTTAGATACTTTTGATAATTAATTATTAAATTGTTGCATAAGCGGACGATAATAAAAAGGTAATATAATAATATAAATAAAAAGAACGATAACACAGAATTTTTTCTGAAATCTTTTAAAAACAAAAATTAAAACTGAGTATTTTTTGATTACCTTTAATGTTCTTCAAATTAATTAGAATAACTAGCAAAAAATTTTATTAAAGTTTTATTTTATTTAACATTGAATATGCTTAGTAGAGAGGTCCAAGTTGAACATGTTTTTTTAAATTATTTTTTAAGTAATTAGGCCAGTGGCGTTACTGGGGTTGGTGTGACCCAAAAAACAGTAAACTTTTGGTGTCATCTCTCGAGACTTTCACTAAAAGGGCCGACGACCCGGGTTTGTGGAAGTGGTTAAAGTAAAAAAAAAAAAGTCTGTTAGAAAAGAAAGTTTTGTCGTATTTGCATTTTTTCACCTCTATGTGCCAGTTCGTGATGGTGTCACCCGGTGCAAACCGCACCCTCAAATGACGCCAATAATTTAGGAGCTCCAAGAAGTCCTTAAGAGCCTCCAGTTCTGAAGTCAGAACTCTAGCAACGCAATGGTTAGAGTTCTGGTTACCAAAAACCACTACGCCACGGCTGCTTAAATGTACAGAGATTGGTGCAGTGGCGTTGCTAGGATTTCTGGCAACCAGGGCAATGCTGAAAACTGGCGCATCCCTGAAGCAGACATGTGAACTAAAAAAAAACATAATGTTTCCAAGTATATGACAATTTTAATAAAAAAATGCAAATGCTAATCATAATGCAAACTCAATTTAACTCATGTCTCCAATTACGTACCCATTATGGTTCATGTGAATTAGTCATTGAAAGTAGCAGATGGTCAATCAGATTCAATAATCAACTACTATTTATAAATTATTGCAGCAGCAATAATTTATAAATAGTTATTGATTATTGGATTCTGGATTCTGCTCCACTGATATCTGTACTGTAAAAATTTCCCAGATCCAAACAATGTTGCTGCAAACTTTCTTGATTTTAATCACCATCCCTCTTTAGTAATATTCTCACATCGAGCAGGAATCCAAATTTTTCATTGAGATCATTTAATCGTCTAAAGCGAGTTGTTAGTTCTTGTTTGAAACAATCCAATATCATTTTCAAAACTCTGCTAACTTTATCTTCAACAGAGAGGCCACTATCTCCAGCCCTTTCACCCTTGTCATTATTCGCCGTCGCCAGACTCTCCTCTCAAGTTCAATTCCGCATTCCATACATCTGCCCTTGTTATACTCAATTGCATTTTGGCACAAATGATCACGAAATTCTTTAAGATAATTTTCCAACATTTTTATATCAGATGCTGCATCTTTAAAGTTTATTGCGGGATCTTGTAGTTGTTTGACTATTAGTCACTGTTGGCTCTGGATCTGAGTTGTGAATTCATTTATTTTTATCATTTTTTCCCCTATTTGGCGCCCCACTCAGAGTGGCGCCCAGGTCTAGTGCAGACAAAATGATTTGCGCCATTGTTGTCCTTAGATGTGTTTTAATGTGCTTAAAGATCTTTTTGCAGTTGCTACGCTAATCGGTAATGTCAAATATACATAAGTGCTGCTCTTATATTTAAATGAGAAACTTAAACCACAATACGTTATTGCGGACACGGGTAAAATGCAAAAATTGGGAAATTTTCAATTTGTAAAATGCCGGAAAAAAGTGCGAACAATTTCTCTTAGCCCTAAGTATATCGCTGCTCCAACCAAAGCACAAAATAGCTAAAAAAATAGCTATAACAGCCTAGGTCTATCAATACAAAACACAGTAACAATAGCGCATAGCATAAAATATTTGTAAGCACACATTACTGTGTCTCCAGAGTAATTAAAAAAAAAGATTATAAAAAGGCTAGACAACACAATGTAGTAACACTGGCAAATAACATTACAACTAAATATTTTATCAAATAAAATACTTGGATTAAAAAGATTTTATTTATTACAATATTTGAACAATCGAGGGACAATTATAGTTAAACAATTCGAACAATTATACCATAAAATAGCAAGCAACTCGTAAAATATTTCTTATAAATGGTCATTATCAATTGTGGTATTAAGAAATATGTAAGAGCTCAGTAATTACATAAGTTTTATTAATTTTCCCTCTCATCTAAGAGAGAGAGGGAGAGAAAGAAAGTGTTTCCAAAGCAGCATGTTAAAAAAAGTAAAAAAACACACTATAAATAGTAGTAACTGGTTTTATGTTACCAGTAAACAAAATTATTTTTACCTTGATTTAATTTCCAAAATTTCTTAATTAGGCTCCAGCTTCTCTCTAACTGTTGACTAATGATTAATAGAGTAAATTTCACATCATATTAAATTTACAAAATTAAAACCATGTTTCAACAGTAAGCAAACTAATCAAGTGATGACAAAGGCAACTAAAAAAAAAAAGAACATAATTATGTTTGAAATTATAAAAAATTTAAAACCATTTAAATTTGAAACTGTTATTAATTGTTTCTATAAATAGTAAAAATCATACTTTGCTTTGTTCTAAATTGTCTAAAGTAAAATTAAATTAACAGACATTAACACGGCTTGACACTGAATTCTGGGAAGTAAGTTTTCTGCTCGCTGAGCAGCATTTCTTAAATTTCAACAACAAATAATTTCATCTATCTCTTTCACTTGACAACAACTATTTTCAAGTTGCCTATTAGCATTTACATTAATAACTTCTTTGAGCCTAATATTATTCACTTCAATTTCAATGTTATCATTAAACATATATAAGTAATATTACTATTGTTAAAACTGAATAATAAAAAAATGTAAAAGAATCTAACAAAATTTGATCTTTTCTAATCAAAGATTATACTAAACTTAAGATTTATTGAAATCCGTATCTTTTTATGTTTATATACATAAAAAGATACGGATTTCAATATTACATAAGTCGTTTATCAAAAATATTTAACAATATTTATTTACATCAATTATTTTAAATTTAAAAAAGAATCTAGACTACAATGCACAAAATTATTTGAGTAAGCGATCAACGAATTACTGACTGTAATTTGTTGATCACTTTCATGTCAACAAATTACAGTCAGTTTTCCATATTAAATACATAAAATATATATCTAATATAAAATAAATGCAATATAAAATAAAATAAAAAATAGTAAACTTACTTAAATTAGTACCAGTATTACTGTGTGAAGTGACTAAAAAACTCTTTAGTTCTTTCCAATTGCACTAAAAAATAGCTTTCAGCTCGTTCCGATTTCACTAACAAATAAAACAAAACTTGCTTAGCTTAGTTGCCTAGTTCTTAAGAATCTGAAAACAAATAAGTAAAAAACTGAGAACAAACAAGCATTTATTTATTAAAACTACTATATTTAAACAAATTAAATTAAACAAAGAACAACATCAATTCTCCTTAAAGGCTAAGAAAAAATGTATAATATATATATATATATATATATATATATAAATATATATATATATATATATATATATATATATATATATATATATATATATATATATAAATATATATATATATAAATATATATATAAATATATATATATATATATATTTATATATATATATATATATATATATATATATATATATATATATATATATGCCTGTGTGCTGACAGCACACAGGCAGAATTTCGTTGACAAGTGCCATTTTGCAGCGGACAAAACAAGTGCAACTTTTTTGGTTTGTTTCATTTTCTTAAGTCTGGTCCATGTC
This sequence comes from Hydra vulgaris, assembly GCF_038396675.1. Classification (NCBI taxonomy): domain Eukaryota; kingdom Metazoa; phylum Cnidaria; class Hydrozoa; order Anthoathecata; family Hydridae; genus Hydra; species Hydra vulgaris. The sequence continues at coordinate 40,282,729 of NC_088921.1, forward strand.
AACGTCACGGAAGTTTTTTAATAATTAAAGGAAGTATCCAGAAGTTTCCAGAAGAAGCATCTGGAAGCATCCAGTAGCATCCAGAAATATCCAGAAACATTCAGACGCATCCAGAAGCATCAAAAAGAAGCATCTAGAATCTTCCAGAACAGGTTCACACAGGTTCATTTTACTATATAAGAGACATGTAAATCGACATGTAATTCAGTCAGTATATGGAAGTCAATCAGTCAGTATTATCAAGACAGTTTATTGAAGTGAGTTTTATCAAAGTGTTTTATCGAAGAACATCAATACAAGAAGTGAAATTTGAGAAGCGTGATTATTTATTTTTATTATTTTTATGACAAGTGCAAAAATGGCTCCCGACAGTCTTGGATTGGAACTAAGAAAGAAAATTATTGGCGACTACGTAAGTAGAATGTCACAAAAAAGTATTTGTGATAAATATTGCGTGAAAAAATGGACCGTATCAAGACTATGATCCAAATATCGTTCTACGGGGAATTTGGCAGCAGATAACAAAGGTGGAAGACCGCGTTCCACCACTTCTAGAGAGGATTCTATGATCGTCAGATCTGTCAAGAAGGATCCCTGGATATCATCAGTCGAGATACAAAAGCAATTAGAGCTGCCTGTATCGGACTGAACAATCAGACGACGTGCTGTTGAAGCCGGATTGTTTTCTTGACGCCCTGCAAAGAAACCGCTGATTTCACTAAAAAACCAGAAGAAAAGACTCCTGTTTGCTACATCTCATATTGACTGGAATGTGCAGAAATGGCAAACTGTCCTGTTCAGTGATGAATCGAAGTTCAACATAATTGGGAGCGATGGCAATTGCCGTGTATGTCGACCGGCCGGAAAACGCCTTGATTTACGTTACTGCCATTAGACCACAGAATTAATCGCGAAGGTGTTGGTAATAAGGATCAACTGTTTGAACAAATCCAAAAGGCCTGGTCAGCGATTCCACAAAGTTTCATTGATCACCTGATCGAATCTATGCCTCGAAGATGCAAGGCTGTGATCGACAACAAAGGAGTCTCCATGAATGATTGATATTGATAGCGAAATACAGCTTGTTCAACATTTTATCGAGTTGCACTTGTTTTGTCCAGAAGGAAATCAACTTTTTTTAATACTTTTGATTAATTTATTAATTTTCATGTACAAATAATGAACTTTGTGATGAATAAAACTTGAAGAACTTTGTCTCTAAACAGTTACATAGTTATTTCTCTAAATATATATATATATATATTAGACCATTTCAAAATTGTATATAAAAAAAATAATTTTTGAACTTTATTAGGGACAGCTCAATTTCATTCTACAATTATTATTTAAGATTTAATTGCACAAAAACTATGGTTTTTTAACTAGAAATAAAAAAAGTACATTTTCACAAGTTTTTAATTAAAAAAAAATTTTTAATTTATTTTTTATAAAACAATTATTATTTTTGAAATTTATATATTATTTTGCTTCTTTTGAGTACCAGGTTGACCTACTTTTAAGAAACTTTTTTTTAAATTTGAGGACCCCATTGAAAAGTAAACTTAATTGAGCTGTTAACTAAATATTGGAATAATGCTTTGAAACTTTAATGATTTACTTTTTTTTCATAAATTTACAACATTTAAACATCTATCCACTTAATTATTAAAAAATATTTTTTTTGAACTGGTCTAATATATATATATATATATATATATATATATATATATATATATATATATATATATATATATATATATATATATATATATATATATATATATATATATATATATATATATATATATATATATATATATATATATATATATAGTAGAAAATCACTTAACAAAAATTTTTTCCATTTGACACTGTGTTTCATCAACAAAGATTCATCAGAAATGCCTTTGTTGATGAAACACAGTGTCAAATGGAAAAAATTTTTGTTAAGTGATTTTCTACTAATATATAATTGCTCTGTTCTTTTAAGAACATTGAGCACTCTATTGTGTAGAATACTTTTTAAAGTTGTTTATATATATATATATATATATATATATATATATATATATATATATATATATATATATATATATATATATATAGAGTTAGTAGTAAACGCTTTAACTGGCAGAGCCAGTGAGTGTGTTATCAGACACACTTTGACAGCCAAATTGATCAATTGCTGCTCATCCAGCAATCAATTGCTGCTTTAAAGCTATTTAAAGCGATTTAACAACTTTTTCTGGCAGAGAGTTCCATACATTCGCTACTCAATTAAAAAAGAAGTTTTCTCTGTGCTTATGTTTTGTCATTTCCTTGAAATATTTAAAGCAGTGACCTCTCGTATGATTATTAACTATTGGAAAACTATTGCCTTTTTCTAATTTGTCAATATTATTCATAATTTTATACATTTGTATTAGATCTCCTCTTTGTCTCCTTTCCACTAGAGTAGTTAGGTTTAATTTTTCAAGTCTTTTTGTATAGGAGAGATTTCTGATTGATGATACTAGTTTAGTAGCTTTGTGCTGGATTTTTTCGATATAGTCACAATAAGATTTATAATATGGAGACCATACCAGAACTGCAAACTCTAGTAATGGGCGAATAAAAGTAATATAAAGCAAATGAAGTAATTTATAATCGAAACAGGCAAATGACTTTTTGATACGATCAAGCATTTGATTTGCTTTGTTAGAAGCATTAATCACTTGATTTTTCCATTTTAAATTTGCATTAGAAAGCACTCCAAGATCTTTTTCTGTATCTGACTTTTTCAGTTGAATACTGTTTAAATTATATGAATATTTTTTGTTATTATGACCATAATGCATAACTACACATTTTGATATGTTAAACAAAAGAAGCCAAGTTTGAGACTATTTGTAGACAATATCTAGATCATTTTGAAGATTAGTAGCGCATTGTTTTGAAGGTAATTGAGAAAGCACTTTTGTATCATCTGCATATAGTTTGGTTACATTATGCAATTTTTTTGGAAGGTCGTTAATGTATAAAGAAAATAAAAGTGCTGCAATTATAGACCCTTGCGGTACACCACTAAAAATATTAACCCAGTCAGAAACAATTTCACCTTGAACAACTCTTTGTCTTCTGTTTTCTAAAAAGGCTTTGATCCATTTAAATATCAGACCATCAAAGCTGTATGCTTTTAGCTTGGCTAACAGTCTTTTGTGTGGAACGGTGTCAAAGGCTTTAGCAAAATCTTACAAAATTACATCAACTGGAATACCAACATCTAAGCTTGATGAAATGTAGTCAATGCTTTCTAAAAGGTTAGTGGTACATGATTTGTTTCTAACGAAACCAAGTTGCGCTTTTGCTAGTAGATTATTTTTATACAGGTACTCTTCCATTTTAGCTCTAATTATACTTTCCATAATTTTACATGGAATAGAAGTCAATGAAACTGGACGATAGTTGCTGGGAAGAGTCTTATATATATATATATATATATATATATATATATATATATATATATATATATATATATATATATATTATATATATATATAAAAACAGAAATACACACGCAAACATACTACTATATTCGCACATATACATTTTAGCTGTATTTTAACTCTTATTAATGGTTAAAATAGAGCTAAAATGTCTAATACAAATACAACAATGGTGTCATCATAAAATTAAATTAAAAACTCTAACAAGTGTCAAAATTTATATCTGAATGTGTAACTATAGGTATGCTATATAAAATTTTTTTATTGATTAAATTCTAGGTTGTTATATATCATTAGAAAGACTTCAATTGAATATTTTAAAAGTGAAAAAATTATTAAAATCGAACGATTCCACAAAAAGTTATGACGTTTTAAGTAACAATTTTTAGATTTGTTGATAAAACTGTGGTCAAAAGTTTTTTTAACTAAAATTATTATAACTTTGTCATCTCATATATATATATATATATATATATATATATATATATATATATATATATATATATATATATATATATATATATATATATATATATATATATATATGCCCAAAACTTAGTTTCAATAGATAGATATAAGTAACAATTTTTAGATTTGTTGATAAAACTGTGGTCAAAAGTTTTTTTAACTAAAATTATTATAACTTTGTCAACTCATATATATATATATATATATATATATATATATATATATATATATATATATATATATATATATATATATATGCCCAAAACTTAGTTTCAATAGATAGATATAAGAATGCCCTACACATTAACACTGTCCTACACCATCAGGGCCTATCTGGTAGGCTAGAGGGGCCACCCAACCTTCACCTTCACTGTCATAATATCAATAATTCATCTTTAAAAGAGTATTTTTTGCTAGTTTTTATATGCAAGTAGTTGTTTTTATTTCCTTCTAGAACAAATACGAGACTCTCGTCGAGAGGTTGATTTTTGAGTCAGGTGTATGTGGGGTTGGGGTAAGCACAGTATTATTGAAAACGCCCTATTAATAATTTGACACTAATAGTAATATTATTATTAGTAACAATAGTATTACTATTAGTTTTACTGTTTCCATTCAAAAATCAACAAATAAATTTTAAAATGAAATTATTAAAATTCTTACAATTTAACTTTTCACTCATTTTATCTAAATAAAGTAACATTATAAAATTTTTAATTATAACAGTAATAATATAAACAATAATAAAAACCTTTTTAAGTTAAAAAGGTTTACATTATTGTTATTGAATATTAATTTATTGTTATTGTTATTAAAATGTAACAATGTGATTATCAATAATAATAAAGTTTACCCTGCAAAGAATTTTATCGCGTACTCCCAATAAAATTTGGCAGGAACATAAAAAATGAGCATACTCGAGTGTCTCAAAAAGATTTTGTCAGGCTTTATCTTCAATATTTGCTCGATAGAGAAAGTAAATAACAGTTTTGAATATCAATAAACCCACTTATAAAATTCGTCATTGTAATCAGAAGACACATATTATTCAAGTTAAATCATTCTATTTTTGAAAAATATCTATGTTTATATGAAATTCTAAAAAATAAGTCAACAAAATTTGGTACAACCTCTATCTCTAAAATCAATCTTCAAAAAGCGTTGCACAAAATTTTAGTACATTTATCGGTTCCGTAAAACGCGATTTCCGCATACCTAGTAACTAATGAATAAAAGTAAAATTTGTACTTACCAGCGTATATTATATACTAAAATTTGTACTTACCAGCGTATATTACCGGTTATATTAAAAGGCGAAGGAGAGTTTGAGTTTAAAAGCTTAATAAAAAGAAAAAAAAGCATTTTAAAGAAAAAAAATTATAAATTGTTTTAAATAAGACTAACTCTAAATTAAAATAACTCTTTTTTCCGTGTACTGGCATAGTAGAAGTAAGATGGCGTGAATTTTTAAAACCAGCTAAAGCCACTTGTCAAATAATATCCACATAAATCTTTCCAATATATTACCGCAATGAAATAAAAATAAATAAGAGTGAATCGAAGTCAATTAATCAATCTATCTATATAAAAATTAAAATTCAAGATGTCAATTAATCAAGAAATATCGATGAAAATCATTAAAGCACTATTAGATGCACAAAAAAAAAGAAATTCTGCAAGCAATAAACACAAGTCTTTCTAAAATAACAAGCGATATAGCTGAAATAAAAACTGCATATACTAGTATTAAATCTACAGTACAAAAAAATACTGATGGTATTAATGAAATACGACAGCAACTGCTCAATCTGACCTCAGATAATAAAACATTTTCGCAAAACATTATAAGGCTTAGTGCGGCATTAGATGACCAAGTAAACAGAAATTTAAGAAAGACACTGATTTTTAAAAACATTCCTATTAACACAAACAAATCCAAGGAATCCTGGTCTGACACCGAACTAATTATTGCAGATACCATCGCAAAAGCGGCTAACATAGACCCGAAAAATGACCCATGACATGATCGAACGCTGTCATCGAGGAAAAGTTAACGAAAACAGCACTAAGTCGAGCCACATTTTTGTTAAATTTCATAAATGGGCTGATAGTGAACACACGAAAAACATCTTTTTTATGTCCAAAAACAATATACGGGTTGAACAAATGTATTCACCATCACTAACTCGACGCCGCAATGAGGCCATAAAAGAACGTCGTCGCTTTATAGAAAACAAGTCAATAGTAAGCGGGTACCTCGAATACCCAGCCCTATTTAAAGTTAAGAAAAAGAAAGAGGATCCCAGGTATGTTTTACTAAAATCTTTTTGAGTCGACATAAGTTGCTTATAGCTTTGGAGTTCGAGTAATGGTACCATTGATTTGCACGTGTTTTTCTTTTTTTCTTTTGTTTGTTTGTTTGTTTTGTTTTATTTTGATTTGCGGCACTATATTTGAACTTTATTCATGCTTTTTATATTATATAAAAATTTAGCGATATAGTAATAATAGCACTTTTTGTGATGTTTATTATATTTGTACTTTTTATTTTTATTCTGTTTCTGGTGTTTTTGAGTTGAAGATGTTTCAAAGGATAAATAGCATAAAATTCTTTTGTTAGAAAATGTGCGCTTGGTTAATTTCGTTGAATAAACAAAAGTAATTTTTTTGTTTATAAATTTTTCCTTGTAATTTTTTTTTTTTTTTTTTGTATTATTTTCGTTTGTTTGTTTGTTTCTATTATTTTTGCGTTTTTCTTGTATCGTTCAGTACTTTTTTTTTTTAATTTAATTTTTTACTATTATTATTTTTTGATTTCTAATAGATTGCAGTTACTTACATTCATATAAATAATCTTACTGATTTATTTTATCGCCATATTAATTCACCGCAATGAAAACTACACATAGCAAATGTGCTGTTTGCAAAGTTAATGTCTATAAAAATCAGAAAGCTATTTTTTGTGATAACTGCCTCGATTGGGTCCACCTAAAATGTAACAACCTCAATGATATTGACTACCAATTACTAAAAAACTCCTCAAAAAATTGTTCATGGTTTTGTATAAATTGCTTAGCTAGTATATTTCCCTTCAATAACGAAACTATAACTGACAATGAAAATCTTACTAATGGTGACACTAAAATAAACAAAACTTATCAAGTATCAGGTTTTCGCATAGAGAGTCTTCACTCAATCTTCAACACATTTAATACACATATTGATAACAACAACAAAACTCGAAAAACCTCAATAAGCAGTTACTACACCAATGTTGATGATTAAAAATGTATAGCAGCTGCCAAATCTTTCAATGTCTTTCATATCAATATATCATCACTCTCGAAACATTTTGATGACCTTGAAAATCTACTCCAATCAACAAAACTTGAATTTGACATAATTGGTATATCGGAATCCAGATTGAATAAAAAAAGCCCACAAACTAGCAACTTAACACTTAATGGGTATTCCTATGAACACACACCATCTGAATCACATGCAGGTGGTGCATTATTGTATATAAGTAACAGGCTCGCCTATAAATCCAGAAACGATCTCCACATCTATTAACCAAAAGAACTAGAATCTATCTTCATTGAAATTATAAATCCAAAAAAATCAAATATTATCGTTGGTTGTGTTTACAGGCATCCAAAAATGTCTTTAGACAACTTCCTATCATTCTATCTTAATCCGTTACTCAAAAACCTAACAAAAGAAAGTTAAAATTTATTGATTTTAGGGGATTTCAACATTAATCTGTTAAAGTATGATACAGATTCATATAATAGAGACTTTTTAGATTCACTCACCTCAAATTACTTTCTACCTCACATTGTCCACCCTACTCTTATCTGTAAAACATCAAAAACACTAATAGACAACATCTTTTCAAATATTAAATCAAATAAATATAAAGCAGGGAATCTTACCTTAATTTCTGATAGCTTATAATATTCTTAAACCACTACCTAATAAAAAGCTCTTAATCCAGGAAAGAAACTGGAAAAGGTTCAATGAAGTTGCATTTAGAAACGATTTTCACAATCTTAGTTTAGACAGAGAACCAAAAATATACCCTGGTAATTGTACTTAGTTTCTTGAGAATACTATTTCCAACATTAATCTATTGCTCGATATCCATGCGCCTTTGAAGAAGCTAAACAAACAAAACATTAAATTCAAGACTAAACCATGGATATCAGATGAACTCAAGCACTCTATACAGCACAATAATAATCTCTTTAAAAAATATATTAGGTCTAAAAATAAAACCATATTTCATAATGAGTATAAAACATTTCGTAATAACCTCCAATCTAAACTCAAAGAAAGCAAAAAAAATACTATGATAATTATTTTACTGAAAACATAAAAAATATTAAAGCAACCTGGAAAGGCATTAAAAACATTATTAATATTATAAGTAACTCTCAAACAACTCCTAATGTAATTATACATAACAATAAAACAATAACAAACCCCTTTGATATTTGTAATGCTTTCAACAACTACTTTACTAACATTGGTAAGGATGTCCACGCAATAATTCCTTCATCCATGAATCATTTCGCATATTACTTATCAAATCTTTTTCAAAAATCTTTCTTTATAAAACCTACTGACGAACATGAAATTTCAAAAATTATCATCTCTTTAGACGCAAATAAAGCTTCTGGACCAAATGGTCTGCCTGTTAAAATTCTAAAATTATTAAAAACGGAACTCTCAAGAATTCTTTCTAACATTTTTAATATCTCGTTCTCAAGTGGTATTTTCCCAGAAAACTTAAAAACTGCCGAAGTTGTACCTATTTTTAAAACTGATTCAAAACTATTAATATCAAACTATAGGCCAATTTTCCTCCTCTCCAACATTGATAAAGTTCTTGAAAGGCGAATGTTTAACCGCTTATACAAATTCTTCAATGAAAATAAACTGTTTTGTGAATTACAATTTGGTTTTCGAACAAACTACTCTGCATCACTTGCTTTATTAAGTCTAACAGAAAAAGTTAAAGATTCTCTGAATGAAGGAATGTTTGGATGTGGCATTTTTATCGACCTTCAAAAGGCATTTGACACTGTAGATGTTGACATTTTACTTTATAAGCTATCCTACTATGGTATTAGAGGAGTCTCAAACTCTTGGTTCAAATCTTTCCTTACTAATAGAACTCAATTAGTATCCATTAGTGGGATGAGCTCAGATCTAAACGATATCAAAGTAGATGTTCCTCAGGGATCTGTCCTTGGCCCTTTATTGTTTCTTATTTATATAAATGACATGTCTAAAGCTTTAAAATTTTGAAGAGCCCAACACTTTGCAGACGACACAAACCTTCTCTATTTTAATAAGTCTTTAAAATAAATCAACAAATATGTTAACTATGATCTTAAAAAGCTATGTCTCTGGCTAAATGCCAACAAAATTTCCTTCAACTCCAAAAAAACTGATTTAATATTATTTAAAAGTTGTCACAAAAAATTAGATCAGCAGCTCAAAATTAAGTTAAATGGGAAAAAACTTTGGTGCAAAAAATTTGTAAACTACTTGGGTATAAAGCTAGACAAAAACTTAGCCTGGACTTACCATTATAACGATTTATCTAATAAGTTGAATAGATCCCTTGCCATACTGTCAAAGCTAAGACATTTTATACAACAATAGATTTTAAAATCTATTTACTATGCTTTGTTTCACTCTCATCTCACATATTGCCTTCTATAATGGAGTCAAAACATAAGTAATATAAATCGCCTATTTATCATGCAGAAAAAAGCAGTCAGGGTTATTGAATTTCTACCAAATAATTCACATACATTCCCATCTTTTAACACACTACAAATTTTAAAACTGCATGATATAATCAAAATTGAAAATCGTTCATTTATTCACAGCTGCCTTAACAAAAAGCTACCTCCTATATTTAATAAATGGTTTACTTTACGCAGTACAGTTAGCTGTTAGCTTACAAGAAATTCTTGCAGAGGTGCACTGAGTGTGCGAAAATATAATACAAAATCCTACGGCAAGCATTCCTTTAAATACTCTGCATTAATGGACTAGAATCAAATTCGAAATAAATTAAAATCAATCCCTTTTAGCAACATTAAAAAATTTGTTCTCAAAACCAAATTAAAGTACTACTTGCTACATCAAGATAAATAGAAACAACAGTAGTATCACTGGTGATAATAGATAAATCACCATAAAAATATATAAGATACAAATATGAATGTAGACTAATTGCAACCTTCTGTGAGTATATTATTTATTTTATTTACTTTTTTTTTTTTTTTTCTTTTTTTTTGTTTTGTTAATGGTCGCTCTCCTCGATTTAGCCTAGCTAAATGAGAGTGGACCATCCAGAATGTAGACTGTACAAATATATTTTATAACTTATAACATTCTTATGTAAAACATCTATATTTCTGGTAAATATATTGCTTTTTGTTGTTGTTGTGCTTGTTATTCACTTAGACCACGCCACTAAACATTTGCATAAAATAAAATTATAAATACATTTATAAAACTTACGGGAAACTTTTACGATTCAAAAACACGCGGTATACAGTTGGTTAATGGTTGGCACGGAATGCCAACAGTTAGCCAACTATAGTCAATACTGGCCCGTCAGTTGGACCAACTAAAGCGTGTTTACTGGGTGTATATTTATGGTGTGGTCTAATAAACACTTTATATAACTTAAGAGTCGTTTTTTCATCAATGAAAGTGAATGTCTTTTTGCATACCAAGAATTTGTAAGTACTTTGAGACTACTGTTCCAAAATGTGTGCCCCACTTGGCGTTACATGAAATAATGACTCCTAATACTATAAAAGGTGAATTAATATCAAAATTTCTATTATATTAGTCACGCTTAATTTATGGTGAAGAAAGCCATGCTGATTTGCTGAGGGCATTTTATTATCATTAATGCTTAAAGATTTTGTTCTTAACAAGAATTTTGACTATTTTGCAGGCAACAGAGTTTAGTGAAATAGGTCAATAGTTTTCAGCAAGTAATTTATCTTCCATTTTTTTATATACCGAATTAAAATTTGCTAATTTCTAGAGAGTGAGTAGTATTCCAAAATTAAAGAATTTATGTAAGATTTTTTTAAATGGAAAAAATATTTATAGGGGTTTAAATTGGTATAGTAATAATGTCTGAAGGAGAAAAACCCAAGTTGTCATTATAAGTTCATTCAGGTTAGTATCACTTTTTTACCGATGGAAATTATTCAGAGAGATATTAATATTATTTCTTTTTTATGTGCTCTTTTTGTTTAAATATTTCAGCTTTTACGGAACGATTAAGATAGCAGTTTATTTTAAGTTTCTTATTCTTCCATTTAGTTGAGCAGTTGATATACAAAGCGGATTTTTTTGCTCGGATTAGGTTTTTAATATATGGAGTAACCCAAGGATCATACTTTTAGCTTTGTTTTATTAACCTTGGGGACAAAATATTCGCAATCGGTACAATTGTTAGAAATTAATAAACTAAACATTTGATCCGCAGTTTTATGCAGAAATAAAATATTCCGGTTGATTGATGCAATAACGTTTAATATTGAATCGTAATCACCTTTGCTAACACAACTAAATGAGATTTACTTTCGGGAAACGGTTTTGAAACTAAAATTCCGCGAATGATACTAAAGCGGTCGTTAGTATTATTACCTAATATAGCATTAGAAACAATTTTTAAAATAGAATTGCTGCTGTAGGTAAATAAGTCCAACATATGGTTTGAGCAACCATACGGTGACTGGACGTGGAAATGTGATATATTAAAACTACCGACAATGTAGCAGCCATCATATGGCTACCTAATTAACCTATAAACTAATTTGAAGAATTCAGCGATTTATCATATTAAATTAGCATCATTTGGTCAATGTATAATCTACATAAGTATGTGTTTATTGATAGCTTTTACAGATACTAAAACTTGTTTGAGAAAAGTTTTATAGAGCTAATTAATTTCATGAGAGATAATTACATGAGTAATGAAGATACACTGCCACCTCGACGTCCGTTTCAGCAATTTTTTTTTAATGTGAGTTATTGTTTTAATGCAATAGCTTCACTAATGTACTTTGCTTTAAAACCTTACGACATCATACTTACCACTTAACTAAATTGTACATTAATGAGTTAATACAGTTTGTTTTGATTTTTCAGATATAGATAAATAAGAAACTCACTACTTGAAGTATTAGTCAAGATTTTTTTAAAGCTTAAAAAATTGTTTGAAAAAGAGTTTGAAGTTCTTAGCTATATAATAATAGCCAAGTTTGGCTTGGGCCTCTAATAACTCTGGGCCCTCCCGTAGCTGCGGGCCCTTTGCTACGCTACTGGTGTAGAGTATAGTAACGAGTTAGAAAAAGCATTTAAAGTTGTTAAGAAATTGTTTTATAAAAATTATTTTTAAGAATTTTAAAAATAAAAGCCTTGCCATCATTAAAAGAAAGAACAAGTGAATTTTGGAATCGAGATAAAAATAAAATTTTGAAAATACTGTTGTGATCATAAAAACATTTTTAAAAAGTTTATGGTATTTTGATATGCCTCTTTAATTACCCCTCCCTCTTCCTTTATTTATATATTTTTTTTGTTCCTACAACTCCATTTCTCTTTGCTGGGGTATACCCGCTCCCCCATAGCTTCAAAACTATTGACATTTATTTATTTAACAGCTAATAAAAAACTTTTTTTTTTGACAATCAAATAAACTTCTTTTTTGTATTTTGAATTATCCTAAAATATTAATATGTAAATGATGACACATTCAATGTTATGTTAAATTACTTTTGTTATTTAGCATAACAGTGAATGTGTCATCATTTATCATTACTTCATCTAAATTTGTTTTAGCAAATTAAATTCTGACTCTTTTATTTAGTCTGTTTATTATTTGGATAAATTTAAAAAAAACTTTTGTGAACTAATAGAATAGTTAATGAGAACTAATAACTATAATAAATAATAGCCATCTAGAAGCGGCTGTAACGTAGTGATTAGAGCGCTTGCATTAAAAGCGAGAGATCCAGGGTCCATTGGGAGCAGTAGGCTTATTTTGCGTCATAGGTAAGAAAGAAGGCGAAAACTTTCTAGTTAAATTCTTTTCCGCGTTGTTCTGTGTCAAAGTCATCAAGTCTTCGTGAGGCACTTTAAACAAAAACGTATTAAGAAAATGTATAATTTACAATGTTCAGTATGGGAGAATTAATTGTAATTTAATTGGAGTACTTAAGGAATAAATATTTATTAACTAAAGATGGCTTAACTATAAAAACATTTATGATTTGGTTAAAACAAACAGACAACCCTACTATACTTTTAACCATAATTTGACTTGCACTGTTATTGGTAATAAATTTGTTTTCGCAAAAATATAATTTGTAACAATCAAGGCAACTTGTTCCCCAAATCGGAACACTTTAATTCTTTAATCAGATCATGATTTTTCTTTTAAAAAAACCCCAGTAAAATCAATAAAAACTGATTAAAAGTGATTTTTATCTTTACAGTGACAATTTAAACAGTTCATTCAAAATTTATTAAAGGATTATTATTACCCTGTCTAATTGAAATTCTACAAACAAAAAAATTGTATAAAAGCTAAACTGCTACGACGTTCTCTTAATATATTGATTAAAAATCCCTAGATAAAGTATTATTTTTAAGGTTTATGGTTGTTATTTAGTATTTTTAAATTACGTCTGAACTATTTCTACAACCTTTTAATTTTATTACTAAGTATCCAATCAAGGAAACTTTTGACTATTTTGTTATATCACTGCAAAATCATGCTTGCAGCAAGTTATAAGATAAATTTATATTATTATTTGCATTTTAAATCCCATCGCATTCAACACAAAAAACCGTATAACCTATAGCCGTATAGTTTATCCAACGCAATCAATATAGTGTTAATTTAAAATCAGACCAACAAAGACGCAAAAAAGCTTTAAATCAACGATGCATATGCATTTAAGATGGATAACTTTCAAAATTTTCAAAATGTAGAAAGCAAGACGTTTTACTAGAAAAATGCAAAATTTAGCCTTAATTTATTTGTTTTCAAAAATAAATGCAAGTGTTCCAGTTAAGGCAACTCTCCCCTATGTACAGTTATAGTTGTAAAGGTAACTAGACGTTTTTTGTTAAAAAGAATAAACCATATAATTATATTTATCTTATTCACTGATAAACTTAATCAACAGATTTATTTAAAATAAAATGTTTAAATATATTTCTTTTTTATTTTGTGCTCTCGTGTCGCCCTCCCTCCTCCAACCCATAAAATAAGAAATATTTAGTTATATAAAGCTTAATTTACTTGTTTTTTTAGTGACGTATATAAAAGTTATTTGTTGTAAGATAATTTTAAGATAAATTTTACATGTAGGAGAATTATTTTGGATTATCTTAAAATAATTCATCAACTAAAATGATGAGCAAATTTGTCTAAATAATGTTTGATATTACCCCCGTTAAATTATTATTTATAATGGCGCTTTTCAGTACCGATTAAAAACTTATTGCAATTATCTTCAGAGTTTTTTATCAGAAAGTGTCAAAGTTTTCATAGAACACTTCTATTTGACCAATTCATCTTTCACGGTAGAATTTTAAGGATTTGCGCATGCACATATTTTGAGATTTGCTATTTTGGGGAGAAAAATGTAACTTTTGAACCATCGCACAGTGGGCCAAAATCATTATTAGCCGGACAAAAGTAATAACTTTTAAAATTTTAATCAGATTTTCCCCATAATTACCAGGTTGAGTATATTTCACATTACAAATTTAATGGTACCATTAGATTGTTTATTTGGTTGCTATGGATACCTATATTCCATAGCAACATTGCATCTTGCATAGTTACCGAAATCAGGAGACTTTCTTAAAACGTCAAATTTAAACTAAACTGATATTAGTGCTACAATGCTATTTTAAGTATTTGAATGATAACATAAACAAAAAATTATTAATTTTTTATTCGCGTCATCATTCAAATTTGAATTAAACAAATTTTTTATAAAAAAAAGTTATTTAACTTTTTTTATAAAGCATTTGTTTAATTCAAAATTTCTTTAAGAAATGAAATAAAGACTTCGAAAACAATCTTAACTTTAAGGGTTTATAGATTTAGTTAATTAAATTGAATTAATTGTATCTATGTAGTTCATTGTCCTTGGCAACCAAATAAAAATCAATAAGCTTTCATAAAATTAGAGATATAAAATATTTTATAAAGTATATGTAAGAATACGAACAAATTTGTATATTCACAAAAATATTTATTTATGTATTATAACATACATTATTTTATTATATAAATAATAAATACTAGTAAAGTAAAAAACATCTTGAATACCAACCAAAATCAAAAATATGCAATTGTGATTTATAATTAGTCAAAAATTTGAACCTTTTTGAGTACATCAAGAACGCCAGTTAGAAAAGCGTTGTTCTTAGGATAATATAATTTTCTCAAACTACAAAGCGTTGAAAGAACACATTAAACAAAGGGTTGAAAGAACACAATATCAAGTTACCTTCATAAATCTTCATTTGTTTTTGAACGCGAACACTTTCCGGAAAATGATTCGTGAAACTTCTCAAAGTTTTTATTTTGAGCTTCTTGCGCCTCTTCACTGAGCATGCCATTAGGCAAAGTAATTCTCTCTACAGCTTGCCCACCAAGAATAAGAATGTGATGCAAACACTGTGACATATGATACTAGGGATATAGATTTACATACTTTTCAACTGTTTTGAAGCAGCGTTTTCTTAGTATTGAAGAACCGATTAGAAAGCTAGATGACAATGTAACTGTAATGACAAAGTGACATGTAACATTTTTATCATACTGACATCAAGTTCAAGAATTTCACCAAACTTTTCTGCATTCTAAAAAAATCTTCAAGCAGTGTTTTCATTATTTGAAGACCCAGAGCAACCAGACATTTGTATATCAATTACCAGTCCAACTCATTACGAAACCTTATTTGAATTTTCTGTTTTTGTTTTTGGATAACTTTTCTTTTCAAATGGTGTTATTGTAGACCACTTTTTCACCATTAATTTAAAATTAGTTTTTAGAAGACATTCCATGCTTTTAGTCCAAGCATGAAAAATTAAGCATTAAATTATTTTATCAAGTACTTATTCAAAGCATTCTTTTCGCTACTTTTGTTTTAATTTTAAGTAGCATAAAAAAATTTTTAAACCGCGCATGCAAACTAAAAAAAGACCATGCGCCCAGCGCTTTTTCGTGCGCTGGCATTAAATTTCAAACGGAGAAGGCTGATGTGTGTGCGCGCGCGTGTGTTTGTGTATCTTGTAATTGTTGACATATTACTCATACCAATATTAGACTAAAAAAAAATTAAAAAAGTTTTTATATATATGTGTATATATATATATATATATATATATATATATATATATATATATATATATATATATATATATATATATATATATATATATATATATATATTAGGGGTGTACCGGATTGGAAATTTTGAATTCCGGCCGGAACCGGATTTTAATCTCGTTCCGGCCAGAATTATAGAAAAATCTCCGGCCGGAACGAGATTTATATTTGTGTATAGTTTTTACTTTCAAGATTGAAAGTGAAAGCCTGCACCTCAGAATAGTGCCTACATAATATATATATTTATAACCTATAATATGTATATATATATATATATATATATATATATATATATATATATATATATATAATATGTATATATATATAATAATAATATTTCTTTAAAACACCCAATTAAACATAAAGTATAGGTAAAAGTAATAAAAAAAAAAAAAAACAACAGCAAAAAATTTGAGTTTTTTTTTGCATTGTTCTTGGAATGTTCTCCTCCATCAGGGTTCTAAATATTAATCTTTGTTCCTTTAAATTCCAATGTTGGAGCGATTGTTTTAAAATTGCCGCAACATCGATCTTCAAGACTTCCTGAGGGCATGCAATGATAATTTTTTTACTCTTAATTATACATTGGAGCATGTTTATACCAACTTTCTTGCATATTGTCAATACCTCACCTACAAATGATCGTTGATTGTTCATTAACGGCATCTGAGTTCGTATAACTGAGTAACATATGGGGTTGTTTAGAAGCCTGATAAATAGGTTTACTTTGTTGCAAAGAGAATGGTTGTCATAGCGAAAAAGAATAATTGACATAGCGTCTACTTTGAAATAAGAATGCAGGTAATTTCTACTTTGCTTTGAAACATTAAAAAAAGATTTTAAGACAAATTGTCCAACTATATCAATGCTATTAAGAAACTTATTGTTGCTTCCACACAGTTCTAATCCGTATAACAACGTTGAAGTAGCTAAGGAATTAAATAAGTGAGTTATGGTAGCAGGCTGGCAAAAGCAAAATCCGTTTCTCATAAGAGCTCTTGCAACAGATAAAAATTGCGTTACACGTTCAGCTATATTTGTTTTTTGGAGTGTTGCGATCATATTTTTGTTATTATCCCAAAGGAAACCAAGATGTTTTAGATTGCTTTGAGACTTGATAGAAGCACCGTTTATATAAATAACGCTGTTTGTAATCGAGCTTATAGATATTAAAAGTTCAGTTTTTCCTGTGGAGGGTGGAGCTATTTTACAAACCGAATTGATGGGAATGATTTTTGGTTACATCTGGACATATGTGTATGCTAAGATATTCAAAAAGTTTGTAAAAATTGGTAAAATGCTGATTCCTTGATAGTTTTTTGGACTTTCCATTGATGTTTTATAAATCTTGACTAATGAAATAATTGTGGCGGTTGATAAACATTGTGAAATCTTTCCATTTGTTAACATACTGTTATAAAACAACGAAAGTAACATAATAAGATTGTTGCTGTGAGAGTTTTTAAGATGTTCAGCACTTACTTCATATCAATCGAAAGATTTATTACTTTTAAGTTTTAAAATACATTTTTCAATATCAGCTGTCGAGATGTGGAATTCGGAGAGGATTGAACTCGTTACTTGTATATTGCGGCGTATTAATTAGTTTTTGGAAATGATGGCAAAATTCTTCTACGATTTATGTTTTTATTTTGCAATTTATTAATTGTAAAGAGTCGATTATTAGTATTTTTTTTGATTTTTCGAATATTGCCCCAAAATCTTTGAGGATTTGTATTGTGTAGGTGTTCTATATTTTAAATTCTTTCGCGGATTTTTTTATGTGCCGCTTTTACAGCTTTACGGAAGTTTTTTCGAGAATAAATATATCTCTTGTAGACTAACATTCTGCTGACTAATTATAACCGGATTTTTGCCATTGTCTAAAGTGAAAGGAAAGATTATCTTTAATTTTTTAAGCTCCGGTGTTCACCAAGGTTTTGAATACTTATAAAATTCTTGTTGTCCGAAACATTGTTTAATAGCCAAGAGAGCAGCATTTTTGATATGTTTTTTTAATTTCTGCTTCTATTTTTTCTTCCTTAAAAGCGTAACTGGTAAATGCTTTAGATAGATTGAGATTATAAAAATCAATAAACCTTTCATTCTTCCATGCATGTTTTGGTATTGAATTATATTTTTGCATTATATTATTTATTTCGTGTGATAAGCCGTATATAAGTGTATATTTTTTTCTGCCACATGAAAAAAAACTTTGTGTGTTAGTAATGCAATGTTATTTAACAGAAAACTCTCGATGTTTAAAAGCCAGTGCTCTGATATAAAAATAATATCGAAAGACTTTAATAACTAAGAAATATAATGTGAGTTCGATTTAAAGCTTTGACAGTTATATGCAGAAAGTGTCATATTTGTATTAGTTAAATTTAATTATTTTTCTCCCATTATGATTTAATACATATATATATATATATATATATATATATATATATATATATATATATATATATATATATATATATATATATATATATATATATATATATATATATATATATATATATATATATATATATATACATATATATGAAATATTTTCAAGCGATTCGGTGTTCGAATCGTTTGAAAATATTTCATATATATGTATAAATAAATAAAAAGTGTTTTTGACCGAACACCGAACCCCTTGAAATCCCAACGTTCGGCCATGATAATTTGTCGAAGTCCGAACGGTTCGGCAACCGAACTATTGCTAATTTTAAATATAAACATCAGTTATCGAACTCGAAATGAAAACCAGGCCCTAGAGATGGAGTGCAGTCGGTGCGCCACACCAGGGCCCAAAAGAGTTTAGTAAATGTGGTTTTATAAATGTGAAGTAGTGGTTAGTTACTAATAGAAAGAAAGACTTTACACCGCAATTATAAAACTTCTCATTGGTTAGTCTTCGCTTACGCTATGCTAACTCGTTAAAGTAATGTTAAATCGTATTAAATTTAAAAAATAATTTATAAAATATGCAATGTAAAATGAATAAAATAAATATAAATTTTTACTTTTTTTCTCTAGTTTATACATTTCTTTAACATTTTAGATTCTAAGCAATGTTATTAACAATGATTTATCGACTTCATACGCAATATTAAATTATTTCATTTTCAATATTTTTGATTTTTTTTTTTTTTTTTTTTAACTTGTTAACTTCTCTTTTTTAACTTTTTAACTTCTTACTTTGTTGATTTCCATGTTTTTAATCCTGTGGTGGTTGATGTAAATTAAAAAGAAGAAATTTATAATAGAAAAATAATATTGTATATATATTTTTTTTCAGATTTATCAACTTGATATTTTTAAGATTCTGCAAGAAATATCCAAACTCATAAATCGGCAGCACAAAAAAGAATTAAAGAAACGCATATACAATGAAAGTAAAGGAATACAGACACTCTTTCAATTAGATTCAAAAATGAAGGAATACAGACACTTTTTGAATTAGGTTCAAAAAAACAACGAATTGATTTAGAAACAAATACTGAATATGAATTAGAAACAAATAATGTAAATTTGGAAAAAGAGAATAGTGAAAATGGCATTCATGAACAAAAAAGCCATCGCAAAAATGAAATAGCAACTAGTGAAAAAAAAAAAAAAAACTTTTACAAATTTGATTGACATTAATATTAATTGAGAACCTATTCCTGGAATTACAGAAAATTCTAAGTTAAGTTGTGAATTATTTCATCAATAAAGTACAAAACTTGACATTGGATTCATCACAGCAGAATTTCTTTCTCAATAAGAAATAAATAATTTTGTTAGCAGAGGTCATATTGACTTTCCTTTAAATTTGCCAAAAGGTGATAATAATCAAAATTTTCCAGAAGGTATAATAAAGTTTAGAAACATTAATGCAGAACAGCGTACCCGATACTGGCAAGTATAAATTTTTTTATATTGTTGTCCTTGCCTGTTATTTTGGAACACAATGTGCCTAATATGTCAGGCAAATACAATGGAGCACAAGCTATAGTAAAAGAACTGTGTCCTGCTGCTATGTTTTTTCCTTGTGCCTGCCGCACATTCAACTTATGTGGTAATGATGCTGCTGAATGTATTCCAGAAGCCATAACCTACTTCGGAACTATGCAAACAATATACACCTTATTCAGATGTAATCCGAAGAATATTAATTCCTATTTATATTTGCAACAAAGCCATTCAAGCCAGAAACGCGATTTTAGAGATGGAAGTTTCAAATATAGAAAGCTTACTTTCACAATTGGTTGCTATTCGTGACAGTTGGAAAGCAATGTTAAATGAAGCTAAGCTTGTTGCATCTAGCCTTGATCTAGAAATAAATTTGTTTAGGAACGATAGCAGAAAGCAGAACGATAGCAGTAAAACAGATCTCTTTAGAAACCTTCAGCTTTCTTGCAACTACCAAAAGATGATAATTAATACACGAAGCAGCTAGATTTGTAAATAATAAAATAATTAAATTTTATATTAAAATTTAACTTATTTTACCGTAACTACCAGTAACGGTACAAATGAATTTTATTTGAAGTCTAATCTAAGAAAACATATGACAGTTTCCAAACTTTTCATTTTTAGCATGTTCGGTCAAACTTTTGCCAAGGTTCGGCCGAACCAAACATTCGGCAAAACAGCCGAACGTTTAGCGCATCCCTAACATTTACTGTATTAGGCATCCTATACTTTTTAACTATTTAAAAGTTAAGAAACATTAAAAACTGGACTATTGTCAGAGGCAGGTAACATTTTTGATGAAAAAAAGCTTGTTTGTTGCCCAAAACTGAATAGCAACTCTTTTTGCACCACAATATTAATATACTTTCAGGAATCTTTACATAAGTGATTATTGCAAATAAAATTAGGCAAAGCTACAGATATAGGGTCTAAAATAACTTTATTTTATCGATTGTTGCGCTTTCGAGTGGAGACTTGCTCAAAGTGGTGACTTTTTAATATAAACATAAAGAATATTTATCAAATCAAAATCAAATCAAATATATTTCGAAATAGTTACAACATTTCAAGAAAATTTACAATAGTACAAGTACTAATATAAAGTAAATACCTGAATATACAACATAACCTTAAAGTAATAATAACTACTCATATATATATATACTAAATATATATATTCATATATACATATTTTTTATATAATAAAATATTGGTACTAATATTGATAATATTAGATATAAATAAAAGGTTTAAAAAAGGCAGATAGAAAAAAATTTCAAAATGTTAAAAGTATCAAATCAAAAACTGAATGATCACGAATTGATATATATAATAAAGAATTCCAATATTAATTTGTAGAAATATTTAATTGTATTTTTTAGCAAATTATTTAAAAGCTTGATTTTGAATTCAGAGATTGAATTAAGAGATTTTAGATCAGGAGGTAGTTTGTTCCATGATCTAATAGATTGATATTTAATGGATTTATTTCCATATTTAGCTGAGTGGTGTTTTGGAATAACTAAGTTTAAGCTACTGATGGAGCGAAGAGGATAGTCACTATTGTACTTGTAAAGAAATTGTTGAATGATAGGGGAAGGTTTTTGTGATGATAATTCCAGACAAATTGGCAGTTAAGGTATATCACAAGGCTTATTGGCTTTAGTACATACATCGACTATCTTATAGTCTGCTGCTACAAGGGAGTGCTGCTACATCCATTATCTTATAAACTGCTGCTTCGAAAGAGTGCTACTGCATCCGTTATCTTGTAACCTGCTTCTACAAGGAAGTGCTGCTTCATTGACTGAGGATTTGGATGGGGCAGCACTCTTTTTTCTTTTATTATTTCAATTAAAATTTCTAATGTTTAAAATCTCTCCACTAACGAGAGCGCAACAAGCGAAAAAATAAAGTTATTTAAGAGCGCTAAACTGTAGCTTTACCTAAAATTATGTTGTTTTTGTTAAGAATTTCGTATTTTTTACCTTGGTTTACCCATAGTTCTTCATTGCCCAGTAGGACAATGATTTTTTGATTTAATTTACACAGTCTATGTCACATGTCTTAAATAAATATAGTAAAAAATAAATTCTGGTATTTCGGCTTGAAATATTACAACACCGGCCGGAACCGGAATAACCTAAAAGTTACAAATTTCGTTTGGAATTCCGGTACATCCCTAATGTATATATACATATATATATATATATATATATATATATATATATATATATATATATATATATATATATATATATATATATATATATATATATATATATATATATATATATATATATATATATATATATATATATATATATATATATATATATATATATGTATATATATATATATATATATATATATATATATATATATATATATATATATATATATATACATATATATATATATATTTGTATAGATATCGATATATAGAATATATTCGAGGTTAAGTATTTTGATGTAATAATACGAAGTCTCTTGTACGTGTTACAGTGCTCAATATTACTGAATAATAGAGCTATATATAATTATATTTAGATGAATAAAAACAACTGATTAGCGGGACTTAAAGTTTCATGCTCGAAGGCAATCATCAGCCGTTAATACAAACAAAAAACGTAAACAAACCGTTACAAAAACGTAAAAAATTAATGTAGAATGACATCTGACGTTATAAACAAATCTACGTAAAAAACAAATCAAAAAACAAAAAACAAAAAGCCGTTATAGTTTACTAGTCCCCTGTGTCAAATAAAGATAATAGGAATTTTTTTGAATGTCGACACTGAGATACGATTTCGTTTTTTTTATTCAGTAGGTTTTTTCCATTATGCGAAAAAATTACATATTTTTCGTAGAGACAAAAGTGGCATATTTTTGTTGCTAGATTGTAAGGTTTACAACGTTTGACAATTTTCCATTCTATAATGGGCTTTATGTTTTGGTCTTTTAAGCTCCATATTTCCTTAGATAGTTCTGTGTCATTTCTATATTTAACTGATGCAAATGATTTGAGATGATTTGCGTATCTTAGTTTAAAAGGTGTATTACTAATGCCAAAATATACTTTTTTATTACGATCATGATGACTACGCAAAATGTTTTAGACTTTAAAAAAATCACCAATAAGCACTTATACAAATTCTTAGTTTTTGATGTTAACGATTTTTACCCTTCCATAAAGGAAAGCACCCTCAACAATGCTATGAATTTTGCTGACCATCATATCGTCATCAAAAGCGAAGACAAAGCATTAATAAAGCATGCAAGAAAAATCTCTTATCTTCAACAACGATGAAGCATGGATTAAAAAAAGAGGTGGGTTGTTCGATGTAACAATGGGGGCATTTGATGGTGCTGAAGTTTGCGAATTAATAGGTATTTTCATACTGTATCAAATTTCACAACATTATAATAAAGAAGATTTCGGCCTATATCGTGACGACGGTCTTGCTGTATTCAAGAACAAAAACGGTCAGCAAATGGAAAAAATCAAAAAGCATATAACACTCATTTTTAAAAGAAACGATCTTCAAATCACCATTCAATCTAATTTAAAAATTGTTAACTACCTCGATGTTACGTTAAATCTAAGTAACGATACGTTTCAACCATATTTTAAACCTGATAATCAAATAAGGTACATCCACTCCAATTCCAACCACCCTCCAAGCATAATAAAAGCAATCCCTCGCAATATTGAACAAAGATTATCTTCCATGTCAATTAATGAAATATTCTTCAAAAAGGCTATTCCACCGTATGAAGAGGCTTTAAAAAAATCGGGATACAAATCGAACCTTACCTACCAACCACAAATAATCTCAAGTCAAAATCAACAAAAAAAGCAACGTAAACGTAATATTATTTGGTATAACCCTCCGTTCAGCTTAAACGTCAAAACAAAAATAGGAAACCGTTTTCTAGCCCTTATTGACTTACATTTTCCAGCCGGCCACAAGCTACATAAAATATTCAACCGAAATTCTATTAAGATTAGCTACAGTTGCATGCCTAACCTAATCTATCATAAATTCGCATAATTTCAAAATTTTACACAACAAAAATCAATTAAAAACCAACCAATGTAACTGCGTAGATAAAGCATTTTGTCCTTTGAACAATCAATGTTTATCTAGCGATATTGTCTATCAAGCAACCGTAAGTTCCAGTCATCATGATCGTAATAAAAAAGTATATTTTGGCATTAGTAATACACCTTTTAAACTAAGATACGCAAATCATCTCAAATCATTTGCATCAGTTAAATATAGAAATGACACAGAACTATCTAAGGAAATATGGAGCTTAAAAGACCAAAACATAAAGCCCATTATAGAATGGAAAATTGTCAAACGTTGTAAACCTTACAATCTAGCAACAAAAATATGCCACTTTTGTCTCTACGAAAAATATGTAATTTTTTCGCATAATGGAAAAAACCTACTGAATAAAAAAAACGAAATCGTATCTCAGTGTCGACATTCAAAAAAATTCCTACTATCTTTATTTGACACAGGGGACTAGTAAACTATAACGGCTTTTTGTTTTTTGTTTTTTGATTTGTTTTTTACGTAGATTTGTTTATAACGTCAGATGTCATTCTACAGTAATTTTTTACGTTTTTGTAACGGTTTGTTTACGTTTTTTGTTTGTATTAACGGCTGATGATTGCCTTCGAGCATGAAACTTTAAGTCCCGCTAATCAGTTGTTTTTATTCATCTAAATATAATTATATATAGCTCTATTATTCAGTAATATTGAGCACTGTAACACGTACAAGAGACTTCGTATTATTACATCAAAATACCTAACCTCGAATATATTCTATATATCGATATCTATACAAATATATATATATATATATATATATATATATATATATATATATATATATATATATATATATATATATATATATATATATATTAAAAAAAGTAGCAGATAATAGCAGCTAAATAGATAATTTTATGAAAACATATATATATATATAGCCTTTAAAAACATAATAATTTTATGAAAACATATATATATATATATATATATATATATTAAAAAAAGTAGCAGATAATAGCAGCTAAATAGATAATTTTATGAAAACATATATATATAGCCTTTATAAACATAATAATTTTATGAAAACATGTATATATATATATATATATATATATATATATATATATATATATATATATATATATATATATATATATATATATATATATATATATATATATATATATATAGATATATATATACATATATATATATATATATATATATATATATAAATATATATATATATATATATATATATATATATATATATGCGGTAGTGGTGTAGTGGTAAAACGCTCGCTTTATAAGCGAGAGGTTCCGAGTTCGATCCCCACCACGTCCCTGGTAGTTTCGCGCTCAAGGTTCGTGACTCAGAGTTATAGAGTTGAGAGAGGGTTATAACCACTATTAAGTAGCCTCCTCATCTGTAGTGGCCTTCTCGGCCTTGAGGAGGTGAATAAAAATATATATATATATTTTTTGAATTTTATGAAAACATATATATATATATATATATATATATATATATATATATATATATATATATATATATATATATATATATATATATATATATATATATATATATATATGTATATATAACAAAATATGTATAAAAGACAAGGGCAAAATAGAGTACAAATTTTTCCTTGTTGTCTTATCAAAAAAATATATAAAAAAAGGACATATGCTACCAAAAATTATATCCAAAACTGGTTTAAAATTTTTTTTTTTGATCAAATTTTTTATATTTACAATTATTTGATAAGTTAATACAAACATTTAATCAATATACCAAACATTTGTTCTACACTTTTGTAAAAACTTTTCTCATTTATCGCTTATTTTATTTTTTTGCAAAAACTTTACTTGAAATGATTTTTTGTTGAGAATATATTCTTTTAAAATTTAATTCAAATATTTTTGAGGTCCCCAATATATCTAATCATAAATTGTTTTAAAAATATTTAACTTTTCAGGCATGGATTTTTTTTGTTTTGCCCACCTATTGACCACTGTGCATCGCCTCTTTTTACTCTTTAAAGAAAATACTTGGTCGCATGAAAAAAAAATTATTTTAAAGATTTCATTCATAATTGAATTACTATTTCCAGTAAGATTTTTTTTTCTATAGCTGCCGTTTTTCAGGATCTATAGGCTATTAATTTAAAAAAGTCTTATGGGGTTATTTTGGCAAAATTTTTAGGGAAATAGTTTGCTAGTATTTACTATAGAAAAAAATTTATAGAGTTAATTTTTTTTAGTTAAAAACATTGTTGAGAAAATTTACTATTTACAAAAAAATTTAAAGTTTAAAGTAACATTAAATTTTTTGCAAAAAGTTCTTGTCAAAGTTTTTATAAATTTTGGACCTAATAATACATTAATAATCATTTTTATAGTTTAGCGAAATTAATTTTAATTTTTTATTTTTTTAAGTCAGCAAAAAAAATATATATATATATTTTTTGAGAATTCTAAAGAGCCCAAGAATTTTTTTTTTAATAATAAATTTGAGTTGGAAATGCTAAGCTCATACTCTTAAATACTTTAATATTTACAAAAAAAATGTACCACTGTGTCACAAAATGACTTTTAATTCGAACCTTATTTCCCGAGAAAAACCTTTGGGGATATGATGTACTATCACTTTCCTAATGTATGTAGGAGTACATTAGAGTTGATTTTGAAATCTTTCATCGTCGTCCTTGAAAGAAAAATTGATTTAAAATTTTCGATTTTATTGCTTAGAACAAATGAGTTATATTTTCTATTTAAAACATTTGAAACTTGTTCTAACATATTTATTCTATAATAGGCAGTGTATTTATAACTTAGAAACAATAACAAACAAAAAAGCCGGTAGTCCGGATGATTACTAAGCCTTTTGAACCGTTGCCAATGACGGTTGAAGTCATAATGAAGTGATTATGCTACTTGCTTTGAACAGATGCCCAGTGAGTGTTTGTGGTAATCAATAAGCTGTGTATTAAAAAAGACAGCATGCGCTTTGAGAGTGGCACTCGTGTTTGGAAGCATGAGGTAGGAAATTGAATTCTTCAATGAGGATGAAGTAGTTGTCTTGAAGAACATTTCCAAAGGATACATGAACAACTGCATCAAACTTTTAGAATTTGTCAATGAATAGAAATCTACTTGCTAAAAAGCAACCATGCGTTTCTGTAAGTAGTTGAAGCAAGTCAACATTCACAGTCAACAAATTGTCCTCCGTGAAAAAGTTGTTGTTGAATGTTCATCATTTTTGGCCACTCATTTTCCCACTGCAGACACAAACTCTTAAAGAGTTGGTTAACAACACGAAGAACCAAGTCAAAATCCATAGGTGGAATGAAGTTCATAACTTAATAACTGGCTCATGTACAACATACTGAAAGTCCATGGTTTTTTTATTTGAGCACCTGCCGCTTGAAAACCTGTATAATCATATTAAATGGAGCCAAATGTACAAGGGCAAGTATTTGAGTGAGACTGCAAACCACAAGTAATGTTTTCAAGCTTTGTCACATGACAACACAAAAGGCAATCTCTCAAGATTCAATTTGTCTATGATCTGCTTTACATTGTCATAATTTTCATATAGGTTTTCTGCGATATTTACCAGAAGTTGATGACCCCTAAGTTCTTTAAGAGAGGTTTCTTAGTCGACGAAGAAGCATTTGGTTTTAAGTCAAGGTGGATGTAGCAGTCAAGGTGGATATAGCTGCTGGAAAAATTTCTCTTTGTCTTAATGGCCTTGGAAAAAAAGTTTACAAACACGGTTTCTCTTGTTATAAAGTTTTCTTGTTGTAATAAATGTGTCACTTAAACAAAAGCATATTAAGCATATATGACAAAAAAAAAATATTTTTTACCTGGAGTAACTGGAAGATGTCTTCTTATTTCTTGGCTAAGACACACAGTGCCATGGGGTGAAGGAAGTTTGTTACCGCAGAAGCAGCTACTCTTTTTGCTGCTTTTGTGTCTTTTACAGCAACTTTAAGCAAGTTCTATCAAAGCATTCCTGTTGTACAACTATGTAGAATCACTTTTTCAATGAGTGAAAGGCATGCTGAACAACATTTCTCAACAATTAGCTGTTCTTTTGGTTGACTTGTTGTGTTTGTTGTTCTAATCGGTTGAGGGCTTCCAAACTTGGCTTTTCCTACATAACAAATCATACAATAACATGGTGCTCTTCTTGTTGTACTACAAATCTTTATGTTTGGTAGCCAGGCAGTGAGGGAAGTTAAACATCTTCACCATTGTCTCTTTTTCTAAGGCCTACTCAACAGTTTTCGCAGATGCTAGTTGAAACTCTTTGATCTTCAAAGTTGATAGCTTGACCAAAAACTTCTTAACAACGTTTAACCATAAAGTCAATCATTGTTAGCTTTTTTAAAACGGAAATAATAGACAGTTTTTCTATTGTCATAATGAGTTTTCGCTTGATTCGGCATTTTAAATAGTTTTGCACTTGTATTTGCTCATAAAGTACAAAGTAACTGTTCGCAGGCATTTCCCGGAATTCTAAAATTAAGAAAGGGCCTAGGAACTCTTACTTAAACAAGTTGCTTACCTTTGTTCAGCTGTTAAAGCTTTATACTTCAAGAACAATATTTACGTTAAGAGGAATAAATAAAAATAAACAAGAAAAATCAAAAGCAAAAAAAAGAAAAAAAAAGAAAATTTTGAAATCCATACTTTTCAATTTTAAGACACAACCTGTTATGAGACACGGAATCATTGCAATATTGCATGGGGAAGTAGCAACTATGGAAAGCTTAAAAAAATTTATAGTAAACAAAAAATTGCATGCAAAATTATTTTTGGCGTTAAGAGAACTGCTCATGGAGAGCCTTTCTTAATGGAACTTAATGCACTCAATGTTTATAAACTTAACATATATCAAGTTATGCTGTTCATGTTTAAATCTAAACATGGTTTGTCGCCTAATACATTTCACTCTTACTTTACTAAAATTTCTCATAAGTACCCCACAAATTTTTCAAATGAAAATTTTGTAGTTCCAAGATTCTATTTCAACTCAGTTCATTCCAAATTCAATATCGTGGAGCATTTCTATGGAATGAATTTTTTCAAAAAATTAATAAAAATAACATTCTTCAAAACATATCTTTTGAACAATTCAAAATAGTATGTAAACTTTTCTTATTAGGAAAAAATTTCGATCTAAAATATTTATTTTAAAATTTGATTATAAAATAATAAAAAAATATATAAACTAAATAGGTTTTCATCTACTTTTTTTTTTTTTTTTTTTTTTGTGAAAAAGTCATAACTTATTTTTTTTTTGGATCTTCTGACTTTTATTTTTCATTTAAATATGTTGTTATTGAAAACTTATGTTATTTTAATATCTTATTATAAGTTTTATAATATCTTTGTAGAAATATATATATATATAATAATAATAATAATAATTAGAGATTAAAGTGCCATTATTTACAACAATCACAATAGTGATGAAGTAATTCAGAAGCACAAAAACAAGTTGGCTATGAGTTTGAAAAAGCGTTTATAAAAAGTTCATATTTTAGTCTTTTTTTAAATGTTTCTAAAGAGGTTGAGTTTCGTGTGTTCATAGATAAACCATTCCAAATTCGAGGTGCAGTCATACAAAAAGAATTTGAGCCCAGAGAAGTTTTTTGTTGACGACGTGTAAGTTGACAACTGTCTAATGATCTAGTTTTTTGTTTTGAAGTTCGGACTTCTAGGAGTTCAAATAAATATGCAGGAGATTTATATAATAAAATTTTGTATGTGATAACTGATATCTTATAGATTATTCTTTGATTTATTGGTAACCAATGAAGTGATTTCAGCAATATTTCTGAATTTAAATGAATAGGAGAATGGAAAACGATTCGAGATAAGCTATTTTGAATTCGTTGGAGTTTTTTAACATTTTTTTTATAAGTACCAGATAAAAGACTGTTACAATAGTCAAGCTGAGTGTTAACAATGCCACATGCAATTGTATTTGCAGCTTCTTTAGTCAGACATGGACGAATGTGGCGAAGTGCACGAATATGGTAATTGCAGGATTTAATAGTGTTGTTTATGTGCTTGTCCATAGAGAGCGATGAATCTAGGGTGACGCCAAGGATTTTTACTGAATTTATCGTTGTTAGTGTTGCTCCAGAAATAACAATTTTTGAATCATTTTTATGCTTGGTAATTTGTTTTCTAGATCCAAATAAAACAGCTTCTGTTTTATTTGGGTTGAGCAGAAGTCCATTTTCTAGAAACCACTTCGTTACTGCATCAGCACACACATTGATTTTATTAATGCTATCTATGCCTGGGTTGATGACAGTATAAAGTTGGGTATCATCAGCATATTGATGATGATTGGTACCGAGTTTAGCTATAATACGATATATAGGTGAAACAAACATGGAAAATAGAAATGGGCCTAATACACTACCCTGTGGTACTCCTGTTGAACTTGCTATTAGTCTAGATTTTGTGGATCCAATAGAAACAAAAGATTTTCGAGAGTGCAAGTATGATGTCAGCCATTTTAGTGCAATATCTGTGACACCAAATTCATCTTTAATACGGGAAATCAGCAGGCTGTGATCAATTGTATCAAATGCTGAAGATATGTCAAGAGATAGGAGAATAGTGTTCAAAGCATCATCAATGTTTAGCAGGATGTCATTGCATATCTTTAATAGTGCTGTTTCGGTTGAGTGATTCGATCTAAAACCAGATTGTAAAGGATTGAAGTTAATAGATGAAGTTACGTGTGGAAGAAGAAGAGATAATGCAAGCTTTTCAAGAATTTTGGAAATTGTATTGAGATTTGATATTGGGCGTAGATTTGATAAGTCAAATTCTGCTAGTCCTGATTTTTTGGGAATTGGTGTTATTTGAGCAACTTTATATGAGGCTGGGAAAATTCCAGATTTGAATGAGAGGTTAGCAAGGTGAGCTATAATTGGACTGAAAAGTTCTGAACAAGATTTAAGGATGTATGTTGGAATAATATTAAGTGGCGATGTCTTAGGTTTGAGAGCTTTGATTATTTTTGACACATCTGTAGGTGTGACTGTACCAAATGTTGTTAAAATATTTACCGGGGGATGTAACTCTGAGATGAATTTGGATTTTGGATTTTTTGCAAGCCTTTCCTGAATAGTATTTTTTATACTTTCAAGTTTGTTTATGAAATATTGACTTATTATATTGCATTTTGCTTCTGGTATTGTGTTTTTAGTTTTAGAACTATTTGAATGTAGTAATTTCTTGGCAATATTCCATGTTTCTTTCTGATTACCATATGCTGAATTTAGTTTTTCCTTATAATGATTACATCTGGATTTATGAATTGCTGCTGATGACTCGCGGCATGCAATTCGATATAGTTTTTTATCTAATAAGTTTCCAGTTTTTTTATAACAACGCTCCAGTTTACGACGTCTGATTTTTTTATTCTTGGCATCTGAAGATAACCAATTATCATCATGTTTACCAGGTCGCATTGAATATTTCCGAATGGGTGCTAAATGATCGAGAACAGTTGTTATATTTGCTCTTATTTGTTCAGCATAATCATCCACATTGTTTTCAGGTGATAAGCAACATGGCATTACTTGCAGTTCTTTTATAAAGTATGACAAGTTTAGTTTTCTAAAGTTTCGTTTTGAAAACCAAACAGTTTTACTATTTAAAGGTTGATGATAAAGTGCAACCCGAATCATATAGTGATCTGAAATACCCTCATCAGTCACTTGAATATTGTTGAGTGAAATGTCATCATGTCGATTTATTACTAGATCAAGCAAGTTGGCTATACCGGTAGTAGATGATATGCGGGTTGGAGATTGAACTCTTTGTATCATGTTGTAGGTGTCTAGAATCTCAGCAAGTCTTGGATTGCAGGTTGTTGGAGTAGTACCTGGGCAGTTAAAGTCACCACACAGAAGTATTTCTCCAGATAATGTTTGAAGTTCTTCTAGGAGATCAGATAATTCGAAAAAGAAAATATTTGTTGGTATGATTGGATTTGATCGGTAAATAGCAATAATATTGTAGATATTATTTGCCAGATTTAGTTTGGCAGATGTACGTTCATAAGACAGGCAGGTAGACAATAACGAGAGTGGTTTGATATTTAAGTTGTCCCGGTATATTATTGCAACGCCTCCTCCACGATGATCTGATCGACAGTATTGAACTGTTTTAAAGCCTGTTGGGGCCATATCTTCTTGAATTGCAGGAGGGTCGTCTGACTTTATCCAAGTTTCAGTGAGTATAAAAATATCTAGAGAATGATTATGCACTATATCATGAATGATAGCAGATTTTTTTATAGCAGATTGAACATTTTGTATACCCAAGTTTAATGTAGAGGATCTTTTAATTTTTATATGTAAATTATGCTGATTTGATTTCAATCCATTTGAGTTCACCTGATCGTATACCCCAATAATATTTTTTTCCATTATGCAGATTGTATCGTTGCCTCCCATTTGTTCCCTCGACTTCATGAGCAAGTGCTGCGTTTCTAGAATTTCTAACTTTTCTGAGTTCACTGTCGAACAATCTCTCGTTTGCAGTTTTGTCTTTGTTAATAAAGATATTTTTGAAGTTGATATTATCATTTAACTTTTTGGAATTTTTAACCAAATAATTTTGAGTTTCTTTGTTCTCCAATTCAACTAAGATGAGGTTAGGTGGTCCTTCTGGTCTTTTAGTATTTTTAGTTAGTCGAATTATTCTTTTTGTATTTGTTATTGAAAAATCTGGTTTTATTGCTTTTAGTAATGTTTCGATGGTTTTTTTATCCTTTTCTTCATTAATTTGTTTGTCTAAAGTAGTATGATCAGCTACCCCACTTATAATGATGTTGTTTTCAATTCTTTTTTTATTATTAAACTCGTTTGTAATTTTTGCCATCATTACCACTTCAGTTTCTTTAGGTTTTGATTGATTTTGCTGAATTGATGTTGCTTGTGCATATGTGAATATTGTTTTTGGTTTATTTGATGTTGCTATTGAGACATATAACTTTTCATCTTCAAGAATTTTAAGTCGCTTTAAAAGGTCAGAAACAATATATGATATTTTACCACACCATTTATGCATATTTTTGGTAACTTCAGCAGATGCACTAGGAATTGTTGGCCAATTTTGCTCCTCTAAGCATTCATAGTCGAACTCCATGTTTTTTTTTGTTTTTTTATATATTTTTTATAAATATATGAGAGGGCTACCACACTGAATAACAGTGGATTACCTCCTTAGTATATATATTAACCTTGTAAACACAAAATTGCACTAAAAGTTTATGTGTTTTTTTCCGTTTTTTATATATATATATTATATATATATACATATATATATATGTTTATATATATATATATATATATATATATATATATATATATATATATATATATCTATACTTTTATGTTTAAAATTTTTAAATTGTAATATTAACTGACGGCTTCAATGTTAACGGCGCTCGGTGATAAGACTTCTTCTTGCTCCGCCCATTTATTATATATGTAAACGATTTTTCTCATTGTAAATAGTATTATACGGCAAAATAAAATTAAAAAAAAAAAAAAAAAATCAAAAGCTTTTGAAATATCTAAGTATGTAATAAGTTCTGGAAGAGCATTTAACCCTAGTTATATGTTCTTCTGCAGTGCTTCCTAAAGTTTCCTTCTACTTTCCTCCTAAAGTTTCTTTCCTAAAGTTCCTAAAGTCTGCATAAACTTCCTAAAGTTCACGCCTCCTTCCAATGTCGCTTGATCGGCTAGAGCCAGTTTTGAATCTCGGACCTCTGGGTTTTGACTCGCACTCTAACTACTACGCCACGAACGCTTTTTTTTCGACTCATTAAAGTAATCTTTTTCTAAAATTGAACAAGTACTTTTAAAAATGCAGAGCAGCTTCAATTTTTTTATTGTGACAAATTATAACAATAAATAGTGCAATATGGTCAATGTTCTTTACATTTGAAATCTCTTCATGCAAAGTAATGCTTTTTACTAAATAGTTTTAGTTTCTTCAAAAAAATATTTTTTAATGATAGGATTCTTTTAGCTGTAGATTTTATTCTCAAAAACAGTTTCAAGGAGTCGAGTGTCAAAGAGTTAAAAAAATCCCAAACAGACTTGCTCTTAGTGGACGTTGTGTCCGACCTGCATTGAGAGTTTCGTAAAAGAGTGTGTAAAAGAAATTTATTTCAAAAACTGTCAACTGATAACTGCTTATAGTTTCACAATAACTTTTGGAATTTGAAAAGCGTTGCAGTCAATTAAAACTTGGCATTTTACCATTTACTGATTTTTTTAATCCTCACGTCGTTTCAATAACTATGGACAATTGTACAAACTATGTTAGTGCTTTTAACCAGTTTGGTTTAGTCGAGTAAAAAAAAAAGGGAAGATCCTGAGTTGGTCAACCTGAAGCTTTTCTTGTTAGAGTAAATTTTAGGAAATTGCAATGATATAAAAAGATGGATGCTGGCGACACTGATTTAAATTACAATTCAAACATAAAAAATTAGCAACACAAATTAGATTTAATTTAAATAAAATAAACGGCACTTTATATCACCCTATACGAATATCAAAAACTCAACGTGGGTGAGGGAGACAGTAATTTCTTTTTTTTTTTTGATTAAAAATAAAAATATAATAAAGAATTTTTTGTAGCGTATTAGTAGGGGACTAGCGCTTTCAAGTTTAAAGTTTGATAAAGTAGCGGACGAGCGGCAGCGGTTTCTGGTTCCCAAAAATGCGGAAGGTAGCGGTAGAGATTTCAAATTTTTGGTTGCAGTGTGCGGCTCTGCCTATTTTATTATATTCTTACTATAGTGGCAGACGGCATTGTAAACCATTGTAAACTTTACACAACGCGCGTTATTGAAAATTAACGCCAGATTTCTATTTATACCATCCAATGATGATTTTGATTGTTTACCTTTTTTTCCAAACAAACTGCACAAACAGACTGTTTTAATTCAGCCATATTTACCGCTTCTTGTCTTTTTCTTTAATAATTTTTCCTTATCACTTCAAAATTATAAAAAATAAAGAAGCCAATAATGGTGGATTTTATCGTTTTTAAGAGTAAATTTTCAGTCCTTGTACTTTTTAAAAGCTTAAATTACTATCTCTTCTGATCAACTTTAGATTTGTATTGCACTTGAAAAACACTTACACAAGCTGTATTTGCTTAAAAAATAAAAAAAACTAGCGAAGGTGAGAATTTGAACTTGGCGGTCTTTATGTCCCACCGTGATATGTACATGATACTTATGCATTATATTTCATTTATATATATGAAAAAGAAATATAATTGATTTTCTTGTTAACTAAAAATATTTAAATCTTGTTTAAGTCAATGATAAATAATGTTGGTTTAAATAGACTACAAGACTTATTTTTTGACTCATTTTACTCTGGTTTAGCTGTTAAACTTCAACGTATACCAACTTTTAAGAAACAGTCCCGAAGAAAGAATAAAATGAAATAAAAAATGTAATCTAAAATGGGGCAACTAAAATATTAAAAAAAAATAATAATAAATCCATCAAACTTTGTTACTAAAGATTTGTATCAAACTTTAGCAAAAACTCCAAAACCCACTAAGTAAACCAGTTGGGTTGGGATTTTGCTCTAAAACTTGGGTTTTTACCAACCATGGCTTAAATACTCAAGAAAAACATCCTATTACATTGTTAAATACCACAGTTGATATGTTACGTAAACACAATGAAAAAAAATAATATATTTTTAAAAATATGGTATGTTTCTGTCTAAATATTTTAATAAACATGCAAGTTATCCAACCTTTGGCAAATGACCCATTTTATCCGTTCATTTTACCCCCTTTTTGCAATTAATCAAATGATTTACTTACT
The DNA here is from genome assembly GCF_038396675.1 of Hydra vulgaris. Lineage (NCBI taxonomy): Eukaryota > Metazoa > Cnidaria > Hydrozoa > Anthoathecata > Hydridae > Hydra > Hydra vulgaris. The sequence continues at coordinate 40,319,073 of NC_088921.1, forward strand.
AATTAATTAATACAGAGTTTCTGGTCCTTATAATTGCACAACTTACGCTTCCACAATGATGGTCATTTGAACATTAAAAAGACCTCCTCAGTTATGTTGAATGCATAAGTATCAATTAAAAAAAAAAACATTCAATCATTCAATGCGAGCGAAACACTGGAAATAAGAAAAAAGGGAAAATGTCGAAAGACCTTTTTAAATATTTTTTTGTTAAATATTTTTTGAAAAAATATTTAACAAAAAATGTTGTAATACTTAATACTACGTTTGTAATATTTTAAAATTTAAACTTCTTAAATCCTAATTAAAACTAATAAAGGAAGATTTCTTGTTCCTACGCATGAACATAAGAAGTAAAAACACAAATATTGACAAACTAACAAGAAGTTTAAATATTGACAAATTATTTCCTTTTATGAATTTTTTGTTTTAAGAAATTCTTTAATTTGTCTATGTAATTAGCTATTCAGAATGATTTACCTTGCAGAAACGTGGTGTAAGGATAAACCTTCACATGTAAATTCTAATCAATTAATAATTGTTTTCAAGTTCATAAAAAAATTTCTTTTAAAAGAAAAGTTCGTAAAAAGGCAGCAAAAATTATCATATAATTTATAAAAAAAATTAATTATTATATAATTTATAAAAAACGATTAGAAATGACCTCCTTATTCTCTGATGTTGAAAATAAGACCTTCACAATTGAAATAATTAATTACAATGAAAAAAAAACATTACATTTGGTGTTACACCAACTTGCTACCTGTTGGCAATATTAAATTTTCTAACTTGTTACTTGTTACCTGTTGTCAGTATTATCTACTAAACTTTTATCAAAAACAACAATAAAAAGAGAGTTTATTTTGTATAGGAGAGGTGAAACATGTTTGAAATACAATAAACTTGCCAACGCAAATATTTTCATTGACAACTTATTTCAGCACGGTACATTCATATTAATAAATAAGCCCACTGCCCAGGGGGTACGGGACGTAAAAAAGACGTCTTTTAAACGTCTTTTGAACGTTTTGAACGTCTTTTGATGGTTTTGGACGTCGTTTGAACATTCAAAAGACGTCTTTTTTGAAAGAAATTAACAAGTTTTCTATTTTATAATAGAAAATTTGTTGATTTTTATTATAAAATAGAAAATTTGTAACAATATTAGAATGTAAAGAATCGTTATTGAAACCAAATATTTTTCAGCAATGCAACAATTCGCAAAAGCTGCTTGTAACATTTTTATAAATTTTATTAAAAAATCTTACTGTCTGTAAACAGTACGAAAAACTATTCGAAAAGTTAAAAAAAAGCTTACTGTCTGTAAACAGTACTAAAGCTATTCGAAAAGTTAAAAAAAAAATTTATGTCTGTAAACAGTACAAAAAACCATTCGAAAAGTTAGAAAACGAAGCTAAAAAAATGTCTAATTCCACACAATTACAAAAATATAACGTATTATTAAAAAGAAAAAAAAGGGGGAAATAAGAATGAAATTATTGGTAAAACTAAAATAAAGTTTGAAATTTAACTGAACTCCATAATTGAGAAAAGTTGAAGTTGTGTGTTCTAACAAAAAAAATTATAAAAACAAAAAAAAAAAAAAACTATATACAAAGTCGATAATTTTTTTTAAAAAAATATCAGCCCAAGACATCAAAAATAAACAATTTGAACAAATCATTATTACCTATAGTAGTTCAATTTCTAAAATTGATGTAAAGTTAGAGGAGCTTGAAGAGACAAAAAAAAAATTAAAAACTTTTGGCATTGACGATGCACAGTGGTCCTTTCCGGCGATCTATGGTTGCAAAAGTATTACACCACAATATAAGGGACCGAAAGTTTGTAAACAAGTAAAACATTGTTGTATATGTAAAATAAAAGAATGACCTTGGTTAGTAATGGTAGTAAAGATAGTAATTTCATGGCAATTGTCGTAAGTAGGATTAAAACTTGGATTTCCCTAAGTGCCGTGGTTTCAATTTTCTACAGTTATTTTATTAGAAATGAAAACTATCTACATCTGGCAAAACACTTATATTTCTTAAAATGTCTTTATTTGTCAAGAACTGTAATTTTAGTATTTATTTTATATTTTTTTAGATTTTAAAATTAAAAAATGATGATTTTTATTTTGTTATGTTAAATTATCGTTTCTTAGAAATATTAAGCACTGTAAGTTTTGTATACTTTTAATTCTATATTTAAAAACATTGTTAAAAATAACATTTTATAACGTTTGTTTTATTTTTCTAGGGAGTAATTTTAAATCAAACCGATTTTAGTTTTGTTTTTTTAAATTACCAGTATGTAAAAAAATCGCCTAAACCACAATCCTGAAAACATAAATATAACAATGTATTTGCAAAGTAGGTATTAAATTTATTGTTTAAAAAAAAGAAAAGACTGTAACCGATTTTTTTCAATATTTTATTACATTCTGATAACATGTGAAAGCAATTTTTGCCTACAAGTCTTCAGCTTCTCTTAACAAGGCTAAAACTGATTGTGGAAAACTGTCACTAGATTTTGGCTTTTCTCTCCTTAAAGAAGAGATTAAAGGGTCAGAGCTTATAAGAAGTAGATGTAACATGTCTTCCACAATTTCTTTTCTAGAAAATTTTCTTGCATGGAACTCTTTGAAATTTCGGATGTTTTTATTTCTATGCTGCTGAGCCTCTTCTGACAGTGTACTAATTGGTAAGATGGTTTCTTTTATAATGAGGTTCTCATGCATCAAAATTTTGTGTACACTTTGCGGCATGTAGTACCAAGAGTATTCTTGAATGTACAAATCAGCTGTTTGCATGGTAAAGTTTTCAAAAGCTGGTATATTTATCGCAAACCCCGAGCTAATGGTACGGAGAATTGTACCTAATTTTTCTATAAGAGATTTATTTACCACTGTAGCTTGTGAGGCTAGCTCTAAGTTGTAAAAAAAAGTACAAGCCGCATTCTCTGTATTGCTTGTGCCACAGCCTTGTTTTGGTAAATCAACAAAAATATTCAATTCTCTTCTCAATTTTTTCTCTTCTCAAACTTTCTTGTACTACCATTTTTCTTTTTTCTGTTCTTTTTGTGTTTTCTCAATTCTCCATTTTTTAATATCTAAACGGTATGATATATCGAGGACACATTCCATGCATTTAATCCAAGCATGTAAGCTTGATAGCTCTAATTGAAGAGCATTTTTATTTATCGGTCTTGCTCGCACTGCTTCTAGATTGTTCATTATTTTTAGTGATGCACCACAAATATGACAATTTTGAGCAGCTGTATTAGAAAGAGTGCTGCAAGTTTTACTATCGATCATCGTTAGTGAAAACGTCGATTGTATTTTAAATTGTACTCTTTCCACAATAATCTCACTGGGGCTCAGATCCTGTATTTCTTTTTTAACATTATCAACTTGTTGTTTTACAAAAGTGTTTTCTTTGTGAAACATAATTTTGATAAGACGACAATATTTTGTTGATGAAGGTACAGGATTATTCCACAGAATCAAATTACATGACCCACTTACCGACGAAGCAGTCAATATAAGGGGAACCATAGATACAAAATAAATGCTCAAATCGACACTATCTTCCATTTCAAAACCTTGCATATATTGGCTATGACCCGATGCACCATCACAACTCCACTTGAATAAAATATTTAGTTTTTTGGGATCAAAATCCTGCTGCCTTGCTTTTAAAACATCTCTCTGTGCACTCAAAAGTCTTTGAACTGTGTGGTTTACTAATGATTTTAAAGAAAAATCGGCAGATATTTCAGTTATTTGATGTCATCGGGATAACATTGCTTCTTCGCCTCCAACAAGCGATTGTATGGCGGGTAAATGTCAGCGTTGTGCGATTTAGAGGTTTGTTAAATATCGATGTATTGACTCTTTGTAAATTTATTATCAACAAAGAGAGCTAACGCACGTTCTGCTATCATTTTTATGGGAGCCTTACTTTCAGTGAAAATACGTTTTTTTACTTTGGTAGCTCTTCTTGGTGAACTGGTAGGTGATGAAACCATATGAATAACTTTTGCAGCATCCCTTTTACCCTCATGCCTTAATTTAATTCGTGTAGCTAGAGAAAGCTCATCAGATGTCCTACCTTCAACAAAATCTTTCACTCTCCTAGTTTTCGCTGAATGATTGCATTCTCCGAATTTTTTTTTTTATCTTTTCACCTTTCTCTAAGTATTTAAAAATTACAAAATTACTGTTCAATCAGTCTTTGTTGTGGTGTAAAAATTTGTTAACTGAGCGACATCGTTGTTTTATTTTTTTGGCAAATTCGCCACACAATTTTTTTAATTGTGTTTCAAAACTCACTTTAGACCCTTCTTTAGTGTAACTACTATTAAATTTGATTGTTTCTTCAACAAATTTCATCATTGTATTAATTTTTCATTCTTTCCGCCATACTTCAAAAATGTCTCGTTTTCTCACACGACACGCCATTGAACCTACAAAAATTTAAAAAAATATAGAAAGAACACGTACGAGCACACAAGAATAACTTTTTCTGAGAGATTAATAAAGTAACAATAAAAAAGTAGTTTAGCAACAATCCCAAACAATCCCAAAAGTTCTATTCTAATAAAATCTTTACAAATTCTTATTTTTGTGCTAATCTATCATCATCTTTACAATCAAATGATTTTTTTATCAACTAAGATACAACTATTGTTTTATAATATTGTAAATATATACCTGTTCGCTCAACTTCCATTTCAAAAAAATAACAGTTTTAGGTACACTTAAATTCACTTTGAAAGGGCGCGGGTAAATTGCCTGATACTGCTGAGCGTAAGCTCGGTAAAGAAGTACAACTTTCGGGTTCAATTGTACGAGGTGGGAGTTGAGTTCTAAGAACGATTTATTTTGTTTACCTGGTTATCTAGGTATTCAATGAGTGTCATTACAACCGATTTGAAGATGAATTTTATACCTTTTACAACGATAGATTATGAAAAAGGACCATCGTGCGTCGCCGCTACACAATTGTAGACTGATCTCAAGTCTTCCTGTATTTTTAAAACTCCTGGAAGAATAATATATAACGGACTTAATATATATATATATTAATTGACTTAATACAATTATTTAACATCCTATAAAATCCAATGCAAATAGTTATACGGTTTTCAATCGAACCATTTAATCAAGCATACAAACTTAGACCTCATAAAAACATTTGTGTATCTTTTGATGAAGAAAAGTTTGTGTTGGAAGTCTTTATTGACCTTTAAAATGCTTTTAGTGCTGTTGACCATAAAAATTTCCTTAAAAAAATTAAAAAGTATGGCATAAATAGCAAAGCTATTTATATAAAAGATGTCATAACACAACAGGCTCAAGACATGTTTAAGACGTCTAAAACACGTCTTGTACCCACTGGTAATAGACGGTAACAGAAGTACAAAGTAATTAAAAATAAAAAGTGATGTACTACAGAGATCTTTTCTTACCCTTTTTCTTTTCCTTATTTACATTAACGACCATTCTACAGCCTCCACAATTTTTGACTCTTTTTTTTGAGTCTTTTTATCATTAACATGTAACATTATCAAAAATTTAATTTTTGAATTTTTGATAATGTTACATGTTAATGATACAAATTTATTCATCATTTATCTCTATCAACAACTTTGTTGATAGAGTCAACTTTGAGCAACAAAAACTTAAAATATAGCTGAGTACTAACAAGTTATCATTACAAAAACACAAAAAAAGCTAAAACGTTTCATGGGCAGCTCATATAAACTCATATAAACTTTTTAAAGACAAACCAAGATTATCATAAAAAAACTTTAAACCTTTATTATTAGCTATCTTACATACGTCATCATAGCACAGGTAAGCACACACAAGATTACGTTAACGGTCTTCTAACGAAAACAAAAACATGCTTCTGTATTATAATATTTCAAAAAAAAAACTTACCCACGCTAAACTCCTATTAAAAGATATGAAAGCGTTAAATATTTACAAAAGAATAACTATACTAACATATTATTTATGCCAAAACACAAAATGAGATTATTTTCTACACGATTTACAGAAACCATCTTTCACATTAGTAACAAGAAACTTAATACAAGAGCAACAGAAAAATTATCGAACCCCAGCAAAATCTCCATTTTGTTGCGGTTATACACAAACTGATGGTTATCATTCCATGACCAATGTTCTCTAAACGTTATATTGACAAAAGTATTTGCGAATGCAATCCAATAAAAAATATTTATCAACGGCAATTAAAATGATTTGCAATATTTTTATTCAACCGAAACTTAAAGAATATAACGAAATAAAATATATCAAAAAAGATGGTAAAAGCCATAATATTTTCTAACCATTTCTGTAATAATAACCATTTCCAAACGGTTTGGTACTACAATTGGTCATGGCTTCAGAGCGACAAATAATCAAATTATCTTATAAATATTATGTAATGATGAGTTTTTAAAATATTACTTTTCCATTTAATTTTGAAATTTTTTGGTAATTACCAAGGAAAAAAAGTTCTATAGACTTTCTATGAACTTTTACAACCTATATCCTATAGAAATTCTATAGAATTTCTATAAAATCTTTATTAGTTTCTTTAGAAATTGTTAAAAAAACTTTCTTTCTACATATATTTATATAGAAAAAAGTTTTAAAGTAATATTTGTAGAAATTAATAAAGATTCTATAGAAATTCTATGGAATTCTTATAGAAATTCTATGGAATTCTTATAGAAATTCTATGGAATTCTTATATGTTTCAAATGTTTATTGAAATTCTATAGAACTGCCTATATATCTGAACTATTGAACTTTCTTTGGTAATAAAATAAAACCTACTTAAGTAATAACCTGGGTTGTGTTGCAATATGTTTTTAGGACTTTTTAAATATGCAATAAGAAAATAAATAAACAAACTGAGTTCTCTACTTTACGACTTCTTGGATTACCCTTCACTACTGACCTCTCATAGAAATAATATATCCAATCCATAACAAAGTTGTCATCTGCTAAGCTTGCCTCTTTTTATCGTGCTCGTTATTTTCTTACTCCTGATTTCATTCTCTATCTTTTAGGATAGCAGTATAACATCCCATTGGATGATTTAATTTTAGTAATCATCATAAAAAAATGTTTTCGAATACAAAAATGACTCAAAAAAAGTTATTTATAACAATATACCATTTACTAATTAATGTATACAAACTAAACGTGATGTATAGGGCATAACAATATACAAATTTAAGTAAAAATATTTTTCAAAAGTAAAGTGTAAAACTATAAATTCATCTAATATTGTCAATGTGTTCGAGAACCTCCAACAACGAGTGGTGCGTTTTCTTCTTCAAGTAAATTATATGAAGGTAATATAGGTTGTATACTTTTTAGTTTAAATTTTACTTCTTCCGTCTTTGAACCCTCCTCGAGCTCCTTTTTTACCGGAATAATTTCCGAGCTTGATTCGGCGTATCGCGTAAATAAAACTTTATTTTCTACAGAATTAGTTTTATTGATTTCGCCATTTACTTTTTTGTAAATTTTACAAGACTCTAGGGAATTAAATCGTTGACAATTGTCAGTTTCTTTTTTATAACATAAAGAATTGCCTTTGAGCAGCTCTGTTGCAGGTAATGGAGGAGGTACTATAAGCAAATCTAAATCGTATCGAGGATTGTATGGTAAGAATCGACGCTTGTTAAAATCTAAAAACATTTATAAACAATTGTTAAAATAAATATTTGAAATTATCTCACTAAAAATGTTAAAAAATTTTAGAGTTGAAAAACAAAGGATACCAAAAAAACTACGACTTTGCCTATAACAATTGAATGGTTTTTTAGGATAGAGACTGGTTGGGTAAGGAGGAAGGGGAAGGGGAGGGATAATCTACGATTTTTTTTTGCATACAAAAGAATAGTAATAACAATAATGATAAAAATAATAGCAATAATAATAATTTAGCCTTTTAACTTATAATTAACATTCACCATATACAATTTTTATCTTGAAATAAATAGTACAACTTTATTTTAATGTTTAATAAAAATAGCTTTTTCTATTTTACTACAAATATTTTAGTGAGAGTTACATATTGATTAATATTTAGCACATGTGACCACAACGTAATAATTATAAAGCTAATTACTTTGTAAATACTTTTCTTTATTTAATATTAAAACCAATCTAATTAAAAAAAAGTGTTAATATTTAAATTAATTTGATATTTTATAACTTTAAAAAAATGCTATTTTCACAGAATGAAAATAATTTATCTTTTTTATATATATGTAAGTTATTCATTATAAATATTTCATTATAATTATTATAAATATAAGTTATTCATTATTATAATTCATTATAAAATATAAGTTTGGCAAATGATTCATTATAAATATAATGGCAAATAATTCATTATAAATATAAGTTATTCATTATAAAAAAGTAAAAATACCTAATAGAGTTTTTTGTGCTGTTATCTTGCTTCCATCAATTTTTTTAACCTTAGTATATTTTAAATGTTCTTCTCCTAGACCGTGAGATCTTTTTTTTCGAGATAAAGTATCTTCGTGAAAGTCATTGTCTGCTTTTGAATAAATATGATGAGGATATAAAAATTTGTCAGGATAAAGTTGTTGACTTGGGGAGGGTGTATGAAGCATTTTGTTATTTGGAGAGTACTCCTTTATTTCATTACTGTGAATTCTTGAGTACACAAAACGATGAGGAGAACCTCTCATACGGTTATGGTCTTTAGATTCTCTGGAAAATGAAATTTCGCTTGATTTTATTCTTTTATTATCATCATTTCTATTAATATCGCCTTCAAAGTACTCATTATCGTCATGGCAGCGATTGCAGTTTAAATATTTCTTACAACTATGATCTCCGTTTCTCCAGGTTTTGTTTGAGGTATGATTACAAGGTCTCTGAGGTGACGATGACTCATCTTGAAGTACATCAAGAACTTGTCGCAGTTGTTGGGCATATTGTGATTTCTTTTGCTCGTGTTTATCATCATAAGGTCTACTTAAACGCGTTGGAGAAGTCTCCGCAGATGTTGGTGAACAAGGAGAACTTTCCATATTGTCGGAAACATCTGAGATTTTCAATTGAGAACTAATATGAGAATGACCATTAACCAATCTTTCGCTTCGCACCAAGTTAGACAGCATTTCTTCTGCATCATAAAAATGTTTTTTTAAACTCATAACAGTTTCGTTTGCAAGATGGATTTGATCTTGTAAAAAATTAAGATTTTTTTGAGCAGCTGAAATTTGATTTTCAAGAATATCAGCAATGTTTTGGCCGTGCTTTAAACGTTCTTGCAACGTGTTAGCTATGTTTTGACCCTGCTTTAGGCGGTCTTGTAAACTGTCCACGGTTTGATTTAATGAAGGAGAGCACCGTTTTGGAGCAGCCATTTGTTATTGTTAGCAAATAAATATTTTTTTCTTGAGAAATATCGCCTAATAAAAAAATATTATTACTCTAAATTAAAACATTTTTTATCTATTTTTTAAAATTCGTCATAAATGAAATTTATTTGATGTCATAAATGAAATCTATTTGATCCGAGAAATGAGAAGATAAATAAAAGTCTAACATAAAATAATATCAAATGGCGCTAAGAAAAAATACGAAGATCAATGCAAAAATAGAGAAAATGAAAGCATCTTTATTTTCTTTCTTTACTTTGTAACGCACTACAGCATCACTGCTTGGCTCAAACTTACCGCCACATGGTAAATTTAAAGTAATCTGTAAAATATATATAAAATAAAAAAACTATTTAAAAAAAGATTAAATTAATTAAGGAAAAAAAAAAGGAAAATGCTGTTGGGACAAAAGTTTTAAAAATACATTTAAAAGTTTTGAATGGTTTAAATAGACTAAGTCACTTTTCATTAAAAATTGACTTTATGGCCTCTCTTTTTTGCCCACCCCTTATATTCTTTATAATATTCGAACATTAAAAAGTTGTACAGGTTTTTAAACTCTTGAGGAAAAATAATTTTAAAATGTTTTAAACTTCTTTAAAAAAGAAACTTGAAGGATATTGAAAGTTTCACAATTGTAAAACAAAAATAAACAAAAATTAAACTTAAGCAATGCTAAAATATATACTTTTTAATAGTTTACAAAACATGGCCAATCCAAAACAAATTGAAAAAGATTTTTTATTTTTCGACGTATCTTACCATATAACTCAATTTCTAAAAAAACTTTTGACAAAAGAAATTTCTTATAATTCACCGGTCTGATGAAATGCGATCATAATTAATTCTATTCAAAATAACTGTGCAAAATACGTAGAACTTTATTGAATAATTTTTTTTTTGTTTAACTAAGTTTTATGCAAGGCGAAATTTTCAACTCACTTCATTAAAAAGATAATAACATTTTAAACACCGAATAATGAAGTACATCTATTAATACTGTCATAACTTTTAAAATAATGTGAAGATTTTTGGATTAATTAGCAAAGAATAATAATAAAGACTGTGTTTAATCTTAGCTTAGCTTCAAATTACGAGCCAGACCAAATGTCCTGCAAATCTTAAATTGTTTCTCCATTAAAAACATTTATCTAAAATAATCAAGTAAACAAGACTTAAATAATAAATAAAACAATTAAATAAACTTGATTAACATGGTACATTCGGTTTTAAAAAAACTGAAGCAATAAGGTTCTTTGACATATTTTCAATAAAAATGTATATATATATATATATATTTATATATATATATATATATTTATATATATATATATATTTACATATATATATATATATATATATATATATATATATATATATATATATATATATATATATATATATATATATATACACAAAACTTACCATATGATTTATCACAATGCATTAATTACAACGCATTTCTAATATCAAACTGCGCGGTTTTGTACAGACAACAGTCGGACTCACAATACCTAGCAATTTGTTAAGTGAATTATTATGAGTAATTAGCTTACCATAAAAGAAAAATATTTTTGACAGAACAATGCAATTAGAGATATGAAAGACATTTAAGTAGTAGTGCAATTCAAATTTAATCTTAATTATAAAATGATGTAATTTGAAGCATATAACTTAAATTCCAAGCGAAATCAGCTTCTCCGTTTTTCATTTACTTAAGCATAATTGCTTTTTTGTTGCTATCTTTGCGTAAAGTATACACACAGATAGCAACATAAAAATAATTTTATATATGACTGAAGTAAAAAAGGCCTATGCGATTGTTAAATTATAAGTGATATTGATTATTTTAAAACTACAATTAATTGACGGTGACAATTTAATGATTGTTGTAATGATACTAAATTACTTCGATGTTTTTTAAGGTTTCTTTATTTAAAACATTTATTTTGATTAACTGAAGATTACATCAGACACTGCATAATTAAATATAGAATTGTATATAACTCTGCATATAAAATTCCGTTAACTTTAAACGTAAAAACGGCTAAAAGTTTTCTTTCAATATTTTAAAATAATTTCGAAAAAAAATTTTTATCAAAAAAGTATGAATTTTAAAAATAATAAATTAGATAATAACATGCAAATAATAAAACTAAAACAACGAACACAGATGCTAAAAATACTAAATTAGACATATCACAGAAAATTGAAATAATCTTATCGTCGACAACCTGGAAAGGATGAGATTAAAAATTAGAAGTGCGCTTTATTAATAAAGTTTATTTCACATTTCTTTTTTGTTTTTTAAAATTAGGGTTTATAAAAAACAGTATAAATAAGTAAAATAGAAAACAATAGAAAACAATGATAAAGTAGAGAAATAGATAAAAATCAATCAGCAAATAGATAAAATAAAAATTTCTTATATCTTGTTTGAAAGAAACATTTCAATCATACATACATACATACATACATACATACATACATACATACATACATACGTACATACGTACATACGTACATACATACATACATACATACATACATACATACATACATACATACATACATACATACATACATACAAGGCCCATAAATGAATTTCTCCCCCCCCCCCCCCTCCTGCCACGCGACACTCGCGCCGGCCCTACATACATACCATACAATTCTAAACAAAGTAAATTTTGTACAAAATTTGTTTTTCATCTTTTTTTTATCAAAATTACTCAACTTTTTCAGTTTTTATAATCAAAAGTAGTTCTTGTTAAACGAAATGGCAAGATAAAACTTCTAATATTTGATACAAATTTTTATAACAACTTTTTTATGCGTAAAAACCAAAATTGTATAAATGTTATAATTTTTTTTTTAAGATTTTAACTTTTACACAAAAACTGTAACTGTTATAAATTTTTATAAAAATTAATTTATCATTTCGAGAATGGAATACTTTTATACTCTTTTATCAACCTGTTAACGGATTTGTTAAAGACGGGGAAAGAACTGATTGGTTCTGAATAATCTTAGGTTTACCAGAAGACATTATAAACATATTCAACACAAAATATTTTTCGTAAATGATTTCAAGTGACAAGTGCTGGATTGTGGTTTTTCTTGGTCTTAGGTTAGTTTAAAGCAGAGGGGTCCTTGAGACTTCGTTCAATTATTTAAAAAAAATAACTTAGCATCTATTAACTCTACCAATTTACTTTACAGGGATTTTGGCAATAATTTATTTGCTTAAACCATTTTACAGACTTATTTAAAATATTTTATTCTACTTTTCACCAAACTCAGCTATAATACTGAAATCCGTTGTTTTTAATATTTTTCATTCAATAGTTTTGCTGGCTAAATTACTTACTGGAGCATGTCCTACACACATAGTTAAAATTTTTGAAACTCAGCGAGCCGCTTGTTAAACTAACCCTAAAACCAAAAATAAGCCATTTTAATAGTATGTTTATGCAAAATATGCACATCGCGCTGATAAAACATATCATGTGCGCAACACAATACACGCATCATGTGCGTACGTAAAATACGAAGTTTGGCTCTTGCTTGTGAGTGAGTCACAAGCTGTGAAGCTTCGGCACACTGCACATGGTATCGCCCGTTTTACTATTTCCTTCTTTACTTGTTACAACTTTATTATTTTTATAATTTGTTCGTTTTCTACAGATTATATAGGGAATGCAAATTTTAACGAAAATAAAAAAATCGGAATTCGGAATTCGAAAATAAATCTTTTCGGAATTCCAATTCAATAATATTTAATTATTGTTTTATTTGTCTAAAATATGCTTTGAGGAAGCAGATATCGCTTAAAGCTGAGTCTCCGTGTCTCGATCGGACTTTTATACAAAAGTTACCAGCAACTGAGAAGGTTCGCTCAGACTCCACCCTCAATGGCGAAATCAAAATCAAAAATTAATAGACGCGCTATTCGAAGAATTTCATTTCAGATTTAAATTTTGAAGTAAAGCTCCGACTTATAAATTGTTGAGTTGAGCTGGACGGTATGTTGTACAATAAATTCAATTGAATTTTGAATTGAATTTTGTTTTGCAACTATTGCATTAATGTTAAGGGCTTAGTTTTTGTTTTCTAATGCTTACCTACGTACAAAATATTAATGATACTTATTTAAAAATTATTGATCTAAATAAACCAATACACACCGCGAGTAGGTGTCACGTGAAGGGGGGCCATTAAATTTTTTGCTAAGTAACAAAAAAAAAAGATAATCTTGAATTTAATATTTGAATTTTATGATAATATTTTCATGATAATATTTGAATTTTGCCGACTAATTGTTCCAAAGGTCTTTATTTGCCGACTGACTTGTCTAAAAAAGTCAATTTTGCCGACTAAATTAACACAAAAATTATTCATGAGGGTGGGGGGCTCATTCCTCTACCACATACCTCCTTCCCCCCTTCCTTCGCGCCAGGGTTGCACCGCACTAATGCGCACTAATTCGAGTGCACTCAAATAAACAAACACTGTTCCAAATCGTAAAATATTACAACAAATGAAATGAAGATATGACACTGTTAACTGAACTTAGGAATGTTTTCTCTGTTTACTTATAGAATTTAGAACTTATAGAATGTCTTCTTATAGAATTAGAATGTAGAACATTTACATGTAAACAAACAAAAACACAATTTAAAATGTTGTATAGAGCACGAAAAAATCAATTTTAATTTCGGAATTCGCTGGTAAAATTCTCGAATTTCGAATTTCGAGATGCAATCCCTAAGATTATATTTACTATAAAAACTTACTTTGTTTACTGAATTGACAATGCAAAATACAATTAATTAAAATACAGTTAATTAAAATACAATTAATTAAAATACAATTAATTAAAATACAATTAATTAAAATACAATTAATTAAAATACAATTAATTAGTCTAATTGCTAAGGTAAGTAATATAAGTAAAATTAAATTTTTAGTTTACATAAATAAACAATTATAAATTATTATTTGTAAATAATATAAATTCATTCATTTAAAAATTGTGTGAATGTAATGGCAGTATTTAAATTTTAGATTTTTTTAATTAAAAAATGAAGAGAGTGCTAGGAAATTTATTGTCCTTTGTAAATGTCAAAAAAACAAAAATCAATGAAGAAATACTAGAGAAAACAATAATTTTTGCAGTTATTGAACCTATACAATCAATTTCAAATAAAACATCAGCTTCATGTTCATCAGCGTCATCTACAATATCATTGGAATCATGCACAGTACGCAATAGTCAACTACCAGATTGTTGGACAGAAAAACAAATGAGTTTGTTCACAGAACAATATAAATGGTTAGTGGTAAAAGATGGCAAATTAGGTTGTAAAGACTGTTCAAAAATAAAAACCTTAGGAATAGAAAACAAAAAACATACTCACGTATCAAATGAGTGGATTTCATGTTCAATAATTCCTAATGGAACTAAAAAAGACACAAGGCAAGCTTCTCTACGCAAAAAAATTAAAGAACATTCCACTTCATGCTCACATTTAAAAATTCAAGAAACAACTATTCAATCTAACAAACAAGTTTTACCAAATGTAGTTAAAATATTTAATTCTGAAGCAATTAACATTACTGTAAAAATTTTCAACACAGTTTATAGTCTTGTTAAACGAAACAGACCATTGTCTATATAGACCATATAGAAGCAGCTTTGGAATTACAAGAAAAAGATGGTGTTAATATAGGAAATTGTTTACATTCCAGACGCACTGCCTCTAGAATTGTCGAACATATTGTTGCAGATTTAAAAAACTGTTTAAAAAAATATTATCAATCAAAATTCAAAAACTTGTATCATAATTGACGAAGCTTCTACACTTGCTAAAAAAAGTAGTTTGGTAATATATTTACAGTGTGAAGTACAGTCTGCAATTGAACCTCTCTCGATTTTCGTAGATTTAAAAGAATTGACGTCAGTAACTGCCGAAAATATTTTTATGACCTTAATAGATTGTCTTACTTACTATGGATTTGATAAAAATTATTTACGAAGAAATCTCATAGGATTCTGTTCAGATGGTGCATCGACAATGTTAGGAAGAAAATCTGGAGTAGCCACAAAATTAACTGAAATGATTCCAAATATAATCGTGTGGCATTGTTTAAATCACCGATTGCAATTAGCACTAGATGATTCCATAAACGACATTAAACAAGTAAATCATTTTAAAATATTTTTAGACAAAATATATGCGATATATCATCAGTCAAATAAAAACCGAGTCGAATTGGAAACTATTTTTAGTGATTTGAACCTAGAAATAATAAAAATTGGTCGCGTTTTTGGACCTCGTTGAGCATCGTGTAGCTTACGAGCAGCTATTGTTGTGTGGAAAGCATACCCAGAGTTGTATAAACATTTTATCCAGTCCAAATCAAATTCAGAAATGGCTAAAAGATTAGCTAATACACATTTTACAGAAAATTTAGCTTTAATGATAGATATCTTAGAAGAGTTTTCAATACCATCCAATGCGCTACAATTAAGAAAAATTACCATATCTAAAGCTGATCAATTAATTAAGCGTTCAATAAGAGCTATAGAACTACACAAGAATGATAATTTTGGTATCTATGAAAAAAAAGTTCAAAATCTAATTTCATCAAATGAGTTCAAATGCATACCATTTGATTACAATAATAAATTTGTGTCTCTTCCCAGAGAGCAATTATTAGATAGTGTGGCAAAGAATATGAAAGCAAGACTTTTAACGGCTAGTCATATAAATATGGATGAGGATAAGAATGAGAACAATGGCACTGATAACTATGAAAAATTTGTGCAGCTCTTCGAGATTTTAGATCCTTCTACCTGGTCGTTAGATAAAATTATGTCACCATGGCTAAAAGGTGAAGACATGGTTAGAAAATTATGTGAAATTTTAAAGTTTAAAGTAGATGTTAATGATTTTCGTGACTTTGTAGATGCAAACATACGGCTGAAAAATGTTCAGTTACCTAATTTAATTTTAAGGGCTAAAAAAATAGCAAGCACAATTGCTATTAGCAGTTCAGAAGCTGAGAGAGGTTTTAGCCTTATGAATTTAATTGCATCAAAATTAAGAACCAGCCGTACTGTGAAACATATATCAAATCAATTGACAATAAATTTATTGGGGAAACCAATAGCAAATTTCGATGCCATTCCTTTTGTTACATCTTGGATGAACCAGAATGACAGGTTAGCAACTGAAACAAGGGTAAGAAGAGGGCACAATTATGATGTTTCTGCAAATGAACAAGGCATATGGACTCTACATTAATTAATTAGGCCAGTGCCGTAACTAGGCAGGTGCAACAGGTGCACTTGCACAGGGCCCGTAGATTAGACGGCCGTGAAATGGAACTTTAAACTGACGAAAATATCTTTCAATAATATCTATTGAATATAACATTGTTAAAGATATTAATTATGACGACGTTATAAATGAATTTGCGCAAATGAAAGCGAGAAAAGTGCAATTTTAATAAAGAAATTTTTAAAAATAATAAATTAAAATATATTTTTTGTTTACAATTTTTCCAAAAAAAAGTTAGGCTTAGGAAAATGAAATTTTGCACAGGGCACTAGAAAAGCTAGTTACGGCGCTGAACTAGGCATATACATAGCGTAGTATGTTAAATTTGGAATTTATCAGTTTTATTGTGCAATAAATATTCTGTTAAGTTATTTTATGCGATAAATGTTTTGTTTTGCTATATATATTTTATAATCTACAAAAATTAATAAAGACAATGTACACATTTACCGTTTTTTTAAAAATTAATATCGAGCCGGTTGCTCAAAATTTGGCAGCCCACCCCTGGCTGGTACTGCACTGCTTTATTAAGTTTAATGAATGTCCAACGTAGAAGATATAAAAAGTTAATTTATTATTTTAAACATGCTTACGAAACATACTGCTTGTATTATCGTACATCTGTTTACAAAAAAACCATGTAATGATTTTGTTGTAAACATACGATATATATGACATTGATATAACAAAGATACGAAAAATACGACATTGATATGTTACAAGCATATCAATGTCATATTTGTCTGATCTAAAACTCAGTGCACAAGGATTTAGTTTTATTGCTTCTAATTTGTAACAAAACAAAACAAAAAGAAAAACTAACCAGTTTTTTTTTTTTAAACTATCATATATTGTATTGGGAGTATGCATTGAAAATGAGCGTTTTGTATTGAGACTGTTAATTCAGCAGGTATATGGTAGAGATGGAAAACGAACCGAACCCTAACCGAACGAATTGAACTAGAACCTTTCTTACGACCGAACTGGACCGAATCCGAACTTAACTTGTTACCGAACCAAACCGAACCCGAACTTTGAAACTGTTGGGAACGAATCGAACCGAACAAACTGTCCTTACCCTTACCAAACCAAATAGAGATTTATAGTAGTGAAAACTTTGTAACTTGCACTACAATATATAACATAATATAATATATAACCTAAGTTTACAATACATAACATAAAACATAACAAAACTATGTACATATGTGTAATTATGTAAAACTATAATATATAATGTAATATAATTATCATAACCTAACACATAAGTAAGTCTACAATATATAGCATAATACATAACATAAGTTTACAAAACATAACATAATACTATTTTATTAACAGTCAATCTGTAAGATCAATGGTTATGCGTAATTTGAAAGTAACTTTTCTATCCAGCTTTATTAAAAAATACAATAATCATCCTTTGCATAAGCTATCAACAATTATTGTTCTTTCTCACAAATACCGTTTTTTCGTCAATGAAGAAGATCGCAGTCTTGTTTATTCAGAGATGCGTAGTATGGTAGATAAAATTATATCTTCTTTAACACCTCAGGTAATACGCAAGGACTCAGGCGGAACAGATATGGACAGCTTTAATAAACACAGTCATTAGATCAACTGCCTTCTTCAAAAAAGAGTAAAGCCGATCCTGAATTGTATGATTTGCAGGCAGACTTTAAAGCAGCTGCTATTCCACTGTCTAAGGCTGGCAGTAATGACACAAGACATAAATCTGACAAACACTTGGCACTGCCCGTGATGTATTGCAATTCTGGAAAGACTATTGATGCTTCAAATACCGAAAGAAAGAAGAAAATGTGTTCAGTATATGCGTTGAGGATTAGTGATCGCAGGGTTCGCCTAAACCCAGAAAAATTAGAAATGCTAAAATTTCTCAAAAATAACATGCAACCCTGATTACTAGACTGACAGTAGGCTACTTATGCTACCGTTAACTGAGTTTAGAAAGTTACTGCTTTTATCTTTTGTGCACTTTAATAGCAGCGTTTTGTTTTTTGGACTTTTAAAGTTGCAGTAGTTTAAGCATTGCAAATTATTTCAAATAATTTGCTTCAACTGCTGTACTTCTAAATTAAAGTAATAACTACGGTACTTCTCTACTATTAAAATTAAAAATTTAATTATCAATTAATTTCTTCAAATAAAAAACTTATTTTGTGCATAGTCATAATGTAAAGAATAATTGAGAGTGAAGTTAAAATTATCGAATTTATTGCGATAATTTTTTCAACTTTACTTAACTTCTTCTTGAATTAATTATAGCAACCGTTGCTATACAAGTTAACTCAAAATAAACAACCATTGTAACCCAAAATAATTGAAAAATTTACGTTTTCGAACTTATATATGTATTTTTTTGGTTTCCTCGTCAAAGTTTTGTTAATATTTCACTAAAATCAAAAAATCAAAAATATTTTCACTTATTTAATGGTAGAGAAGTACTTTAATATTACTTTAATTAATTTGTGTTTTATCATTGTGAATGTAACTAATCAAACTAATAGAATAAATTGGGTTGATACCGAGCCAAACCCGAACTTTAGTTGTTACCAAACCGAACCAAACCCGAACTGCGCTTAAGACCAAACCGAACCGAACTCGAACATTAGATTTAACCAAACCGAACCCGAACTTTAAAAATAGGGTTTGATTCCTATCTCTACTATATATCTCTACTATATAAGGGGATGTTTATATATATATATATATATATATATATATATATATATATATATATATATATATATATAATACATATATATATATATATATATATATATATATATATATATATATATATATATATACATATATATATATATATATATATATATATATATATATATATATATATATATATATATATATATATATATATATATATATATATATATATATATATATATATATTACCAATTAAGTTGGCAAGTTTTTTAGTATTTTTTTAGTACTTTACCATTTAAGTTGGCAAGTTTTGAAGTATTGTTTGCAAGTTTTGAAGTACTGGTAACATGTAACCCAGTACAATCTGCTTCATGTCCTGCTGCCTTGTAGGATACGCCTTTTTAGGCAAAGGCTAGGAGATACCAACTCCGATTTAAAACACCCCCTGCCTTGGGACTCTTGGTTGAGTAAAGGCTAGAGATGGTGTCTCGATAAAAATACTCATCTTGGGCAGATGTTAAATGCACCCGGCTACTGTCTTGTAGAAGGCCTCCTAGGCAAAGACTTAAGGGGTAAACAGTTTCTATCTGTTGACCAGCCTCGCACCCCTTCTTCATCTATTAGGCTGGCGCAGATGTATTTTTAATACATTGTTTCCAGTTTAGGATATTGAATGCTGTATCTTCTTGACTCAATGCATGGGTTTTGCTTGTGTCTCTGTTTTTATGACTAGGCAACTCATTCTATTATCTCCTAATGAGGGTACAGCTCTAAAACTCAGTTTATGGTTCTGAGGCCGGCTGGTAGTCAGGTTTCCCGAACTCTCAGCTCTCAGTAGAGGCTGATTCCATCAACAGCTGAAAAATATCAAAGTATTAACAGTGCCATGTTGCGCATGGATGGTGTCCCTGTTTGTACTTTTGGTGTGCATTGCAGAGGCCACATTTGGAGCCCTTTGTTACGGCTTAGGGTTTATTAGTAGTAATGAGACAATTGCTTGGGCTATTAAACAGTGTTCTGAGTACTATCTATGCTTTGAGTCAAGTTCTTCAATCTAATTTAAAAATGAATAAAGTACCAAAAACTATAAAACACAAAAAACCATCATCATCACCAAGTTCTCTAAACCTATCATTCACTAATATTCGTGGTCTTCGAAGTAACTTTTCTTCTGTTGAGTCTTATCTCTTGCAAAGTTCACCAGACCTACTTGCTCTTTGTGAGACTAATTTGAGTTCGGCTGTCTCATCTTGTGATCTTAGTGTTGATGGTTATCTTCCTCTAATTCGTAAAGACTCCAATAATCACATGCTTACCCTGGGCATTTACATTCGTAAGAATTCACCCATTTGTCGTGAAACTAGATTTGAATCCACAGACTATTCTTTTATGTGCTTTCGTTTAGCACCGCTTCACTATATTGCCTTTCTCTTTGTTCTATATAGCTCTCCTTCATCTCAAGACTGAACACTTTTTGACGTTATTTCTGATCATATTGACCAAGCCCTCTCTTTATCCATCAGCTAGTATAGTTGTTGTTGGTGACTTTAATGCTCACCACTCTGAATGGCTTGGCTCTAGTGTCAGTGATTCGGCAGGCATTAAAGCCCACAACTTTTGCCTTTCTCAATCCCTAACTCAAATAGTCAACTTTCCAACTTGCTTTCCAGACAACCCAAATCATTTACCTTCTCTACTCGACTTATATCTTGTTTCTGATCCTAGTCAGTGCTCAGTTTCTCCACATTCACCCTTAGGTGTTTCTGATCACAGTTTGATCTCTCTAAAACTAATATCTCATTCTTCTTCATCACCTGAATCTCCCTATTACCGAACCTCTTACAAATACAATAAAGCTGACTGGGATTCTTTCCGTGATTTTCTTCGTGATGGCCCTTGGGTAGAAATTTTTCGTCTTCCTTTCGACAAATGTGCTTCTTACATAACTTCGTGGATTCAGGCTGGCATGGAATCTTTTATTCCTTCTCGACAATTCCAGGTCAAGCCTCACTCTCCTCCATGGTTTTCCTCACACTGTGCTGCTGCGATTGCCAATCGAAACCGCAAAACAATTCTCCAGAAAACAGACGTCTGTTTATTACTGCTAGAAACGATTGTAAAAAGGTTTTGTCTAACGCCAAAACCCGCTATTCTCAGGTCATGAAATCTCGTATCTCATCTCAAAAATTAGGCTCTCGTGACTTCTGGAGAATCTTTAATAATATCAATAATAAGGGCAAATCTATAATTCCACCTCTCTTGTATGGTTCAGACTTTGTCACCTCACCTAAAGACAAAGCTGAATTGTTTGCTAAAAACTTTTCATCAATATCATCTCGTGATTCCACTAGTTGCTTTCTACCTGATATTGCCAACAAACAGGTTGATCCATTGCTTGACATTCATATCACTCCAGCATCTGTATCTAAAGTGATTTCCTGCCTAGACTCTTCTACAGCTTGTGGCCCGGACAACATACCAGCTATTGTTTTGCAGAAGTGTTCTCCGGAGCTGTCGTCTATACTCTCAAAACTATTCAACAAGTGCTTATCAGAGTCTTGCTTTCCAGCCTGCTGGAAAGCGGCATCTGTTATCCCTATCTTCAAAAATTCTGGAGAGCGATCTGATTCGTCTAACTACTGTCCTATTAGTCTTCTTCCTATCATAAGCAAGGTTTTTGAATCTTTAATTAACAAACACTTAATCACTTACTTTCTGACCATCAATATGGATTTCGATCTTCTCGTTCTACAGCTGATTTGTTAACAGTAATAACTGACAGGTTTTATCGTGCATTAGATAAAGGTGGAGAGGTTAAGGCCATCGCTCTCGACATTTCTAAAGCATTTGATAAAGTTTGGCATGCTGGTCTTCTCCATAAGCTTTCTTCTTATGGTGTATCCGGGAACATCTTTAAGATCATCGAATCCTTCCTTTCCAATCGTAGCATAAAAGTTGTCCTCGATGGACAACACTCTTCTTCTTATTCTGTAACTTCAGGGGTTCCTCAAGGTTCTATACTTGGCCCTATACTCTTTTTAATTTACATTAACGATCTTCCAGATATTCTCTCATCTAAGGTGGCATTGTTTGCTGATGACACTACCATTTATTCTTGTCGTGATAAAAAACCAACACCCTCTGATTGCTTGGAGGGGGCATTTGAGGGGGCTCACAGTGGCTGGTGAACTTTAATTCAGATAAAACTCAATTTTTTTCAGCCAATTGTTATCGCAATAATTTAGATCTTCCTATATTTATGAACGGTGATGTACTCGATAAGTCACCTGCTCTTCATCTTCTAGGATTAACTCTTACTTCCAATCTTTCTTGGAAACCATATATCAAATCAGTTGCAAAATTAGCATCTGCTAAGGTTGCATCTCTTTATCGAGCTTGTCACTTTCTTACTTCGGATTCTATTCTCTATCTCTATAAATCTCAAATCCAGCCTTGTATGAAATACTGTTGCCATATCTGGGGCGGATCCTCTAATGATGCCCTTTCTCTTTTAGACAAGGTGCAAAAACGCATTGTAAACATAGTTGGACCTGCTCTTGCAGCCAACCTCCAACCATTATCACATCGTCGTAATGTTGCTTCTCTTTCTCTTTTCTACAAATACTTTAATGGACACTGCTCTAAAGAGCTAGCGTCTCTTGTGCCATCGATTATAATTCATTCTCGTGTTACTCGTCATTCAATTAAGTGTTATCCTTTTTCTGTGACTGTTCCTAAGTGCTCCAAAAACGCTTATTCGTCTAGTTTTTTTCCTTGAACATCAGCTCTTTGGAATTCGTTTCCTTCATCTTGCTTTCCTGACTCATATAATTTGCAATCTTTTAAGTCATCCGTCAATCGTTATCTTGCTCTACAATCTTCATCTTTTCTCTTTCAGTAACTTCCAACTTTAATTAGTGGCTGCTTGCAGCCTTGTTGGAAGCGAAGATGTTTAAAAAAAAAAAAAATCTGATTGAGCTGAAAAAATTTATCTTAAATCTAAAATTCTAGACGGCAAACATCAGTTCAATTTTAACTACCGAAGTGTAAAGATGTTTTTATCCAAAATTTTAAACATGACTGAGTTTGTGCCGATAAAACCGTTTCTGCGGAGAATTCTTTCACATAACCTCTACCGAAAGACAACAGCAGCTCAGACGCATAGAATATTAGTGGAAACTACGGCAATAATGCTCTTTCAAAACAAACTTGCATACAATGGTTTCAACAATTTAAGGACGGTGATTTTGATCTCGAAGATGAAGAACATCCTAGTGCTGAGAAAAAGTTTGAAGATATCGATTTGGAGGCATAACTTGATCAAGATTTGTGCCAGACACAGGAAGAGCCTGCGGAAACATTGGGAGTCAATCAACAGTTCCTAGGCGCTTGAAACAACTGGGAATGATCCAAAAGCAAGGAAACTGGGTGCCGTATAAGTTGAAACTAAGGGACATCGAAAGACGATTTTTTTACCTGCGAACAGCTACTTGCGCGACAAAAAAGAAAAGTTTTTCTGCATCAAATTGTTACTGGTGATGAAAAGTGGATAGTTAAAATAACCCAAAACGCAGAAAAGCATAGGTCAAGCCCGGCGAGTCATCAATATCGACAAGGAAACAGAGTATTCATGGTTACAAAATCATGCTCTATATCTGATGGGATCTGTTCGGAGTAATATATTATGAGCTGCTTAAACCAAACAAGATGATTACATCAGACCGTTACCGACGATAATTGATCAAGCTGAGTCAAGCTTTGAAGGATTAAAGGCCGCAATACGCTGAAAAAGTATGAAAATGGCAAACACAATATTGGCAACCTTAGAAAAATGCTGAAGTATTGACATTCACCAATCTAAGAATATCAAAAATACTGCAATTATTAACAAGGGCGGATACATTTTTTAATGTTTGTGATAACTTCCAGACTTGATGGAAACTTCAAATATTTATATATTTATACTCATATTAATTAAGGATGCTTTGCAAAAAATTGCTATGATTGGAGCCTGGGAACAAAAAATCCCTAAAATATTAGCTACACCTGCTCCAAATGTGAGAGCAACATGTCGATAAAAATTTTTTTTTTACTATTCTTAACCAAGTTTATATTTATCGATAAATTTTTAATTTAGTAAAATAATCTCTTAGCGTTAAACAATTATGGCTTTTTAAAATTTGCAATCCCCTCAAATTAAGGGGGTTCAAACTTTTTATTGTCATAGTTTTTGAACGCTAAGAGATTTTTGTGTGAATTATAAAATATATCGATGAATATAGATTTTGTCGAGAACAGTATAAAAAATATTGTTTTTACTTGCTGCTCTCACGTTTGGGGCAGGTGTAGCTAAAATTTTGGGGTTTTTTGTTCCCAGGCTCCAATCGTCACAATTTTTTGCAAAGCGTTCTTACTTGACATAAGTATAAACATATAAATGTTTGGAGTTTGCTCCATGTGTGGAAGTTAGCTATGTCAAACATTAAAAAATGATGCATTTGTGCATGATTATTAGTAAACAACTAAAACTTTTGTTTGAATTCAAATTGTGATTGCATGCCCCAAGTTGTCCCACTAGAAAAAACTGCATTTAAAATTGTCAGCCTCTTCTACTCAATAAAAAAGTGATTACTATATACTCTAATTAAATTAAGTTTAAACATCTGTTTATAGTATATAAACTTATCTTTATAAAATTCATTATAATATAATACAATATTTCTAGAGGTTATATGTACCTTTAGAAATATTGTATTATATTATAATGAATATATGTTGGTGAATAAAGCTACTTTAAAGCTATTTTAAAGCTACTTTAGAGATAAGATTGTCAGCAAGATTATTAATATAAACAAGAAATAACACAGGAGAAAGGAAGGAACAACATGACGCCCTAAAAGTTACTGATATTGAAGAAAAGTATTGTCTGTAAAGGAATAGTTTAATAATGCGATTAGAAAGGAATGATTCAATAATTTTAAAAAATGATCAAGCTGCATCATATTAAAAGAGCAAAGACATGTCTTTATAAAAAGAGAAAAGACACTAAATTAGCCTTTGATATGCAAAGAGAAACAACCCTGGCTGCACCGCTTTTATCAAGTTCATGTTAGAGACGTTTTTTTTAGCATAGTTTGTCAGAGAGTAAACTTAAGTTACTTAAGTTGTCAGAGAGTAAATTTATTTTACTTAAGTTGTCAGAGAGTAAACTTAAGTTACTTAAGTTGTCAGAGAGTAAACTTAAGTTACTTAAAAAAGAGTTTAAAAATTAGTTAAAAAAAAGATTTTTTAATAAGGAAACCCATTTTTAACCGTATCTTTTTCTCTATTACGGCATCAGCAATTTTCAATTTTTTTTTTAATTAGTTTTTTCATAAAAGAATTCATTATTTGTCTTCTTTATTTGATTTTAAAATTTTTTTTTTTTTTTTTTTTTTTTTTTTTTTTTTTTTTTGTTATTCACCTCCTCAAGGCCGAGAAGAAAACTAATATGCAATATGTGAAAGTTAAAAATCGTTCTAATTCTATCTTATTTTGATTTTAAACATTGCCATCGAATCGATGCTCGGTGTAGTTAAGGTGATTATAAATTATATATATATAATAATATAAAAAATATATAATTATAGCGTCTATATATAATTATAGCATATTATATATAAATATATAATAAATATACAATTATAGCATCTGTATAATAATTTGCTGACTGACATACTTCTGTTTAATGATCACGTCTGTGAATTATAAAAAACGAAAGAAAAAAATAAAAATGATAGGTTTTGCTAAAACATAAAATAAAAATGTTTGTAGCGAAAAAACCCAGACCGAAGATCCTTTTTTAAAAAAAATCTTAAAATCACGATTGGTTGTTTAAGTTTAAATAAGATTTTAAATAAATACGTTTTTAGGCAAAGTGAACATCATAGTTTAATAATATGATCTGTTCTCATTGTTTATTGGCAATTTTTTTAAATTATAAGCACTTTCTTGTTAGGAATTCTAATACTTTTTGTAAAAATTTATAGAAATTTTTTGTTTTGACAGTCATATTCAATTAATATGTACTACACCTTTTCAACTTGTAATTGAAAACTTGAAAGTTGTAATTAAGAAAAGTACGATGTAATTTGGAAGTTGCAATATGTAATTAAGAAACACAACATGTAGTTAAGAAATTTTAAAATGTAATTGAGAAACCCAACATGTAAATAAGAAATCGCAATATGTAATTTGAAAAACGAAAGTTGTAATTAAGAAATCGTAATATGTAAATGAGAATACATTATTTGTAATTGCGAATTCAATGTAAGCTTAAAGGTCATTATAAAAGATCTTTTCGGACATGCATTTTAATAAGTTAATATTATCAAGTTTAGCATTTGTATGCACCAGTAATACAGTAGTGGAATTGAAAGGTCGTTGTGTTATTTGTCAATACACTATGAACAGGAAGTCTGTTATTAAATTAAACCCGTGCAAGCATTTATTTCACCAAATTTGTTTACATCCATTTCTGGAACAACTAAAACCACCTTGTCCAATTTGTAGACATGAAATACATAAAACTAAACAAGTTGAAAGATAAAATTATGTTTTATCTTCATCAAATGATAAACGAAGAGTTATTGAATGTGCTGAGCGAAATGATGATTGGGTGACTCTGGTGCAAACTTTAGGTGTCAAATATAAGACAGCATACAATTTGGTCCGTAGCGGAAATTTAAATTACATTGGAAGAGGTGTAGTTACCGCCAAAATCACAAATGCCTTTTTCATTACTTTTTTTTTATTGATAATATATTATTTATTGAAAACCAACCCATATGGTCACCTTTACCAAATTAGGACCCAACCTAAAATTACAAGGTAAACTAAGGCAACAAAATTAAAAATACAAAAAACTTCTCTCTGACAATCTATATTATAAACTTTTCTCAATTACAACTTTTATCTTCTTAATTACATTTTACGGTTTCTTATTTACAACTTTCATCTTCTAAATTACATCTTACGTTTCTTAATTACATCTTCCATGTTCTAAATTACATCTTACGTTTCTTAATTACAACTTTCATCTTCTCAATTACATCTTAAGTTTCTTAATTACAACTGTCAAGTTCTCAATTACATCTTAAAAAGGTGTAGAACAGATTAGAGCTAGGATCTATAGTAGATTAAGACACTTTTTCAAAAAATTTTAATTAAAACTAAGTAACGCTGTTGAGCGGAATTGATCTAAAGGCTCAAAAATGGTGTTTTGACTCACAATTAGGGGTAATAAAAAAGTTTTGAACACTTTATAAAAATGAGAAAAGTTGCTTTAAAAATTATAAAAAATTGAAGCAAAAAAATTATAACATCTAAAGCTCTTGTTTGGACATAATACGCTGACAAAATCATGCTAATTCCAAATAAAAGAGTTCGAATAATCTAAAAATTGCCTTAACTATACCGAGTGGCTTAGCAAGGGCTAATGTCGCCCAGGGTGTACTTTGAGCCCCTGCTTCTTCATCCCCTCCCCCTTCTTCATAAAATAAACAACAACTGCATTTATAAAAAAACTTATTTAAGTATATGAATTATAATTTTTAATCATATAAAACTATTTTAAGTTACAATATTTAAAAAAAAAATTTTTGTTTTGGTTTCAAAATCATTTAATTCCGATCTTCATAATTGATTATTCATTATCATAGAAGTCATATTTAACAACATGTTTTGCTCTGCAAGAGATAAGATGGCGCTTTTTGTAGATTAAAAGTAAGATGAAAATTTTGATGAATAATAGTTAAAATAAATAGTTCGCTTTTTATACTTCTTTGTTCCTTATAAATTTTGTTAAATAATATTCAGGTAACAGGTAGAGCAAAAAATAGAAAGATATTGAAGTGATGAATGAATGAAAGATATTGGAGTGATGAATGAATGAAAGATATTGAAGTGTTCAACGAAAGATAACGAAATAATGAATGAATGAAAGATATCAGAGTGATTAATGAATGATAGATATCAAAGTGACGAGTTAGAGAGACTGAGTCATTCGGTATTTACTTTTAGTCCTGAAAATGGATAGATATGTAAAGCGATTACGAAGTATATTGAAACTGTTTTTGATGACTTAATGTATTTTTTATAAATATTTAATAATCAAATATATTGAGATACTAAAATCATAAAAACCGTTTACAAAAAGACTATTAGTAAGGAACATTGTTTTGGTTTG
Source organism: Hydra vulgaris (assembly GCF_038396675.1). NCBI lineage: Eukaryota > Metazoa > Cnidaria > Hydrozoa > Anthoathecata > Hydridae > Hydra > Hydra vulgaris. The sequence goes on from NC_088921.1 coordinate 40,347,780, forward strand.
CTGATACATTTTTGTATTTCATTGCTATCGATTCTATGAATTAATAGTAATTACTATTAAATCCTATGAACTATAGTAGTGAAAAAATTTAAATTTTACCAAAAAAAACAATGTTCCCAAATGTTTACTAGAAAGAAAAGCAAATGATATAAAAAAGAATACAAAGTTAGAAATACTATTTTATATAAAGATATATATCATATAACGAGCGATAAAGTCATCATATTATGTATTTTTTGAATTATATACCTACGCTTTTGATTAACTTTTATTTCATCTATTAATATTTCTAATAAGGGCCGCTCTGAGAGGGGAGAGGGAGATAGGACACTTTTTCCCCAGGCCCCAATAATATAGGGGCCAACAAAATTCTTGATAAAAAAAATTTATACAATGAATTTAAATTGATAAGATTTAAAGAGTCACTATATATAAAAAAGATATGTTTTATAATATTAAAAAACAGGAGCAACAATTGAAAACATTAAATAACATTTTTATCTAATAATATTTTGAATGTTATTTATTTAGTTTTTAATTTATTTATAAAAATAAAAAAAAGAAAGTGAATTGTTACATTTCACAATTCTATTATCGAATGATAATAGGGTGCTGCAAAAAGAAAAGTTAAAAATGATAACAAACTTTTTAAAGTTTTATCTTTAAAAAGTTTGTTATCATTTTTAACTTTTCTTTTTTAATAAAAATGAAAAAGACGTTGTTCACTGGATTTAGGTTAGCTTAGATCAAGTAAGAACTCGATTTAAAACAATATAAATGAAGAAAAACATAATGTTGTTGGTTAAAAACTATTAAAAATTGAAAAATCACCAAATATCTCAAATGATAAAGAAAATGTCAAGAAGCCGCAAAATAGTAAAAATGAACACGCAGTCCTTTATTTTCCTTAAGAAATTATTGAAAATGTTTTTGACACACAAGGTAACGAGATAAACGAGAATTTAAAAATGAACCACGGTGAAAAAGTAGAGAAAGTTTATAGAAATAATGTTGACAACGTACCTATAGGAGGAAAAAAATGTATATTAAAAATTCGTTTAGTAGAAATTACAATGTTTTCAGCAGAAAATTTGCCATTTAGTTAAACACATTTTTTTTTTTTTTTAATTTTTTTGTTTGTTCTTTATTACAATATATAAATAAATAATAAAAATAAATATAAAGAACGCGGATACTCAAAGAAGACCATCAGGTCTTGTCACAGAGAAACCGCTAATTGCTTGTGGATAAAATATATATATATATATATATATATATATATATATATATATATATATATATATATATATATAAATAAAAAAGAATATACATTAAATATATACATATATATATATAGATAAGGGATTTTCAAAAATTAAAAAATTAAAAAGTAGATTAGTATATTTTAAGTTGAAAAAATGAGCTTTTTAAGATTTTGTTTAAAAGAATCAAAATTACATTCTTGATAAAAATCTTTAGAAGTATTTAAAACTATACTATTCCATAAAAATGGTCCGTAAAATAAAATAAAAACTTTTTTAAAATTAGTTTAAGAAAATGGTCGTCGAATTAAATTATCCTTCGTTAAAATATATTTATTTCTATCTCTTTGTAAATACAAGTTACGAAAAGAAACAGTTGATAGGTGGGTCTTGCATTTATACATAAAACAAAGAATATTAAAAACATTTAATTCATATATATTGAGTGCTTTCATATCATATAAAAGAGGCTTGGCGTGAGCAAAACGGCCCTTAAAATTTATAAGGCGTGCTACATGTTTCTGTTGCCGATAGAGAGGTTTAAGTTTACTTTTATGAGTGCTACCCCAAACAATGTTTTTAAAGAATTAGCGAATAATATAACTGAATTAAGGTATGTTTATCTAGAACGTTTCTTATTTTGTATAAAATGCCTATACATTTAACGATTGATCAAGATGATCATGGACTTTTTTTTTCTGTTGCAAAGTTGATATGTCACTACAACGAAACGTTAAAAAATCATTTAAATAACGTTAAAGAATATCGAGATAATCGTAAACCAATGTCTAATCACTATTTATCGAGTTCAAAACGAGTTTTAAAAAATTTATGCGAATAAAGTTCAAAATAATATTATAGAAGAAATAAAAGAATACTATATCAAAAAGTCAATACTATGTCAAAAAGTCAACAATCTACACAGTATTGTAATATTTCTGAAAATTTACTCTACGTGAATCATTAAATGCTACTTAATGAAGGTTTTTAGTTTTTTTTCCTAATCGACAATAAATGTCCTTGTTGGCTAACATTCCAGTGTCCAAATTTGGCAACTAACTTATTTCCTAGGGGTTAGACACCTTACGTCCCCTTCTCTTAAGACGGCCCTGTGTTTGTAGGTTAATTTGGAAAGGGAAAGCTCTATTAAAATATAAGGTAAGCGTATTTACATTGCCGTAATCAATTTAGTTTAAAAAGCAAATTTGACAAAGCAAGCTAAAACCTTTTTCCTTTAAAGTTTGACATTCTAAGCATGCTAAAATGTATGGAATTCTTTTAATCCTCAAATATCTATTTTTTAGGTCAAAGTTCTTGTAATGCTTTATCGCCGTCATTTATTTCATTCGATTCAAAATTCCAATAAGGAATTTTGTAGATCAAATAATAGAGTAAAATAACCCAGTTTCACTTTGCAGATAATATTTTCATCGTAAACTAAAAAGTTAGCTTCTTTTTTAAATTAGAAGTAATATTTGAAGTATTTTTTTTTTATTTACTTTTAAACAATTTATTAGGGGAAGGTTGCATTATGAGCAGGTTCTTAAGAGGTATAACCTTTTTTAAGGGTAGACTACTGACTTTTTTTGCGGATTTTTTTAGTTTAGCATATTCATGTTCGACGGTGTTATTCTAAAATTATTGTTAAAAAAATTTATCAACCCCGTTATAATTTTTTGTTATTCAATATTTTGTAATTACGTCAGAACGGAACAAGATTTAAAAATTAATTTAAAAATTTATTATATCTTCAATATTTTATGCTTATCTACTGCTAATTCCATGGGTTATATGAGATAATACATAAGCTGTTGTCATGCTAATAGGGATGTACCAGATGATTTTAAGTTCATTCCGGTTCCGGCCGGAATTATGGTAATTCCAGCCGAAATGCCGGAATTTACTTTTTACCTTAAATTCTTAAGACTTGTGTAAATTAAATCATAAAATATTTGTCCTACAGGGCTCTTTGTTATTGGTTTCATATTATATTGTTTTTAAATATATTTATAGTGTATAATCAACAAGAGTTGTCTATTAAATTTTCGGATTTATATAATATATAACATAGCATATGATAGGCCTGGGTAAAAAATAGGTAAACCAAGGTAATAGGTAGGTAGGCTATAGATAGACCAAGGTAATAAATATAAAGTTTTAAATGAACACAATGTTTGTTTTTTTTTTTTGCAATAATCAATTATGTAATTAATAAAATTAAATCCACACATTATATATGACTGTTAAACTAAAACTTATTTTTGAAATATGATATGTACGGTATTTAACAAGCCTCGCTGAAGAATGAAGATATATAAAATCAAAAAATTCATATATGTATATTCTATTATATAGAATATACATATATAAGATTCTATTATATATACTTATATATAATAGAATCTTGTTTTCTAGGTGAAAATTTCTGGAAATTTAGGAATATTGTGGCGCAAAAATAAGAGTTGCTTTCTAGTTTAGGGCAACAACCTAGCTCTTTTTTGATCACAAATGTTACCTGCCTCTGAAAATAGTCTCTCTGAATAGACAGATGAAGCAGGGGCAGATAATAGTTTTCTTGCTATACAGTATATATAGGGATAATTAACCCTATTATCGCTCCACCATTTTAACATTACTCCTTCATTTTCCAATTTACCTATTCTTCTCCTAGCCATAAAACAATCTATTACTTTTTTATCTCTTCATCTGCTATTCCAATAATCTTTCTTTGCTTCTTTCCTTTAGGGTTACTTTCTCTTTCTTCTTCTGACTCATAGCAAGTAAGAAAACTTTTTATGATTGTCACTCGTAAATTTGATGCATAAGAAGCTGATGTAGATTGCTGACAACCTTTATTGGTTATTGAGAAATTAGCACTATTAGAAGAAGATGAACCAGTTTCTATTATATTAGTCTGGTCATTAGTCTCTCTTTGAAACTTAATTTGATCTTTTATCTCGAACAAAAGCCAACAAAAATTAATCAAATATATTTGCTCATCAGGGAAAAGTAACCTTGGATCAACAGCTTTGGACAAAACATGTACTTTACTCATTAGTACATTAAAGTGACTTTTTAATAAAATATCACTCATGAATCTTTTTTCAATAGACTCTCTTAGCATCTTCATTGATTGGACTCGAGAATCAACTGCAAGGTTTCCAAGAAAATTATGTAGTGCCCGAATATGACTAATTATTGATGACAGCATTGATTTTGATTTACTGACTGTATCAGTAATCATAAAAAATGGTTGCTAAAGTCCCAATACATTTTCAATTAACTCCCATTTACTTAAATTTAATATTAAATTTAATAAACGATGGTGGTCTGCTGTGTAAAGTTGTATGAATCTTTTGAGAGTCTCAATTCGATTCAACAACATAAATAAGTATTATTCCATCTTGTTGGAACATCTTGGATTGGTATTTAAGGTGTTAAAATTAAAATCTAATTCTTTCTGTATTCTTTTTAATTCGGTACAAGCTAAACTCGAATGGTTAAAATGAGTGCAGATTCTTCTGCATTTCTTAATCATGTTGTATACTGCAACCTGATCAAAAAGAGTATCTTTGATAACTAGCTGCATTTGATGAATATGACATGATGAATATGAAAACATGAGATGCCTGAGGCATCTCATGTTTTCATATTCATCATGTTTTCATATTCATCATGTTTTCATATTCATCCGTCTTGTCAAGTCCAAGTTGCATGCTATAAGTCATGTCTCGAAGGACTATATGTATTTTCTTTTTGGAAATATCCAAATCAGTTAGCATTGCATTGAATGACTTTGCAATATTTATTCCAGTATGGGACCTTAGAAAATTCTTACAGTGTAAAACACACTCTTTTCTCATAAAATTATCTGTGATCCAATGCGCAGTCAAAGATATAAATGCATCGTTACTATGGGTATTTGTCCAAATATCTGTTGTAAATGAAATATGATCAGCTGCAATTTCATTAAATACTACGGTTTTTAATTTTTAATATAATGCTGGTAGCATTGTTTCCTTAAAAAACATTCTACTTGGAATTAGGTATTGTGGTTGCAAATGAGTGATTAACTCAATAAACTCCTGATCTTCAATTACAGAAAAAGTTTGATTGTCTATTACAATAAAATTCATTATTCTTTAATTAACTTTGGAGGAGCGCAAGTCTTTTATATCCCAAATTTCCAGATAAATGCTTAAAAAAGCATTTATCTGGAATCACTCAAGTGTTTTTATTTTACCCATTTATTCGGCTATTGATTATACTTATCCTATTTTCCCCAAGTCTTATAGTTCTTTTTATAACCTAACTGATGTGTCGCCTTGTCTAGTAGGGGTAAGTTAAGCAGATTTGACAACGATTAAAAAGCGGCTTTATCAGACGCGAAGATAAAATTTCGTTTGGTAAACATTATGGCGCTAATACACTTTCGCACCTCCTCCGAATTTACAGATTTTAATTGCAGATTCTGAAAGATCGCCGTTTAAAACGAAAAAAAAATGGTATTCAATAACAAATTTCAAAGTAAAGTTTTTGTGTGTATTTTTTCAAAACTTCGATCTCGAAGTTTTGAAAAAATACACACAAAAACGCTAATAATCGCCATCTTTTTTCGCAAGAACGGATATTCACTGTCCAAAGTCTTTGATTTTAAAATTTTAATAGCCCTTAAACTCTACTTCGAAAAAGGCTGGTTCCTATCAGCCTAAATGTTTTTAATTTTGCTTTTGTAATAAAATACAATTTAAAAGTAAGAAATATAATTTAAATGTATATAATTTAACATTTTTCTAAATTAATTTCTATTATCTGAATTTTTATATTACAATTCAATTCTACACAAGCTGAGTTCGATAGTATTTCTTTAGTAAATATTAGAGTTCGATTTAAAACGAACAAAGAAGAGTGCGTTAAATGGTGTAGAGAATTCGGTCTGCTTTCTCAAAATGTTAATTGTCCTCGTTGCAACTTACAATGTAATGAAGAACAATGCAATTGATCTGTTGACAACTTGGAGGTGTCCGTTTAAACATTGTAGAAAAACTATTACTATAAGAGTTGGTAGTTTATTTGAACGATCTCATTTAGAACTGTGGCAAATAATTGGAATTACCTATTTGTGGACACGTAGTGCTGGCAAGAGTAGAGGAATGTAGTCGGAAGATATTAGAAAAGAGTCAGAAATTTTTAGTCAAAGACGACGGTTGTAGATTGGAATCAGTTTTGTTGAGATAGCTGTTAACTATTTCTTGAACAACCCAGTTCAATTAGGTGGTCCCGGCAGAATTGTTGAAATTGACGATTCCTTAATTACAAAAAGGAAATACAATCGTGGAAGAATTGTTGAAGAACAATAGACTTTCGGTGGTTATGACGTCACCACAAAAGAAGGGTTTCTTATACCTGTTGAGCGTCGAGACGCTGCCACTCTTATACCAATCATTAGACAATGGATAAGGCCTGGTACCGTGATATGGAGCGATATGTGGGCTGCGTTTGCAAATTTGGCAGCACACGGCTATCAACATGGAACAGTCAACCATACGTATCACTTTGCAGACCCTATTACTGGAGTTACGACAAATAGAGTTGAGGCAATGTGCCAGAGAAGTAAATCAAAGTTCAAAGCAATTTTCGGTTCTTCTAATCGAGAAATAATTCCTGATTACTTTTCAGATTTCATGTTGGTGCAGAAATTTAAATAACACGGTTTTTTTTCATTTATTGGGAACAAGTTGTTGATATCAATCGAGTTTAATAAGAAAAAAATTGTTTCATGAAACTATTGTCGATATTATATTTAATAAATAACAAGAAAATCATAAATCCATGCAAAAAATTATTTTTAAAATAATAACTTATATTAAGTTTATTTATTAAAACAAACTAATTTTGGTATAATTAAAACATAGCACGTTTCGTGCATACGTTAATTTAACTGCAAAATTGTCGGAGTTTATAATAAAATAAGGAAGTTAATGACTTATAACTAATGACTTTAAAACAAAGATGTTTGCGCAAGAACGTTATAATGCGTGATGAGAATAAAAACCAGGTTATTTAATAAACAAAATAGTTTTACAAACAAAACATAAATTAGTTACATTAAAAAAAATGGCGAATATTAGCGTTTTTGTGTGTATTTTTTCAAAACTTCGAGATCGAGTTAGAGCCCTTTACTTTGATGAAATTTGTTATTGAATACCATTTTCTTTCGTTTTAACGACAATCTTTCAGAAGCTGCAATTAAAATCTGTAAATTCAAAGGAGGTGCGAAAGTGTATTAGCGCCAAAAGTTCTTGAATAAATTTTTAAAATTAATCTTGTTTACTATATTTATTATAATAATAATATTATGATAGTGTGCATATTTAAAAAATATATAACCAGTTCAAAGTATACATAATCAAAACATATACAAAACATGATACTTCATTTATATTTTGATTATTTATACTATATATACAGGGGCGGCGCCAGAGTATTTCGCACCTTAGGAGAATCTGACACACTGCTCCCCCCCCCCCCCCCTCCTCAACTTACTTTCACAAAGGAACAAAGGAATGCTTAAGTTATGTTATTACATTTTGTATTTACATTCGGAAGAATATATACATGGATAATCTTAAATAAACGTATATTCGTGTAACTTTATAATATATTAATAAATAATTCCAAAACTTCACTTTTCGCGCTACTTTTTGCTGTTTTTGCAAATGTAGAAACGAGTTCCGTCAGTTCTATGACGAGTTCCGTCAGTTCAATGTTTCTAGCAATATCATGTTCAATTGGCAGAGTAGCTAATCCAGCAAGTCTTTCTTGCTGCATAGACGTTCTCAAAAATGTTTTTATTAGTTTGAGTTTTGAGAAGCTTCGCTCACGGAAACTGGAAGTGTCAAGAGGATTCTTAAAGCTTTTACAGTGTTGGGGACACAAACTGTTAGATTATTTTCAAATATAAAATTTAGAAAATCTATTGGCAATGTACACCTCGCAAACGTGCTAAAATTTTTTATAAATGAGTAATGAAAAGTTTGCATTGTATTAATTACTACAAAGTTTCATTCAGCATAAAAAGTATGAAAAGTTTTATTTGAGACGATTTAAAGAGTACTATTTTAAATCTCTTAAATTTGATTCAAAAGAGATTTGAAAAAGATTTTGGCAATGTTTTCAATATATTTATTTTTTAAGTAGCAAGTTTTTGTGCCGCCCTAGCGGCCGCCTAGTTCGCCTAGTGGTTAAACCGGCCCTGTATATATATATAATTTATATATATTATTAAATATTACTATATTTAAATAGAAAACTTTAAATATTGGTATATAACAGTTAGAGAGAGTGTGTGTCTACACGCACACACACAAACACACACACTTACATATATATATATATTATAGGATGCGTAATTATAAAAGAAAAACTTCAAATAGTGCTTTCACAAGCCAGCAGCTTAGTGATGTAGCAAGTTCTGTTTTGGAGGGGAAAAAAGGTGTTACTGCAGCTGCTAAAGAATTCGACATCAAGAGAATGACATTAACAAGATACATTTTAAAACTTAACTCTGGTGGTTATCCATCCATGGGTTATTCCAAACCTAGATTAATTTTTTCCCAAGAGCAAGAAAGCGCCTTAAAAAATTATTTATTGCAAATGGCACCTGTATTTTACGGCTATACTTATATATGACTAGTTTTTAAAAAGAAATCCTCAATTATCAATTCGGAAACCTGAAGCAACTAGCCTTGGTAGGGCAACATCATTTAACGCTGCAAATGTAAAAGTGTTTTTTGATAAGTTCGGTGAAGTTATGGTAAAGTTAGGATAAGTTATATATATATAAATTCAGTGCTTCACAAATATGGAACATTGACGAAACTGGTGTACCTACAGTTGTAAAACCAAATAAAATTGTGACTGTAAAAGGCAAGAGAAATGTCGGTGCTATGACATCTGGGGAAAGAGGCACTAATGTCACAATGGTAACCGCTGTATCTGCCTCCGGAAATACAGTGGATCCAATGTTTGTGTTTCCTCGCAAAAATTACAAAGATTATTTTGTTAATAATATTCCATCAGACTGTATTGGGGTAGGTAATGGAAGTGGCTGGGTTATAGATATTGAATTCAAAAATTTTATGCAACATTTCATTAGGCATGTGAAGTCTTTAAATGAATATAAAATTCTGTTGATTTTAGACAATCCCTCTTCTTACTTACATTTTGAAACACTAAACTTAGCAAAGGAGAATGGAATAGTCTTATTGTCTTTACCATCACACTGCAGCCACTAGATGTATCAGTGTTTGGACTTTTTAAAAAGTACTTATCAGTTGCAAAAGATGCATGGCTGAGAAACAATCCTGGAAAAGCCATAACAACTTATGGTACACCAAAAATTGTATCTGACTCATTGCCATTAGCTATAACGTGTACTAACATTACAAAGGGTTTTCAAAAAACTGGTGTATACCTGTAAAATGCAAACATTTTTGCTGATTATTTTTTACCATGAATTTATCACAGGCTGTATAGAACCAGCAAATCTCGTATCTGAGCTATCACATGGAGCTCATTCTGAAGTATGTTTAACATCATCTTCAGGTTAATCAGTCAAAAATAGTATTAATAAAGAGACAACATTACTTATTCCTGAAACTCCTAAAGCATTTTCTTCAGAAACTGTGCGACCTTACCTAAAAGCAGCACCAAGAAAGATACATTTGACAAGACAAAGAAAAAGGAAAGCTGTTATTTTAACAGATACTCCAGAAAGAATTAAAACAGCAGCAAACTAAGAGCTTAAAAGAGTTAAGAGAAAAAAAAAGTACCTGTCAATCTCTTTCAAATAATATCATGGTAATAAGAAGACTTGGCTGCTTAATATATTAAAAAAGTTAAAAAACAATCAAACAAAAAAACTAAGATGACAAAAAAATAAAATGAAAGTGCAGAACACAATTATGCTTGTCTTGTATGTTGGGAAACTTATTCTAAAGTCTACCTGAAGAAAATTGGATCCAGTGTCAAGGTTGCAATCAATGGTCTCATTCAAAATGTGATTCACATTCTGGTCAAAACTATATTTGTATTAACTTCAAAATGAAAATTGAAGATTAGCATTAAGTGTTTAGTTATTATTTAACATAATATTAACAAGTTTGTTTAAAAATGTGTTTAAAAAGTTGTGTTTAGTTTTAAGATTAAAAAGTTTTGTTTTTATTTTAGTCTCAAAATTATTAGTTTTTATATTCATATCTTATACAATTTTTTAAAATTGAAAGTATATATTTAATTTATAAGGAAGCTATCTTTTGGTTTTATAACAGAGTAATAATTGTCACAGAAATACATTCATTTTTTTATTGCTCAACTTACCCCACACAATTGTTCAACTTACCCCGGTGTGGTAGGTTGAGCAGCCTAATAAACTTTAGACTATATTTTCTAAAACAAATTGAAAAAGGTTTTTTTGTCTCAACCAAAGACAGTTTTTAGTAGATCAAATTATCTTTCCAATAGTGAAAAAATTATATTAATCCGATGTACCGTTCAAGAGATCTGCTAGATTTAATGAAAATTGCCCAACTAGCCCCGCCCTACCTATTATATTTACTACTATTACCATTATATTACCTATTACAGCAAATATTTCTATTTAACCTAAATGGAAAAATATTAAGCAGTGAGTTACAAACTTACAACATAATATATTATTATTATTATATATATATATATATATATATATATATATATATATATATATATATATATATATATATATATATATACATATATATATATATATATATTTATATATATATATATATATATATATATATATATATAAATTAGTAAAAACACTTATTTAATTTTTTCTTTCTTTACACAGTGTTTCTCCATTTTACTAATTTATTATTGCTCTGTTCTTTAAGAACATTGAGCAATCTGTTTGTAGAATACACTTACATAATTTATATATTTATATATATATATATATATATATATATATATATATATTATATATATATATATATATATATATATATACATATATATATATATATATATATATATATATATATATATATATATATATATATATATATATATATATATATATATATATATAGTCTTATGTAGTTTCTGCATCCTATACGTTTATATCCCAGTAGTATTTCCATATGTATGCACGCGCTAAGCCTAGGATGTTATAATCTTCAAGGCAAAAAATAATATAAATATAATTCTGGCTCCAGCCGGAATTTAAAAAACCAGAGGCATGTATGGATGTACTCCAGTACATTCATACATGTTATTTAAAATATGATAGTACTTGGTAAAGTTGCTAAAGATGATACGTTTTGAGACGCTCAAGATGAGATGCGGCTTTTTATTAAGAAAAGCGCGTTTTTTTTAAGTTATTCTCCACGGAGCTTTATTTTGGTATTTCCAGAGCGAAAGTTTTTTCAAAAAATAGTACCGCAAACTTTTTTAGAAATAGGAAAGATTTGTTATTATTGTTTTCTTTTTTTTTATGGTTGAGATAATTACTTTTTACTTTAGTATATTTTTGTTATTTTGAGTCTTTTTGAGTTTATTTAAAAAAAGCTCATCTTAGGAAACTTAAGATGAGATGATTTGGTGTGTGAAAATAACGCAATTTTTGGTAAAAAGATTTTTTTTTTTTTTTAATGAACATTCATTTATATACTTTAAGAGGAAAGACTAAATTATGATAATCTGCAAAAATAAATATAAATATTACAATATTTCGACTGCAAAAAAATAATACACTGTTAACATACTCAACTTACGCAACCTTGCCTTATAATTGAGCATAATTCTCAAAAATAAGTCATGAATAATTAATGGCTGGAAAACGCATGTTTCAAACGTTTTGTACTCGTATGCCTTTAAAATTTGCGGCGGTAGCAAACTTGTACGCGCCTGGGG